>NC_084461.1:90516785-90845000 GCF_027409185.1 Cynocephalus volans
TGCAAAGATAATCCTAATTTATTGGAGTGGGCCTTCAGTCATCATCCTCAAATATATTGCTTTCTAATAATCCTAAAAACAAAACCTGGAAATTATTTCCATGATTCTTATGCCTCACCACCAAATTGCAAATATTCTCTTGTATGAGTTTAGCTATGCTTGTATAGCTCTCTCTGGTTTCTTCTGGGGAATGATATTGAGCCTACATAATTTAAAAATTATACCAAATGTTATCACAGTAAAAGTATTTCTATATTTATTTAGAACACTAACGTTGAATAGTAAACACAGGCATAAAATGAAGAAAAATTTACTTATTTGATTAGATTATTAAATAACACAACATATAACTTGATTTATTCCCAAGGCATTTATTTTTTACTATGAAAGCCACTGAATATGACTCTTGGGAACTAAGTTATTCTTATAAAATAAAGATCAAAAAAGTCTGAATTCCCCATCCAAATTATTCTTGGTTTGTATATTGAATTAGCAAGACAAGCAATTACTGCTGTTTGAATCTGGCAACTGGCCACTATTTTTAATTGAAGTTGTATTTTGCAAAATAAGAAGCATAAAGTTTCACAAGGAGTGGTGTTGATGTGTTAACAGGAGTGAGCTATAAGGAATGGCAATTGCATACTTTAACATGCTAAACTTTTTCCAGATTAGCAGTTGGTAAAATTGCTGAGAAATACACCAAGTCCACCTATTTCTTGGACAGACTTGAAGAAAATAAGGGCATTTATAAAGATGCGGTAGACTTTTAAAAAAATTGTTCTGTGGTAAGAATACTTAACATGAGATCTACCCTCTTAAATTTTTATGTGTACAATACAACACTGTTGACTATAAGTACAATGTTGTACAACAGATCACTTGAAATTATTTATCTTGCTTAATTAAAACTTTATGTCCATTGATTAGTTACTCCTCAATGTCCCTCCCTTAGCTCCTGGAAACCACCACTGTACTCTTTGATTCTGTGAAATTGAATATTTTATATACCTCATATAAGTGGAATCATGCAGTATTTGTTTTTGTGTGACTGGCATATTTCACATAGCTTAATGTCCTCAAGGTTCATCCATGTTGTCACATATTGCAGAATGTCCTTCTTTTAGAAGGCTGAATAATATTCTATTGCATGTATGTACCACATTTTCTTTATCCACTTACCTGTCAATAGGTATATATGTTCTTTTCACATCTTAGCTACTGTGAATAGTGCCGCAATGAACATGGGAGCACTAATACCTCTTCGACAACCTAATTTCAAATATTTTGGATAAATACGAATAAGTGCGATTACTGACTCATATGGTAGTTTGATTTATAATTTTTTGAAGCACTTCTATACTGTTTTCCATGGAAGCTTCACCCTTTTGCATTCCCACCAACAGTGGATAAAGATTCCCTTTTCTCTTCATCCTTGCCAACACTTGTCTTTTGTGTTTTTGATAATAGTTATTTTTACAGATGTGAGGTAATATCCTCCTTGTGATTTTGATTTGCATTTCCTTAATTATTAATGATGCTAAGCATTTTTTTAATATACCTGTTGGTTGGTCATTTATATGTCTTCTCTGTTGAAATGTCTATTTAAGTCTTTAGCCCATTTTTTAATTGGGTTATCAGTTGTTTTTTTCATTTATTGTTTTGCCATTGAGTTATAGGAGTTCCATGTATATTTTAGAAATTAAACTCTTATTAGATATATGGTTTGCACATATTTTTTCCCATTCCATAGTTTTCCTCTTCACTCTAAAAATATCCTACTACTAGTGTGTTATATATCTCTTCAGTTCTGTCAATGTTTCTTATAGATATTTATATCTATAAATATATATAAAACATATATATATGTTTGAGGAATATATATTAATAATACATGTATTATTATATAATACACATATGTATTATGTAGTATATACATAATGTATTATATATATATTTATATATATATATGTATTTGGTGCTATAATATTGGGTGCATACAAATCTATAATTTTTATATCTGTATCTGTCTTGTTAATTAACCCTTTTATCATTATATTATGACCTTTTAAGACTCTTTTCAGTTTTTGACTTCAAGTCTATTTTGTCTGATATAAATATTACTACTCTGCTCTTTTAGTTTGCATTTATTTGCATGTAATATCTTTTCCCACCCATTTACTTTTAGCTTATGTGTGTCCTAAAAGCTGAAGTGAGTCTTGAAGGCAGCATAGAGTTGTGTCTTCCTTTTTTAAGCATTCTATGTCTTCTATGTCTTCCAATCAATCTATTTACTTTAAAAGTAATTATTGACAGGTAAAGACTTTTGCTAATTGTTTTCTGGCTGTTTTGTAGATCCTTTGTTCCTTTCTTCCTCTTTTACTGTTTTCCTTCATGAATTTATGGTTTTCTGTAATGATATGTTTTGTTTCCTTTCTCTTGATTTATTGTGTATCTACTGCAGGTTAGTGTTTTGTGGTTACTATGAGGCTTACATAAGACATCTTCCAGTTATAACAGCCTATATTGTACTGATAACTTCCATTGCATAAAAAACTGTTCACTTCTACTCTCCCCACCATTTTATGTGTCTGATGCCATAATTTACATCTTTTTATATTGTCTATCCATTAAAAATTATTGTAGCTATAAAGTCATGTGTCACATAAAGATGTTTTGGTCAACAATGAACTGCACATACAATGGTGGTTGGAGCAATAGGCTCTACCGTATTACCTAAGTGCATAACAGTTATACCATCAAAGTTTATGTAAGTATACTCTATGATGTTTTTACAGTGATGAAACTGCCTAATGATACGTTCCTCAGAACATATCCTCATTGATAAGCAATGCATAACTAGTTATTTTTAATATTTTTGTCTTTTAACCTTTACACTAGATATAAATTATTCACATACCACTGTTACAATATTAGAGTATTCTAAATTTGACTGTATACTTACTTTTACCATTGAATTTAATACTTTAATATGTTTTCATGTTATTAATTAGTGCCCTTTTGTTTAAACTTGATAAATTCCCTTTAACATTGCTTGAATGGCAAGGTCATGGTGATTAACTCCTCAGCTTTTGTTTGTCTGGGAAAGTCTTTATTTCCCCTCTATTTCTGAAGGATAGTTTTGCAGAGTAAAGATTTTTTGGTTGGCAGGTTTGTATTTCATCCCTGTAAATATTTCATCTCACTTTCTCCTGGCCTGTAAGTTTTCTACTGAGAAATATGCTGATAACCTTATAGAGGTCCCTTTACTGTGAGAAGCCCATATTATCTTGCTTCTTTCAAGATTCTGTCTTAGTCTTTGATTTTTGACCATTTGATTTAAATTTGTCTTTCTGAATTCTTCATTAGAGTGAAGTTAAATTTTGACCTTTCAAGGTTCATGTACCTGCATGACCACATTTTCCCCCAGATTGGGGAAGTTTTCAGCCATTACATTTTTAACTAAATAAATTTATTTACTTCTTTTTTAGTTGAAATGTATTGATTATATGTATTTGTGGGGTACAGAGTTATATTTCAATACATGTATATAATGTGTGACTGTCAAATCAGGGTAGTTAGTATATTTATCATCACAAACATTTATCATTTCTCTGTAAGGAGAACTTTTGAGATGCTTTCTTCTAGATATTTGAGAACATATAATAATTTATTGTTATAGATGCCCAGCACAACTGTACACCATTAGAAAGTATTTTTCCTATCTGGCTATAATTTTGTGTCCATCAACCAACTTCTCCCTATCCCCTCATCCTCTCATTTTTTCTTTAAATAAGCTTTTTGCACATTTCTCTCTCACTTCTCCTTCTTAAACTCTTATGATGTGAATTGCAGTTCTCTTGATGGTGACCGTAAATCTCATGGGCTTTCTTAATTTCTTTTTATTCATTGTTCTTTTTTCTCCTCTGACATATTTTTGAATGACCTATATTTGAGTTCACAGATTCTCTAATTTCCTTTATCAGATTCTCAGTTGATACTGTGTATTGCATTTTTCATTTGATTGATGGTATTCTTCAGCGCCAGAATGTCCGTTTGGTCTTTTTTCATTATTACTATTTCTATCTCTTTATTGAACTTCTTTTGTTCTTATATTGTTTTTCTGGTTGTATCAAATTGTCTATTTATGCTTCCTTGTAGCTCACTGAGATTCCTCAAAATAATTACTTTGAATTTTTTGCCAGACATTTAGTAGATCTACATTTTTGAGGAGTTGTTGCTAGAGTACTGTTGTGTTCCTTTGGTGTGTCATGTTTCCTTGATCTTTCAGTATGCCTCGAAGTCTTACATTGCTGTTTTCACATTTGAAGAAGTCACTTTCTTTAGCCTTTATTGATTGTCTTCAAGAGAGAAACAGCTTCATGAAACAGCCCAGCTAGGGATTCTGAGGCTCCTCAGTTCTTAATATATACATAAACATGGATGCACCCAATCCACACCTCTTGTTCCCTCTTGGGGGTGGGATGTTCTTGAGGTTGTGTACCTTCACTTAATTCTATCCAGCCATGATGAGTGCTGAGGGCCTCCCGTTTGTTTTCCTAGGGCAGTGCCCTGAACTGTTCAAGTTTTTGTGCCTTCTCCTAGTTCCACTGAGTTGAAACTATTGCCTGTGTAAGACACTTATACTCACTGTTTGTGGGTGCACTCTCAAGGAGCTGGCCTAGTGTGGGTGGATTCGAGGTGCATGAAGCATTCAGAGTGCCTATGGGCTAGTAGGGAGATCCCACATTTCAGGCATCCAAAGTGGCTACAGGCAGGCTTCCTGATGGAGTCCAAGGAGTGGTTAGTAGGTTCTACATGCTCTTCTCTGCTTCCAACCTCTCTCAACTACTCAGCCATGTGAATCACCTCAGTATCCTGAGTGGGGTGAGAAAGAAGGGGGCCCCTTGGGCCGCAAACCTCATGTCTGAGAGAACCAGTTGCTCACTCATTATGCTGTCATTTTCTCCCATGGTAGAAATCATGGGCTAAGGAGATCTCTTTTGGCTCTGAGTAGTGCTGCCTTGAGAGTGGGGTAACCAAGGTAAAGTAAAACTGTCCTTCTTGATCTCTTCAATGTGTCTATTTTCAAATTTTATTATCCAATCATGTGCTGAAACTTCTCTGCTGGAATCCCAGACTCTTTTAAGAATACTCTTGTCTGTGGATAGTTGTCTAAATTGGTGCTTCTGTGGGGCAGTGACAGTAGAAAGCTCCTATTCTGCCATCTGTTGATGTCACTTTACATAGGATTTATGAAAAGTCGTCGTGGTCTCTACCCTACAGAAATCCTATGCAATTGTTTATTCCATTCAAGACTCTGTAGAGGAAGCACTTCCCTTTAATATATAATTCCTTTGAAGGTATTTAAAGAGACTCCTAAGAGATTCCATTTATAAACTCAAAGAAGACCTACTGCACTATTTATCAGGTTCTTGAGATTCCTGCTAATTGAAATCACTGGTGAAAGGAGTTATATTTCAAAGTCTCTAACACTTTCAAAGAGATGGAACATAACTCTTCACTCCTTAAATGTAGCTTGCCTAACGTGTCTTCCTTCCAAAGAATATAGTATATGAAGGAGAAAAAAGAATAACTTAACAGTGGAGAAATTTGTCAAACACTACTTAACTCAGGCAGTCAAGGTTAACAATCAGTAGTGGTACTGATAACATGTACCCTTGAAATGATGTGATAGAATGGACCTCGGCCTATGTGTTCATCCTCTCCCAAAACTATAACCTTAGTTTAATGATGAGAAAAAAAAATCAGACAAATTCAAATTGAGAGGCTATAAAATTCCTGATCAGTAGTTCTCAAGACTGTCAAGGTCATTAAATATAAGGAAAAGCCTCAGAAATGGTCATAGCCAAGAGAAGCCTACTGAGACAGGGGGATAAAATGTAATGTGGTATCCTGAATGAGTTCCTAGATCATATTAGGAAACACACACACACACACACACACACACACACACACACACACACACACACACATTAGGAAAATACTAATAAAATCTGCATAAAATGTAGACTTTATTTGATAATATTTAATAATGAGGATTCACTCATTGTGACAAATGTATAATACTAATGTAAAATATTAATTATAACAGAAACCACAAGTAGAGTATATGAAAACTCTCTGTACTGTCTTTGCAACTTCTCTGTAAATCAAAATCTATTCTAAAATAAAAAGTTTATCAAAAAGGTAAAACAGAAAACATGAGCAATATAATTAATATATATATAAGAGGAATAAGGATAGTATATAAGATAGTAAATATAAGCAAATTTTGAGTGAATAAAATCTAGGAAATTTGAGATTCTCTAAATTTTGCCATTTAAAATATTAAGCTTTTATTATACTAGATTTACCTAAAATTTGCTTTGAAAACACATTGATTCATTTTCTGTAGTTAGTCCAGGTACCTTCTAGTAAATAAAGACTTCAGGATTATGGAATAGGTGAGGTGATGTATAAATTTTTTACTGGCTTTAGCCTTTTTATATATTAATAATCATAGTTGAAAACATTTTATTTTAAATACTGGTGACTACACTGGATATACAAAAGTGCATAAGATGAATATATGCCCTGATTAAAGAATCTCAAGTGAGAGACATTACAGTGCAATGTGATATATGCCATAAAAGGACAGGGGAGGGAGTACATAAGTATTCTGGACTTCATAAAACAAGTTTAACAAAATCCCCGATGACCCTGTTTCTTGTTTAATTAAGGTGTAAAGTCACTATTATTCAAAACCCTGATGTTCTTGAAAGCCACTGCCACAGATATTTCAGTATTCTTCTTTTGTTATGGGATAATCTTTTTTCTTCTTAAAGGAGACAGAAAATATTAATGTTGGAACAATAAAAGAGACATTCAAGATTATGACATCTTCCTATCTTATTCATGAGTTCATGTGGTAATATGGTTCAAAGGTCATCTACCCTATGTTTGAGCAACTTTAAGGATGGAAAGCATAATATACTTCAGGATAGCCTAGTTCGTTATTGTAACAATCCAATTATTCAAAAATTTCTTTAACAGTAACTCTTAATTTTGCTTCTAGTCATTTTTCATTTATTATAGACCTACCTTTGTTTCTTCCAATCTTCAAATGGAGGACATTAATGAAAACATGTATGTAATTTAAAATTTTAATTACATTGCAGGTGTACATGGCAGAATCAATTTATAAACATCTCAATGAAAACATATTTTATACAGTTTTTAATGCATCACAAATTTAATAGCTATCATTTTAGTGGCCTATCATTCAATATTATTTCCCAACCTCTGTAAAGCATGTTTTGGTTGATGTTACTAGTTCATAAAACATTTTAAGACTCGCTCCAATTCACTTTATAAATACATTTTGATCAGTTCAAAAAAGCGTTTTTAAATGGTATCATAAAGAGTAATCTAACAGAACTAGGTTGAAGCAAATAAAGAAATTTGTCTTTATCTTATCTAAAAACTTCATTGAATAATATTCACAGGTTTTAAGCACATCACTAGGAAGAATTACCTTACCACCATGTTACTAAAGGTGTATTTACCACAGCTCCTTTCACCCAGTACATCGTGTGTGGCTAACAAGATAAAATTACAAGGCATGGTAAAGGCAAAAACATGTCTTGAAGAGACAGAGTAAGCATCAGAACCATACTCAGAGATGGAAGGAATGTTGAAATTATCAGACTAAGAACTTAAAGCCACTATAATTAATATGCTAAGGGCTCTGATGGATAGACGGCGTGCAAGAAGAGATGGGAAATGTAAAGAGAGAGATGGAAATTCTGAGAGGGAACCAGAAATAAATGCTAGACACCAGAAACAATGTAACAGAAAGCAAAAATGCTTTTGATGGGCTTATGAGTATATGGTGTACAGCTAAAGAAGAATCTCTGAGCTTGCGTATATCTTATTAGAAAGCTCCAAAACTAAAAATCAAAGAGAAAAAAGACAAAAACAACAATGGCAACAACAACTAACAGAATATTCAAGAACTGTGGGGGAATTACAAAAGGTGTAAAATATAATGAGAATACCAAAGGGAGTATAAAGAAGGGAACAGAAAAAGAAACAATACTGATTGAGAATCTCCCCAAATTCATGTCAGACACCAAATCACAGATGTAGGCATATCAAAGAACAAGCAGGATAATGCACCAAAAACTACACCTAGGCATATTGTATTCAAACTACTAATTTTGAGTTTCTTATATATTTTGGATTTTAACCACTTATCAGACGTATGGTTTGAAAATATTTTCTCCCCTTCTTTAGGTTGTCTTTTCACTCTGTTCATTGTTTCCTCTGCTTTCTGGAAGCTTTTTATTTAGACACAATCCCATTATCTATTTTTTTGTTGTTGTCTGTGTTTTTGTGGTCACATTAAAAAAAAATTGCCGAGATCAGTGTCAAAAAACTTCTTCCCTATGGTTTCTTGAAGTAGTTTTACAGTTTTGAGTCTTATGTTTAAGTCTGTCGTCTATCTGGCTTTGATGGTGTGAGATAAGTGTCCTATTTTGTTTTTCTGCATGTGGCTATCTGGTTTTTCAACACCGTTTATTGAAGAGATTAGCCTTTCCCATATCCTTTCCTGATTGTGTGTTTTTGGCAACTTGTCCAATATCAATTGACAGTATATACATAGATTTACTTCTGGGTTTTCTACTTTGTTCCATTAACCTGTAGGTCTCTTTTTTATGCTAGGATGACACTGTTTTGATTACTATAGCTTTGTAGTTTATTTTGAAATCAGGTGTGTGATACCTCCGGCTTTCTTCTTGCTCAGAATTGCTTTGGCTATTTGGGATCTTTTGTGGTTCCACATAAATTTTGGGATTCTTTGTGAGAAATGCTTTTAGAATTTTTGTAGGGATTGCACTGTATCTGTAGATATCTTGTATCTTTGAGCATGTGAACATTTCAACAATATTAATTCTTCTGCATGAACACAAGGTATCTTTCCATTTATTTGTGTCTTCTTCAGTTTCTTTCGTTAGTGTTTAATAGTTTTTGGTGTACAGATCATTTACCTCCTTGTTTAAATTTATTTCTAAGTATGTTTTTCTTTTTGTTACTACTATAAGTGAGATTGTTTTCTTCATTTGTTTTCCAGATAGTTTGTGGTTATTGAATAAAAAAAACAACTGATTTTTATATGTTGATTTTTAGTCCTACAAATTTGCTGAATTTATTAATTAATTCTAAGAATTTTTTGGTAAAGTCTTCAGGGTTTTCTGTATCTAATATCATGCCATCTACAAACAGGGACAATTTTACTAGTTCCTTTCCAATGTATATGTCTTTTACTTATTTTTTTCTTTTCTAATTGCTCTAAGAATTCCAGTACTATATTGAATAGAAGTGGTAAGAATGGGCATTCTTGTCTTGTTCCTGATCTCAGAGAAAAAGCTCTCAGCTTGTTATAATTGAGTAAGATACCTTTTTCAACAAATTGTGCTGGAACAACGATATTCACATGCAAAAAATGAGTCTAGGCACATATCTTACACACTTCCCCAAAATTAACTCTGGATGACAGACTTAAATGTAAAATGCAAAACTATAAAACTCCTAGAAGATAACATAGGAGAATATTTAGTTAGCCTTGTGTTTGGAAATGACTTTTAGGGGAATTTTGGACTTTTAGAATTCAATCTGAAAAAAGCTACATAGCATATGATCCCAATTATATGGTATTCTGGAAAAGGCAAAATCATGGAGACAGTAACCAGGTAAAGGTTTGCCAGGGGTTTCAGTGGGGGTGGGAGTGGGGGGGGGTGGGCCCAGAAACAAATAGGTAGAACACAGAATATTTAATGCAGTGAAACTACTCTGTATGATACTTTAATGGTGGGTACACATCATTATACATTTGTACAAACCCATACAATGGACAACACCAAAAGTGAACCTTAATGTAAACCATGGGCATTGGGTGTTATGATGTGTGTCTGAATGTTTGTGCCTCCCCGCATCAGATTTATGTGTTGAAATCCTAATCTCCAAGGTGATGTTATTTGGAGATGGTGCCTTTGGAAGGTGATTAGGTCATGCGGTAAAGCCATCATGTTTGAGATTAATGCCCTTATAAAAGGAACCTTAGAGTGCTGGCTAACCCCTCCCTTCTGCCCTGTGAGGTTACGGTGAAGAGATGGCTGTCTATGAATCAGGAAGTGGGCCCTCACCAGACTCAAAATCTGCTGGCACCTTGGTCTTGGGCTTCTCAGCCTCTAGAACTGTGAGAAATAAATTTCTGTCTTTCATAAGCTACCTAGTTTATGGCATTTTATTATAGCAGCCCAAAGAAAGTAAGACAATGTGGAAATGTAGTTTTATCGACTGTTAAGTCATACTTTTGTTAAGTATGACTCTGTGGGCAATGATGGAAATGGGGGAGACTACAATGTGGGGGGAGGGGATACTGGGGAAATGTCTGTATTTTCTGCTCAATTTTACTGTGAATCTAAAACTGTTCTAATAAATAGAGTCTGATAAAATATTTAAACAACAGCAATAACATGATTGCTGTCTTCTCTGTAATTCTTCAATGATAATTATGTAGATGTAAAAACTTAGTCTAATTATGTTACATTTCCTTAGACAATGAATAAATTTACTTCTTGCTTTGACTATTATGGCCTTGGGTCTTGAGCTGGATTTGTATATTTTTATTTTGCTGAATTTCAAATTTTGCTACTATGTAGAGTTTTGAATAAAATCTTGATTTCTTTTAGACTCTTTACAAGATTACTCTGAATCATACAACTTACCCCTGATTAATAACGTAGCATTAACATGACTTGCCCTGTAATATGTAAACATCTATTTCCAAATCTGTTAAACATACAGAAGCCATCCATGTTTGGAAGCATGAGCAATCTTTATTTTTCTTTAACCCAAGTGTTGATTCATATATATGACAGGAAGGGAAAAAAGGGGTATTTAGTATGTTTCTTAGTTCCTGTCCCGAATATTTTGTCTTACCATACACTCAAATGCCAATTGTCCCTTTATGACTGAAGGAGAGTCGTGACTAGGACAATTTACCTGGATGCTCACAGCTTATACAGAGATCTATGAAGGCAGATCTAGAAAAATCATGAGTATTAGAACTCTAATGATATTGGACATGATGGACAGAGTTTAGAGCCAAACTTTTCCTCCCACCTTCTAAAACATCCAGGTATGCTTTAAATATCCAATAATGAGAAGAAATGAAAAGGGTAGATAAGCTCTTCAATAAGCATCAGAATATTATTCCTCCATTCATTCATAAAACAACCATAAGGGCAATTCTTTTTTATTATTATTATTTGTTATAAGCATATTGTTATTACAAATCATGATTTTTCTTTATGCCATTTATCAGCCTACCCTCCCCAACCCCCCATCTTCCCCCACATCTAGGATCCTTAGATTTGTCCCCCCCCCCCCACAAGGGCGATTCTATAACTGTTACTTGTGGTATTTTCAAATGACAACTCAGAATCATTTTTCTTTCTTTTATGCTGTGAGACAATACGGTGATTTTGTCCTCCACCAGCAAACTCTAAAGCTAGATTTACCTACACTTACATGAGTGTGTACAGACATAATGGCTTATCAGTTTGCTCTTTATTTCACACTCACAATTTGTTTAATGACAAGAAAAGAGATGCTTACAATTATATAATAATTTGATATATCAACATATAGTATATTTAAGATCTTTATAATCATTCTTATATTCCCAGGAATAGCTAGTACAATTAAAATAAAAAATCCAGCTATTTGAGTCACAGATCCTGGTATTGAATCACTGATCTCTCACTCTCCAGCTCTTTTTGTGTACAGAAATATACCCATCTTTATGAATGTACATTTTAAAATCTGTATAGCAAGTATAGCATAATGACATCACAATATTGTATTAAGAATTCAATATATTGTTAGGAATGTTAACTTCTCTCCTGTTCTATTTCTCTTATAGAGGGCTCAACTATTTTTTACTAAAATTTTCCTAAATAATTTATTAATTATTACTTTAAATTTAGAGAAAAATGTTTCTTGTAGTGTTTATATGCAGTCTTTATACTAAGGGATATGATTTTATCATTTTCCACACATAAATGAACTTAGTGCTTTGAAAGAGTGGTGTAAATCCCAGTAAACTTAAGCACATTTTATTATAATTGAGAACTCATGAGATGAAAATGTCTTCATGAAATTGCCTAATATGTACATCTGAAACTAAAATTCTCAATAGAACTACATGTCTGACTAAGAACAAGAGGTGATTGATGAGTGGTATTTCAGTTCTTTTCTGTATTTTACTATTAACATAAGAATATTTCTTAGATCCTTACATTTCATATTGAGTAAAATTAGCATGCTCACTCATGTCTCAGAAATTCTGTGTTTTCCCTTGGGGGGAAAGATATAGAATTATGTGATATGTGTAAACAGAGATTAATTTAATATTAGGCAAATCCATACTTTGCAGTGTGAGTGAGATTTGCAGAGGATTATAAATGCAATGAAGTTAGATACAGTTTGACGTCTTGTTTTTTGAGGCTCAAATTTTTTAAAAGCTTTTAAAAATCACTTATTAATAGAAAAAAATCAATTGAGCAACAGGTCAAGTTAACTTTGGATCGAGTTAAAAAATATCTCTTACCTAGTGGAGTAGGAATTAGATTTGATGTGATTCTAAAAGGCATCAGTATCTTTGCAAAATGGCAATTGTCTTGCCTAAAGACGTATGTTGAAACAATCCCTGTAACTTCGAACATCTTATTCATTTTGATTCCCAGCATTGTTTATCACTTGACTGCGTGCTATGTATTTGCTGGTAGCATATGAATTCTGAAGTAGATGAGTCTGGTTGCAGGAGTGGTGGGGGGGGACTTGGAGAGAGAAGCTGAACATACATCATGTGGCTGGAAATTATATAATAGGAAATCACAAGCCATCATACTCACCCTAGGTTTAAGCTTTAGCTATTTTTGTGGTTAAAAAATAGTTTGGGGAGATTAGACTTTATCCAAAATCAATTTACAACCATCAATTTTTTTTTTTAAGCTTCACAGAGGGAGACATGCATTTGACACCTCTATTAGAGCTAAACTTCTGCGAATATCAGGGATAGGCACATCAGTTTAATAAAGGGTAAAAAAAAAAAATCCAATCAATGCAACATCAAGGTCGAGGTTTGAGATGGAATAGAGTAAGTTGGGGTTTCCTCTTAGAAGGTTAATAGCAAGGTAGTGTTTACTCATGAGATGTTGACAGGTATTAGAAACTGGATTATGTAAAAGAATAGATGATATAATTAATACAATAAAGATTACATCTGTAAACAGTATCTCTAGGGTAAAAGAGTAGAAACACTTGAAATCATTAAAGGCCTTGACTAGTCAAAGAACAGAAGGAAGGACTGTGAGCCATGAAGGGTTATAGCTTCGATAGAGACAAAACATCAGGATAGAGAGGAGCAATACTGCAGGTGCAGTATAAACAGGTTCAGTGGCCTGTGACTGTGATTAGAATCAAAACTATCCTGTCACTGCTGGAACCATTAGAATGGTCTTGGGTGGGATTTAGAATGGGAATAACGTCTAAATTTGAATCTCAAGGCTGTCTTTAGAATTCCATAAAGTCCTTAGAGGTTTGCTTCTAAAACAAAGTTGTACAAACTAGAAAAGAAAACATGAGTCTAACTACAGGTGTCCTAAAAAGGTAATATTCACTAAATCAGTAGATAGGTTTAATTTTAAATGAACAAATTGAATATCTCTTTAATGGCATTGTAAGAGTCTAAAGCTACAAGCAGGAGAATGTGTTTTGCAAAAAATTTCAGAAGCTCACATTTTCATGTGTTTGCATTTTTGAAAAGAATTGTAAGAAAGGTATTTAGGATATGGATTAAGTAAAGAGTTAAAAACTTTATTATGAACCTAAAAATCTCATTCTGCTTTCAGTAATTAGAAGAGAGTCTCTATATGGCTTATTAAAACACCTTTCCTAATGAGTCACTACTTAACCTTCACTATATCCTAAGTATCTCATTCTTTAAATCTATAGAAACTGACATCATACCTAGCTGGCTATTTTGGCTCTGTTCTAAATGGATTTTTCCCTTTATTTTATAGCTATCCTAAATTTGGGACCATTATTCTCTTGATATTATTACTTTAGCAGGTGCTGTGCCCAGGTTTTGGCTGTCCAGCTTTGTTCAGGGCAGGTTTTCAGATGCAGAAGGAAAAAAAAAATAGTGTAATACAGACCAGGCACCTGCTGTCAAATAAAATTAACATGGAATAAATCACCCCTGCCTGAGTGTCAAAATTTTAACTTTCCCTTGGCTGTCTGCAGAGCATAGCACAGCATGTGAAACACCATTATGGGGCTGCTTTCTTCAAAGCGCACTACCCCACTTTGATATAAGATGCCAAAGTGTTTATGTCGCATCTGAGATTTGTAAGACTTACTTTGGATATTGGTTGGTATGATTATTGTAGAATTTATTTTATTGTTATTTGCTTCTAACCCATTATTTCACATTTTTTACTAAGTTTAATGAGAGAATTTTAGCTAGGCAAGCAACACTTACATAGAGATTTTTAAAATAAATAATATTTTTTGCTAAGTGGATTTTATGAAAGCCATCCAATTCATAAAATAAGAAAAAAATAGTAAGTCAGTTTCCAAAAGCATACTCATATCAAAATGTGTGGAAAATAACTCGTGTTTGCCAGAGCAGAATTGTGTCACTTGTATTGAACCACTTAAAATGTAGAGACAATCATTCAATTTTGGTTAACACCAATTGGGCACCTCCAATGTGTAAAACTCTTTTTGAGGCACAATGAGATTTAAGATGATGGGTAAGAGGCAACCCTACCCTCTAGAAATTTATAAATGTGATTAGGAAAAAGAAAAAAATGCATACTCATATGCATATTTAAATACAAATAATTTAAGTGTTGTGATTCAAAGGTTCTCAAAGTTTGTTCCTTGAACCAGCAACATCAGCTTGTTAGGAATGCATATTCTCAGGTTACATCTGAAACCTACTGACTAGAGCATGGGGCCCAGAAATCTGTGTTCTGATAAGCCCTCACAGTGATTCTGATACATGATCCAGTTTGAGAATCACCATGCAATGCATTTATAAATTATTTATACTTTTATAAAAAATGTTTTAAGAATGTGAGAGTTGATCCTTTTTCCTGAAGGAAAGATATCTTGGGGGAGGTAATTTTGATCCAAACTTGCAAGGTAAAGTAAAAAAAGAATGAATATTTATTGAATATTTCCTATGTGCGGAACATGTATTTATACATTGCAACAATCCATGAAGTTACCTTCACTTTACAGAAGAAGAAATTATCATAGATATTAATCCAATTGTCCAAGGTCATACACCTAATTCTTGATCAAGACAAGAGTTGAAACTAGACCTTTCATAAGTGAGAAGAGAAGGATATAGAAGGCAAATTTTACTCCAATATGGTTTCATCAGCCTCATAGGGACTGTCATAGTCAGAATTCTAAGACAGTCTCGAAGATTCCCAGCCCCTGCTAATATGCACTCTATTTCCCAATTATTTGAACAATATCTAGACACTGCTGTAAATTGATGCTTAGAGATATAACTTAAGACCCAAATCAGTTGACCTTAAATTAGGGATATTATCTGGATAGGCCTGACCAAATCCCATCAGATCTTTCAATCTGGGTAAAGAGGTCAGAGAAAGATGAAATAAGATATTTGAAGCATGAGGATTCAATGTTGCTGGTTTGAAGATGAAGAGGCCATTCAGCAAGGGATGGAGTTGGTTTCTAGCACCTAGCAGTGGCCCCTGGATGACATTCAGCAAGAAATGGGAAACTCATTCATGCAGACACACAAAAAATGAATTTTCCCCACGACTAGTTAACTTCGAAGAGCACTTGGAGCCTCAGATGGGAAGCACAGTTCCCGTGGAAACCATGAATTTAGTCTGGTAAGATCCTGAGCAGAGGGCCCAGCTGCATGTACGCAGACTCCTGATTCTCATAAAGTGTGAGGCAATATGTTTTTGTTATTTTAGGCCACAGAGCTTGTTGTAATTTGTCATGCAATAATAGAAAACAAGTACAGCTTTTGGTATCAGAAATGGTGTAGTAGCATATTATATACCTAAAAATGTATGGAATATATGCTTGGAACTGGGCAGTGGGAAGTGGATGGAAGAATTTTGAGGCGTATGGTAGAGGAAGTCTAAATTTCCTCAAACTGACTGTTAGAGGAAATGTAGACATTAAAGACACCTATGGTGAAGGCTTAAAAGGAAATGAAGAGCATGAGAGAGAAAGCCCAAATAACTTTGGACAAATTGCTGGTAAAAGTACTGACTTTAAGGATTCTGACAGTGAAGGCTCACAAGGAAGTGATGAATGTATTACTGGAAACTGAAAGGAGGAAGGGGGATCCTTGTTATGTATGACAGAACACTTAGCAAAACTATACTCTTCATCTATGTGGAAAGTAGAGCTTTAAAGCAACAAATGTGGCTGTTTAGCAAAGGAAGTTCCAAGCAAAGCAACAAGTGTTCTGCCTGGTTTCTTCTTGTTGCATCAAGGAAAATGTGAGAGGAAAGACACTAATTAAGAGTAAAAATTTAAACAAAAAGTAACTGTCCAGCTAGTGTTTCCTGCAGAGGACAGACATGGCAGTGAGATTGGTCAGGTGCCGTATGATGCATGTGCTTAAGCAGAACAAAGGAGTATATACTGTCTGAAACAGGGAGAGGTATTCCCACACAGGTGGTAAGTCTGGTACAGGCTGTGTGGACTCTTGATCGCTACGTAAGGAAGTGTTCCAGGCCCAAGACCCTTTCTCATATGGACAAGAGGGGGTCAAAAGACTGTAGGTATGAGATTGCCTTTCCCAAAGTAAAGAACTTGACAATTTGGGAAATTCTTAGCCTATGTATGTGATAAAGATTCTAAAATTGAGATACTGCTTCTGAAACATGGAACAGCATAAAAGATAAGGGTGTGGTCGCACAATCTTTTGCTAAAACTTTAGAAAGAAAAATTTAGTCATGTGAGAGAATCTTTTAAGAGATTAAGAGTGTGCCTCACAGGTCTTCTCAAAGAAACTAGAGCACCTCTAGAAAGTTTGAGTTATTCCCTACCATCTCAGCAGGAGCAAAGAAAAAAAAAAGTGTAATCTCCAAAAGATGATTTGTAGCTGTGGCCTTTGTCTAATGGAGTGACACCCAGTGCAATTCATAGAAGATTGATGTTTTGTGAGAAAATTTTATCAACAGAAATACTTCCAAGGTGTATTGAAAAAGACAGAAGTGAAAAGAGACTGTCATACACCCAACATTCTGTTGCTGGGAAGCAGGCTGATAAAAGCATTTAGCTGCCAATACTTGCTCTCTTTAATCCTTGCTATGGAAGGATGACACAAAAGGTGAAACCAAGAGCCCAGAGGTTGGAGCTGATAGCAAAGTAGGATTATTACAAGGCCTGGAAGCCTGATCAAAATACTGTGGCTGAATCTTGCTGAAATGGATTTCAAAATTGCTTTGGCCCAATGACTACTTTTTACCTTCCATTTTTTTTTCTTTTTAAATGAAACCCTATAACTTTTATCCTATGCCCAGGACACCATTACAGGTTGTAAGGGGCATAACATGAGTGCGTAACTTTACCTTTAGTTTCACAGGTGCAAAGATGGAAAGGAACTGTGACCCATGATGCACTATAACCAGGGGCCTGGCCAGCCCTAACTTAGATTATGGAGATGATGAGATCTAGATTTAGATAATGAAATGTCAGCCTTGAGATTCTTGGGATGAGATTCTCAGGAAGCTTAGGAAGGGGTGAGTGTATTTTGCATTTGAGAGAGATATGAATCTTTTTAGGACCAAGGATAGACCATGTTAGGTAGAATTTTAAGATGGCTTCTAAGATTCCTGGACCCTGGTGTACACACATATTCTCCTAGTTATTCAATCAAATACTAATGCTGTGAAGAAATTTTTCAGACACAGTCAAGGTCCTACATAGGTGTTTTTCTAAATTACATGGCAAGAAAAGTGATTTTTTTTTTAAAGTTGATTTGTTGAATAAAATTAGTTTTGAATGATGAAGTCAAATCATTGATATAAATTAACTACTTTTCTAAATTAAATATTATTTGCTTTATTTTATGTAGTAACAGAACTATTGCATAAATTGCCTCACTTAAGGAGAATTCCTTAATTTTTCATATGATAAGATAATAATTGCCTCTGATCGTCCATTTGTCTGAATAGTCTTCTACATCTTCCATTCACTTCTATGTCACCATCACCATCATCAAACAAATACCTTTTTTAAAAAAAAAAAAATTTTTCCCCTCTTTTCTGTTTCTTTCTGATTTACGTAGTTGTCCTTGGAATTTATTTTGAGCCCAGAGTTATTTTAACTTAACCATCTCTAGTTTTTGAAAATAATGTTATAGTTCCTTCAATTCTATTGTAAACTATTTTATTATATTCCTTTATTTGTTTATTAAGACAAACAATATAGACATTTTATTTTAGGCTACTTTTGGTGCCTTAGAATTTTGGGGTATTTATTAGAACAGATATGTACTCTTTGTTTCTCTTGTGCTTGCAGTAGTCAGTGCTAGTAAAAGTGCTCAAAGATAGTAAAAATTTGACCTTTCTGGGTATCACAGAGATACAGTCCAGGCCCGTGTCATACATAAACCTAGTGCCAGCCAAAGAATAAGAGCTTATTGTCCTGAATGGAACTATAAAGCCTGTCGCCACATGAACTGGGGACCAGACCTTTTTCTGCTGAAGGATCCATCAGTGGATTGGACTACCAATTTAAATTTGACTGAATTCAAACCAGATGACTTTTATAAAAGCCTCATGGGCACTATTGGGGAGGGAAATGAGAGAATAGTGTAGAACTCTAACTGCCACATTATATATAATAGCTGATTTCAAGTACTTTATGCTAAATGCCACATTTCAGATTGACGTAGGCTTTCTAGAATGTATGGCTGGGAACTTCACCTTAGCAAAGACATGGTCCTCAAAATTACAAGGTGAAATTGATTTTCCAAATGAAACCTGCCTGAAGAGCGTTACAATTTCAAGCTAAACTTCACTTCTTCCTTTGGTTTTGATTTTCTCTGTGAAGTTGAAGTTGTTTAAACCTCGCTGTAATGTTGCTTGTCAACTTTAGGCTTGATTTGATTTCACTGCGTGATACCTATTGTGTACTGAAGTTAATTTTCTCTGCAAAATGAATGGGGTATTGGCAGTTTCTGATATACAGAAGGGTCCAATATTGAGAGGAGTGAGAGAGAAGCTCTAAGGTAATTTGGTTATCAAACGTTTCTTCTTAACCAAGTTCACCAGCTAAAATAGAACTAATAGCTATTGGTATTCTAAAACTTATTCAGAATCTTACCAAATGGAAATTTGCCAAATTGTATGGGTTTTGCCTCCACAATTAATATTCTTTGCTTTGGACAGACAATTACCTTGTTATTAATTGTCCTTTTGGTGGATATAATGTATACACGGGTACACATATATATGCATGCATTATATTTATCATGCAGGCTTTCTGAAGCAGCCCTAGAAATGTCAGCAGACCTCCTGGAGGCAGGAAGTGAGACTTATTTCAATTTCAAACTACATTAATTCTGAATGAAATCAAACCTATTCTCACATTTATTATAGCAACCTGGTCTGAGTGAAAAATTGCAGATTTTTAATGAGGGCATTTCCATTGGTTTCATTCCATTCCTGCAAACTCATAAATCAATTCCTGTCTGTCAGCCATTACGAATTTATCAGTTCTTATGAGTAAATGTGACAGCCAAATACTATTTAATCTCTAAAGCTGTATCTCTGTTAGTGAGCTAAACACAATGTTGGCCTCAACGATGCCCTCTTAGTTATTTAGAGTTTATTTTTTTCCAGCTCATTTAAACTATCTCAAGCAACAGGAAAGATTTTATCCAAATACCAGCAACAAAGGCACAATCAAGAGTATATATTTCTTTGAACAGTCTAGCAAAAAGTAAAATTAAATTAAAAATATAGTTAAGGAAAGTGGGAAAAGCAAAGTACTTTATCCAAAGAGTTTTTTTAAAAGAAAAAAAAAAAAAAACCAAAAAACTATACATGTAAATTATATTGTAGAAACAAATAACTTTTAGTATGTTTGAAACTTACTTTACAGGTACTCAGCACCTTTGCATACACATGGTAAACGTTAATTTCTGGGTAATAAAAATGTGATTTAATACCACATCCATAGCTTTATGCATATTCCAAAAGTCTCTACAGACTAATTAGAAGTATCACATTTTATGGAATGAGCATTTCTCCTTATTTCCTTGGTCTCTAACTACTGTGTAAAATTTAAATAAATGAGGTATGTCTACAGCACAGAGAAAATGCTAAACGGAACTGCAATCTGGCTAATAAGGTGATTGCTTTGGGTCTATAATTTTTGCACTAACAAAAGTTCTTTAGAAGGGTCACAGCGAGAAAGTGATGATAATCAGACAAGAAAGTTACTTGAACATTACAGAATTTATGACACTATCCAAAGCAGTCACTCAGGCCAGCTGAGTAGATGTTAAGAAAACAGTCAATAGTACTAATTTGTGTCTATTATTTCTTACTGTCAGTCATGCAGCTCTATAATTGAAATGCTCCATAATAGTTTTCCACCAAAATTCTAATGATGCCCTTTATAATTTTCTTTTTAATGTAGTTCCTGAATTTTAGAAAGGTTGTTCACTGCCAAATATCGGTCCATTGTGAAGTGCTAGATTGGAAAACCTCTTGCTTTAAAAAAAGATGTAGTATTGTTCATTATGCCTGTTGAAAATCTCGGTGTCCAATCATGTGTTTAACTCTTAAGGATTCTTGTATCAAAACAAAAAGGGTAGAGAAGAGATCATTAAGTTAATAATTTGTTTTCCAATTTAACAAATATGATATATACAGGATAACTAAAATGAATATTTTAAAGGAATATGCCCAGTGAATTTATCAAAAAGCACAAGACTGTCATAATTTTATAGTAACTTAATTAGAGAACTCTATTAAAGAATTATTACCATAGCATTTACCCTTAAAATTATCAGATAAAATTCACTATCACTTTTTACCCAATGCACACCTTCTGGGAAAGAATTTTCTCCTTTTCCTGTATATTTTGGAATCAAAGACCCCTCTGCCCATCTTGCTTTTCTGATCTATTGTGCAAAACAGGTTAACCTAGAGTTCCTGAGATAATGCAAGTTAATACTTGAATTTTAATTTAATAAAAAAACAAAAGAAGACCCCTGGAATTTTTCAGAGTAAATGAGTAAATAAATTATTGCTATTTTAAAATTTGATGGCAAGTGAACAATTCTGTAACCTGGGTCATGCATTGAGCAAATATACTGTATAAATTTAGTTGGAGAGACTGAATAAAGTATACATTTTGAATATCTGGGCATTGATTAAGATTAAGATACCTAAAACTAGAAGATCAAAAATTCAAAGCTAAAGTTTTATTGAGAATATGAGGAAAGTTTAACATCATTTATATTATACCTGTTTAACTGATGTGCCTATTTACAAACTTACTGAACAAAGGTACATGCATCTTTTCTTGGGATCCACAGTTTTGAAAAGATTAAGAAATATAAATTTGCTTTTCTTGTGGAGCTCTGTCAGAAGTCATTTACGGGCAAATTATTCTGATTAGGAATAGACGGTTTCTCAGGACTTCCATAAAATAAATCTAAATGTCTCAGCTGTGCTTCTGGTCCAGCAACACCCTCATTAAAGAAACACCACACAATTGCTATGTTGGCAGCCTTGATTTTAAAATACCAGTCTAGGCTGCATGTAAAAGAGAATAAATTGCCTTCTTATTCCTCTAAAAGTCCACAGTGCTTGTAATTTAGGATTGAGAGGCATTCTGAGAACAATGTCCAGAAGCATAAAGTACTTCTCCTGTAAGAGTATGATAACTGTGAAACAGATGTCATTAACTACAGTTCTCAATTTTTCATGTTTGACAGGCAAAGCCAAATATTTTAGGAATTATATAACCACTCTTAACAGGTAGTAAGTGAAAATACTCCCGAGTTAGATTTCATTTCTCAGTTTCAGAGGACTTCATTATCCTTAGTAAAAGCCATAATTGTAATATGAGAGGAAAAGAAAAAACCTGAATTTGCAAACTGGAAACACTAAAAAATTTAAGATTTCAGTGGGGATTCAGTCACAGATCAACTGCAGCACTTTTCTGTGGTGCTGATTCCAGAATTCAGGCTCTGTAGTTTATGTTTTTAAGTGAGACAATCCCTTAGGGTTTGAGAATATGAAAAACTAGTTCTGTCAAAATGCAGCCTACTTAGAGGTAAATGTTCAGTATCAACCTTACTCTTATTTTTTAAATGTGGCTTTTGGAGTAGTTGTTTGCCGCTTATTATGATATCGGCATCTGCATTTTGCTGAATGGTTTTAAAAATGTGGAAAAGTATGCATGTCTCAGAGCTAAGGTTAAATACTGAAACTGAATGAAATAATATACTTTGCCATAAAATTCCATTCTGAAATATGGACAAATATGAATTTTAATTACCTACACACTTACCATGGATTCACACAATAAAAGGCAGAAAATAAACATAATTCCTTTGCATAAGATACTTTTACAAGTTACTTTCAGTTTGCATGAGGTTTATGTTAGTCAGTTGACCTCATAAAATTTATCCTCCTTATCATAACAACAGAATCACTGGACTGAGTGAAATCTTTGAGGATATTTTTAGCATTTTGATTCTTCACTAAGACAAGGAAGAAAATATTCAATTCAGTTCAATTTACATTTAATGAGCACATACTCTGTGTAGGCACTGTACTGGACACTGAGTTGCACAATGAATAAAACAGTCTCAAACCTAAACTTGTTTATAGTCTAGAAAAACATATTTATCTAGAAAGGACTGCAGGCTCAACTCTTATAGACTTTCCAACTAAGAATAACAACAGGAATCAAAATAAACTAAACAAAAAATCGTCAAAAGTTGCACCAAACCTAAAACCATTGTTTTGACATGAATATTTCCTTTTTTTCTCCCATTTTCTCTTCACTGTAGTTCTTACTATGTAAATACAATTACTTAAATTTTTTCCAGTCAAGAAACAGGAGCAATGAAAATTAAGTAATTCATCTGGCTTTTCCAAAGCTTTTAACAGGTATGGGAGAAGGAATACAGGCCTTTGGCTTTTTATTAGACAGAAGAATTGAATTAGAAGACTGTGCCCTGGACCTGGCTCCAACACCTCCTATTTCTGTAATTTGGTAGAGCTGTATGACTTTGGAAAAGTCACTTAAATTTGTAGTATCTTAACCAATTCACCTGTAAAATGACCTATAATACCTTTCCTTTCCATCTTACAAAGTTGAAATGGTGATTAAATGAAATAATATACAGAAGAAAACACAATTAAAAATTTTCGGTTTTGCATCTAATAGATTTTTAATGCAAAATAGCTCCCAGATATTAAAGATTTCTCACATTACGGAATGCTAAACATTCTGAATGGTCAACAAATGGGTGCTAAATGAAGCTATTAACTCTTGTAGATTTAGTAATTAAAGTGATATTTTCACTTATCCATGCTCAGAAACCAACGTTCTGTTTTATTTTTTTAAATGGCTGGTAATCTCAGTAAACTCCCATTTTGAAGTGTGCTGTGAAGAGTCAAGCCTCTGTATAACACTTAGAAGATTTAAAAAAAAATCATCAAGAGATGATATTCTGAAGAACTCTACTAGTATGATTAGTCATTCTGCAATCTGATTGGCAAAGGTTGGCATCCAGCAATAGAAGTAAACCCTGCAATTGTTGTGGTCTTTCAAAGGTGCTTCAGTGCCACAGCATTACTGGTGCTTTCACAGAACATGAAAGTTGAAGGGAAGCCAAAGAATTTAATTCCAAAGCTGGACAGCATATTCTAATCACTGAATTTAATTCAATTGTCACTGTAGCTATTATGTAAAAGAGATTCATACTACCAAAGTAATTAATACGTACTTCCAAAAGTTGGTGAAAAAATATAATTAAAAAAATAATATGAATCTTTCCATGAATTTTTTGAAGCACCCTCACATATAAATGAGAGTTGCTTGACAGCTCAATGGAAGAGTAGCATTTACTAAAAACTGAATTCTTGTGGTTTTAGAGGTAACAGTATTTGTAAGGTCTGAGCCAACACATATTTTCTATATTATTGCAAATGATTATCCCAGGAGACACTTTGGCTCATTCTTGAAATTGAATGTGGTTAATTTAGAATTACATTTACCTGTCTCTTTAGATAGAGAACAGTGTACATTTATCCTGAAGGTCAGGAAGCTTTTAGCCACTTTTTGATAATTTCGAATGAAGCAGGCAGGGTAGCACTTCTTGCTGCATTTGCCTATGTGTCCCCCTGAAAAGCTTTGCAAAGCAGCTGAAGACAACCTGCCATCAGTAAGTGAAGGAAACTTCACAGATAAAAAACTTATGAGGATATGGATCAAAGGTCAACTGATGTTTGACTTCTGAATCTTGTTTGGGAAATACCAAAAGAGTGAGTTCATGTGTAAGCCTCTACCTTGAGCTTGTTTTTCAAGATGTGTCAATGATTTTTTTTAGACAATGAATAAAAATAAAAAGAAAGATCAGAAAAGGTCACATTTGCTTTGGGTCTGGGAAATTGTGCTTTTATCAAAAAAGAGGAATTCCGACAAAAATTGCAAAAAAAAAAAAAAAAAAAAAAAAGATTTCTGGTTTGACAATGAAGTTCTTGCACATGAGCTTGCAATGTCTGAATAAGGCGACTTGATGGCATGTTGGAACACTTTTCCAGACAGTTGGCTATCTCTTTTAAATATAATTTTTACACCAGAAGATGACATTCAAGGACTATTTCGCTCATCCTCTGCATTCAAAACCACTCAACTGCTTTTAAAACTCTGCAGAATGGTGAATTGTGCTTCCTCTCCTTAGATGTCTTGAACTTCTAGCCAGGTTATTTAGCTATTTACTATTTTTTTTAAAATAAACTTTTAGTGCTAAGAAACAACAACCATAACAACTAATCAAACACCGTCTTTTTAATTGTTTTTTTAAAAAATTTTCATCTATTTGATTTATTTTATACCTTATAACACAGTCTAGTAAGGTGGAAAAAGCAAAGGTTTTGGAGTCATAAAACCAGACTTGAAATCTTTGCTCTAGCACTAAAAATATACTGGATATTCTAAGGATCAAATTTGTGTTTTAGTTTCCTCATCTGCAAAATAAGACCAATAATATTAAGTGCTTCTTAGGAGAGCACATATTAATTAAAACAATATCTGAATATTTTGGACTGTTGCTGTATTGCATCTCTTCTTCTTTACATCCTGTTCAGCCACTGTGAAGTGAAGTGCTCTATCAAAATCTAATGTGATTTTAAGGATGACAGTTTTGTGCTCTACTTTTCCCTCCTTCATAACATGCTACTTTTAGATGTAAACAAAAGAAATTGTTTATTACATTATTTATTATAAGTATATAGAGAACTAATTTAGTATAATTTCCTAATGCTGTTTAAAAAGTTAACAGCTGTAGGCAACAGAATTCCATCTCACATTTTAATTTTACAGTATCACAGGACAGCATATGTGCTCTCCTACAGTGTGGCAAACTTGTCAACAGTTCATCAAAGAACAGATACATTCCTCATCGTGGAAGAGAAACAATTAATCCTGGGAAGAAAACAACCATAACTTTAGCGCTTTTTTTTTTTTTTTAATTCCAGTGAGCGAGCTTGAAATGTTATTTTGTTTTCTGATTAACCCAGTGAGGGCAATTCAGGATTTTGTTTCCATTTTTCAAGACCTGTGTGTGAATATTTTAAAAGGGTACAACTTTATAAGCTTGTTAATCCAAATATAATGTTGAGCTATTATAAGAACTAAATAAGAATCAGACTTGGATGATAGGGAGGCAATGCCCTCAATGACAAAGCTATAACCTATAGTGAAAAACAAAACTAAATTCTAGCTACAGTATCATTTGGTGAGTCATGTTGGGGAAGTTAAGTAACCTCCATAGGCTGCAGGTTCTTCATCCATAACATGAATAAAAACAATAGTACCCATTTTATAAGGTCCGCTTAACAATTAATGAGAAAAAGCTTAAAAGCACTTAGTACAGTCTTTGGCACATTATAAGCACTCAGTAAATATGTCTTGCTTTTATTATGATAATATAATGATAACCATATTATATATATTCCCACATACACATATTTGGAATGGGATGAGCATCAATCCAGTGAATTATTCAGTTAGTATTAAATCCTAATTGCTCCATCTTCCTTTTTGATTATTAGATTGACTTGCTCTTTAGTCTATGGCACTCTGGGGTTTAGTTGGAGGACAGAACCATGAATTTTCTGCTATCCAGTTTCTTTCAAAATTTAAGGTGATGAAGAATAACACCTATAAAGCATTCTTGTCAAACAAACTAAACTTGAATCTGACCAAGCTTCTAGAATTAGTATATACAGTAGTTTTCTTGCAGGTATACATTGTTTTAAAATACACAGCAATATATTAAGCTTGTTTATTTGTGGGTATTGAAATTTGAGGTGATCTGGATTTTCTAAAATCTATGGAAGGTGCAATAATAAGTAAAATATGGCAATAGAGGGGATATAAGAGATAAAAATATTTGCAGAGTTAAGAAATGTTAAAGAAGGGAGTGGCTAGGACACAGTGATGAGTTGAGGGTGCTGTTGGAAGCAGGAGCTGATCAGGTTTCCCCAGGTCTACAAAGAAGATTGTTGCGAAGTTTGATGGTTACGTGAAGGAAGAGCAGACAATGGGCAAGAGGAGGTGGTTCATCATAAGGACAGTTTGTGACATGTTAAAGTTGAAGTGCAGGAGATTGGGGGGAACTTAAAAGGGATAAAATTTGGAGAAGAGTTTAGGCTCAACATACAGCTGGTACACATCAGTCAAACAACAAATTAACTAATCAATAAAACATTATCTAAATAAGATAAAACATTTGGCTCTTTTTTGCATTCCACATAAAGAAAGGTAATGGTTCCTCTGCAAATAGCTGAACTGTTTGTAGCCAATAATTTTTACTCTAAATATTCCTTTCTTCTTGAAAAACTTCATCTTCTTTTTCTATTGTTTTCTCCCCCTATGCTGGGAATGTCTGTATACTCTACAGGGAAGAAAAATTTGGTGAGCACACTTCACAAAATAATTTTCAGGTGTTTACCAAAAAGAAAAACAAATGGCTATACTGTTTGAGAGTGTTTTCTTTTTTCTTTTAAAACTAGCCTTTCTTTGTCTTGCCCTCCTCATGTAGAGAAACAGCAGGGAGTGAATATTTTTTTAATACAGGAATTCATTATCACCCTTGTATTACCTCCCTGTGGATTCTGGAAGAATGCAATCCTGACTATAATCCTTGGCTGTAGTGTTTGCCTATGCATGTTTTGAAAACGATTGCAGCTATTTTATATTATCAGAACTCTAAATTATCTTCTTCAAAATTTTGCTCAATTTATTTTCCTCATCCTCTCTCTTTGTCTTGGCTGCAAGAATCACGAGCCCATAATTTTTGTGGCCGTGTTATGTATTTTGAGTATCCACTTTATTATTCTAACACCAAAATTATTTATATGTAATGAAAAAGTTTTTGCCATTGTTTTTCCCCAAAATTTAACCAAAAAACCAAAATCCTATTATGGTCCTAAATATTAACAATGCATAAATGAGATGAATTTAGAAATGGAATTTGCTGAGGTAGAGTAGAAGGAAATCTACAAGGAAAAGGAAAATCAGCTTTACGCTAGAGAATTTTGCATTAAAGAGACACTAATGGAAAAGGATTTTAAAATATTCTTTGCTAATAGTAAAAAAAATTATTAGTAAAACAGTTGGCACTCCTGTAAGAGTAAATAAACCCTGAGATTAAAGCCTCATGCATGTAAAGTAAATTAATTCTTTCTGGTTACCACTTAGTTCATTTGAAGATAATTTACTTTAGATATATAGCATAGCTGATATGTCTAAATTGCCACATAGACATAGAGAAGTAAGAGTCATTTTGAATGAGAATAAGAATTAGTTAAGAGTTTTGTTTCAGGGCTGGCCCGTGGCTCACTCGGGAGAGTGCGGTGCTGATAACACCAAGGCCACGGGTTCGGATCCCATATGGAGATGACCGGTTAGCTCACTGGGTGAGCATGGTGCTGACAACACCAAGTCAAAGGTTAAGATCCCCTTACCGGTCATCATTAAAAAAATAAAAATAAAAAAAGAGTTTTGTTTCAGAATCTAAATGAGACTAGGACATTAAGAATATAAAAGAAACAAAATGTAATGGAGCAATAGAAGTAGCACCTTTGAAGAGCCTCAGGCTGGAGCATTTGAGTAAACATAACAACAGCAACAACAACATCAAAAAATAGAAAAAAAAAAAAAAGAAAAGATGAAGAAAAAGTAAGTAGGGCTTTATTTAGGAGTATGCAATTTTTTTTTTTTTTTTTTTTTTTAATCCTAGCCATTCTGAGAATGAAGAAAGTATTTTTCATATTGGGCTATGCAGTGATTGGTGTTTAAGCAATTTGATTATCAGCTAGATCTTTCATTTTGGTAAAGGCAGACACTTTACTTGGTAAAACTTTGTTTTGCCTACTTAATTTAGTATGTTTTTCTTTTAAGGGGAAAAGAAAGTAATTAAAAACTCTGGATTTAATTCTTACCTCTATGAAAAACCAACTGATGATAATGAATGTGCTAGGAACCTTAGAAGAAAATATAAATGGACAGAAGTTTGGACATAACAGATGTGTACTTTATAGTTCAGAAAAGCAAAATCTGGTTAGTCAAAAATTGTAGTGATGGCCGAATAACATGGGAATGGAAGGCCACAGTAATTCTAAAATTCAAATTCAATCTGTTTAATTAGGAATCTCAAAATTTGAGATCTTTAGAATTAAGGCAAATAAAGATACCAGTATAGATATATAGGACATTTGTAAGAGTGTAGCATAAAAAATAAATACACAATCTTAAATTCCTATCATGTTCTTCACTATCAATGTTCAGGCAAGAATAGACAAATGCATTAAGAAAAATATATTTCCATAGCATTTCATCCACTCATACATTCTGATACTGTGAAGTTTATACAAATATTTATGACAGTCATTATTAAAAATAAATTTTAGACTCAACAGTAGCTAAGAGACATCACATTTGAAAGCTTTATCTTCCTCCTAGCAAGTATTATCTTATTTCCCACAACAAAGAACAATTTCCATGAGGCTTCAATTTCTTACCTGCTCAGACTAAAAATACCGTATTCATACATCCCTCTCATTTTTAAGCAATTCTGATTTCCAGAATAAATGACAAAATGTACACAGTTGGGAAAACTATTATGAGTGACAGAATAAATTAGCCTACAATTCAGATGTTACTCAAATACAAGTGATTAAAAGGGGCCTATTCATTGCAGACACAGTGAATAATAATTCTTTAACCAGATATCTACAAACAGAAATTCCAAACTCTTTATGGTATTTGGTCTCCAAAAATAATATTCAGTGAATTACATCTCTCAGTATGTCCTCCTGTAGTACTTTCCCTGACTGAGTACTGGGTTTCCTATCACTTGCATTAGCTGATAAATATAGAAGAAGTGATAGTGTGCTAGTTCCATACTGTGCCTTTGAAAGGACTGGCAGCATTCTTTCTTTGCTCTTAGAAGACTCACTCTGATAGAACACCATAGAAGAAGTCTGGCTATCCTTCTGGAGATACCACATGGAGGGCCTATGTCAATAGGAGAAGCCCTGAGATTGCGTGGACAAGAGTAGGGCCCAGCTTTACTATCATTTCAGTCTAACACACAGATGATTCCAGCCTTTACTACCATATGACTGCAATTACATGGGGATTCCCAAATATGACCAGCACAATTACCCAGATGAACTGAGTCTACTCACCAAACTCTAAGATATAGCCAAACAGCTACTACTAAGTTTGGGGGTAGCTTTTGTTGAGATAAATAATCAAAACAGAAATTGATACTAGAAATGCTCTCAAGAAGCAGAGTCTTAAAAATGGAAATCTGTGAGTGAGTCTCTAACATAATTAGATTCAAAGGCTTCCATGAGCCTAGTGACACAGGTAGCTATAATGTGCAGTGGAAAAACTTGCTTAAATTATTACATGTAGTTACCTATAATTAAATGTCTATAGAAAGAAAGTCTTAGGTAAGCAAGGAGTAATTGCCATATAAATATAAGGGCAAATAAAGAATATAAGGAAGGTTATTAGTTGCTTCTAAATGCACTGGAAAATTGGAGAAGAAAATTATAAACTCAGGGTTTTAAATTCTCTACTCAAGGTCTACGGAAGAGATTAGAAAACACCCATGACCCTAAACATTACCATTATTTCCTGTAGTTGCATGGTCAGAATTTCTGAAAACCAAACTACTTCTTATTTATATTTAGGTTAGTTCATACATTTGAATTTTAGTTTCTCAAGACTTAGGACCAATAATATAGTTATTATTTTTATCTCAGTACCAAGCTCAATATCTTGCACAATAGACATCAAACAAATGCTTAATCAATAAATGAGTACTGGAGAAAACATGGTTTGAAACAGTCAATATGGTGAAAAGTTAATAAATAATCTTTACAGCTAAATGTACCCTGATTGCATCTTAAGGATCATGGGAAGGAGAAAATACTTGGCAACTTTCATGTGAAAATTTAAAAATTATAATTTTGCCTTCGATTCTACTTGAGGAGGAGACCTATGGGAAACACACGTTTTATATATAATAGTTTTAGTGTTACTTTCTGTTTTCCTATCAATTTTAGTTAAAGATTAACCTTAAGGAACACATTTTTTGAGGGAAGTTAATTCTAAATTCAAATGGTTAGGGCTCTAAATTACCCTTCTAATCATTACAATTCACTTAAGTTAAAAAAAAGGAGGAACATTGATTTCAGAATCCCTTTGATTCCTCATTTGAAAATGATTTCTCAAATCAAGATTTTTAATGATCAATTTTGAATAATGAGCAGCTTACATTTGTGACCTGACATGAAAAGCATGATAGCTGAATGTCCTGTGAGTTTTAGTCACAGTTACACAGAAATAGTTTAGCATGATCTTGGTGGGAGGATCGGATTATTGTTTTAATTGACCTTCCCTTGAGAAAGACACTTGGCTGTTTATTTCTACTTCCCTTCCACTTCTGGGGTTGTCATTGTTGCTCCTTCTGGGTGACATAAACAGCCTGCCCAGCTTAAACTGGCCAAACTTTTAAAATGCAATGTAGTATCTGCTGAAACCTTAAGGTAAACACACATGCCAGAAAATATTTCATATCGGAATATTCCCTAGCCACCTAAGTTATGAAAAGTCATGTTCATAAAGGTAGTTGCACTCCGTTCTCTAAGTTGTTTTTAAATTTCCTTATGGCCTCCTTAAATCAATAGAGCCATGTAGTGCCCCTTTTGAAAAATGTCCTGCCTCACTTCTCAATACTCTTCATTTTTTTTTTTTTTCATTCTGACCAAGAGAATACACCATCATATACTATATAGTTATGTGTGATCTATTGGTTCAACTCTGCTGGATTAAGGCCAGATATCAACACTTAGCTCCCCACTGGCAAAATACTTTCCCACCAGTGGTTAAAAAATGATCACTTTACGCTTAAGCACACACATTGACATCTCCCGCGTTGAATTCCTCTGGAAAAAAAAGAAAAGAAAAGAAAAGAAAAATAGCTAGAGAAGTCTACCATAGCAGCCCCCTCTGGCAGGGATTCGAAAGTAAAAAAGCATTTCCAATTTCAGTCAAAAGCAACTGGTTCAGAAAAGTTCAGGTACTTCAGAAGTTAGCACAGAGGTCCCTTTGGTCCCATCAGGATTGATATTCCTATCTGCCCAGTCTGCTTTTACTCAGTTCAGCTGTTTTGTTATTACTTATAGAAAATGTTGTCTCAGCTGGAAAGCAGAATCATATCAGAAACCATTTTTAGAGGAATTTAATGATGATATTTCAGTGGGACAAAAGGAAAAGAGTGCCCCCTCAGGATTTCTTTAAAATCCATAAAGCCAGGTTTTGAAAAGAACATGATTGGAATACAGCAAGAAACCTCTCCTTAACAATTCCCCTTCACTGAATGGCTTCCTGGTTGTCCTTTAAGTGGCAGCCCTTCATAGGAGAGGGCTCTTTAGTGGCTGGAAAAATGGCAGCCTTCTCATGAAACTAATGCTGTTAATTTCACACACAAAATTGAAATATGTCATTTTCTCTCTTTCCTCTTTATAGATGAAATTTTAAGGTTGTTCAAGAGATTTTTGTTTTTCTTCACAAGGGCAAATGGCATAAGAAATCTTAAAATTACAAAGAAAAATGCCAATTGAAAAGAAAAATGCCAATCGAACTCAGAAAAAAAACCTAATAGTTTATTTTCATGAAATTTTTGTACTTTCCTTGATTTTTTAAGAGCAGTTGCAAAAGCAAATGAAATTGTGGACTACTGTAGGTTCTTCATGAGTTATTAATATACAAGGGACTAAAACTACTGTATTATTTTGACAATGCTTTAAGTGAAATTAAGTCCAAAGTTTTCTTAGGTATTTATGAAGGATAGATAAATAGATAAATTGGTGCTTACAAAAAAAAAAAAAAAAAAAAAAAAAACAAAGTCACAGTAACACTAGAAAAGGTACAACAAAACAAGAAGCAAGCAAGGGTGACAAATGGTGTTGACTCAGGGGCTGCTAGATATGAGAAACATGATCAGTGCAGAAGGATTCACAGAAGAAACTGTGAGCTGAGAAAGTTAGTGGAGCTCCGAGAAACAAGTGCTCCTTCAGTAGGAGCTGGAAGAAATAGAGAGGGACCAGTCATGTTAGAGGCCATATCTTAACTTTCTAACTCTCCAGTATAAAGAAATGGACATTTCTAGAAAGCCAAGAAGCAAAGACTCCTAGAAGTCTTTAATCTAAGTTAGAGGGAGTGAACATATTTAAGGTAAATATGGTAAAAGCAGAAACTGAAAGAAGCAAGGAGGAGTGAGAAAAGAAGGAAGCAAAACAAGAATACTGGGTCTTCACAAAGGAGAAGATAAAATTCAGGAGGAGGATGTAATAAGCAGGTATAACTGTAGTGCAAAGCTCAAGGAGAGTGGTAAGTGCCTGCAAGAAAGAGAAGACAGAAAAAAAGTAGTGAACTCTGTAACAAGGAGGTTTTTGTTGACCTCACAGCAATTTCAGTGAACTGGTTGTTGTGAGTTTTAGAGATAAATGAAAAAAATCAGTGGTGGTAATTATATACAATTCTGTAAGACTTTTAACTGGGAATAATGGCAAAAAATAATAGGATAGCAATCAGGAGAAGTAAGAATAGCAGAGGATTGTGTTTGTGTGTGAATGTGTTTTAATATATGTGGTGTTCTATAACGTTTTTTAAAAAGTTTCTATCTGCATTAGAAGGAAATGAGAAAGAACTGGAAGAAAGTGAGAAAGAATTGCCACTGAAAATGCTAGAGAGGAAACATTTAGAATAATATTCCTCAATAATTAAAATAAATAAAATGCAATAAAGAACACTAGTAGAGGAGTGAATTTTAGAGAGAAGTCTGCCTCACACTCTGAGATCATAGGGAAAGATGAGCCAAAACATTAGAAAAATATTCAAATAAGGGTAAGAATAAATATGTGAACACCCATGGAATGATCTTGATTAACTTAATGGAGATAGCAAGAAAAAATGAAGATAAGGTTGGTGATTGACAAAAGGTCAGAAAGGTGGCATAGTATTTACAGGCTATGAGCTAGGAAGTAAGAACACTAGTAAAGATTTGAACAAAAACTATAGTTCCATAAGCTGAACTTTCAGAAAGTTATGTTTGCTCTATAAATGGAAAAAAAAAATACACGTCTGTCTATGTGGTGGGAGCTTCGAGTGCTGAAAATCCTTCACCGCTTCCTAGCTCTGCCTGGTTCCTGAATTTTTTGTGTTATTTTTAACCTTAGCTTAAATGAGTGAGGCTCTCTGTTACAGTGAAGACAGGGCCAGAATGGTTCTATATCATTAGTATTGTTGACCAGTGAATACTTTCATCTTAATTGGGATACAATGCTTACCATAAAGAAATGGCTCTTTAGTAATGGCCCTGTGGACCCTATGGCATTCCACTCACGGATAATTTTGTGACGGAGATCTCCAGTGGTGTTTCGAAGGCCGTACCATGTTGTGACTACTTCTATTGTTTATGTGGAGAAGTGGTTCCTTTTTTCATGAATTCTTCACTGATAAGTAACTAAAAACAAACAGTATGATATTTTTACTAGCTTGTGGTGCAAATGAAGCGATATCTTTCTTACTTCTTAATAATTTCTTATTATTAAATGTTGTTGCCTTTAAGAAAAATCCCAAAATTTGTCTTCAAAGGTTTCCTTGCCCTGCAAAGTCCGATAATCTCAGGGCATAGTCAGGGTTTTCTCATTCCTTAGTACACTGTTTCTTCTGTCAAACACAGGAAATAGAGAAAAGGAGAGAGAACGTGACAGAGAGAGAGAGACATACACAGAAAGATGATCAGAGAGATAAACCTCCTGGACATTCGATTTTCTGTACTTCATGTGTGAAAAACAAGGTCGCTGGGGAAAACGTCTTAGAATAATAATAATAATTAAAAAAACCTTGCTTTTATAGCACGAAAAAGAAATGTACATCTATAAAAAGGAGAGAATAATATTTCAATAATATTTCACTCGTGGTCATTGTGAGGTTGAAATGAGTTAGTACGTGTAAACTAGTTAGAACAATCCTGACGCATGGTAAGCATGCAATATAAATGTTACATGATGTAGTTACTTTGGCACTTAATTCACTGCACATACTGTTGATCTGAAAAATATTGCTCTTCTGTTTTTTTAGACTTTGCCAAAAATTTTTTTAAAAAAGTTCTTCGAGATGACTCAGCTCTGAGTTTTCTCTCCTGTCCATTATGAGGATATGAAAGAAGTGAATAGAGATACAAAATGACTTCGAATGAAGCACAAGACCAGATGTGAATATTATTTTTTTTTCTCTAGCGGCTGATAATTGAAAAAAAAAATACTGAATATTTGTATACTTTTTAAAAAAGCAGTTTCACAATTTTTATTAGATAATGTAATAAATGCTATAGCAATTAAGCAATTTTTATTATTTTCCTGTTACTGAAGCTTTTTTTTCAGAGTAGTAAAATTTCAGATAAACATTTGCTATAGAATCTGACTAGAATGCTGTGCCTCGGATAAGTTATATTACTATTTAAGACACATTTGAAGAAAATGAACTGAATATATTTTTAACTATGATAACTGTAGAATATCTCAGAACACCCCCTCCACACACAAACATATATTGATTTATCAGAAAAATAATTACATTCAACATCATACTGTTTATCTTCTTTTATTCTTTATTATTGAATATTAGTCATCCATATTTTTTATATGTCAAATAACAAGTATATTAAATTAACCGATAGTAATCAGCCCTCTGCTATTCTAAATTCTAAATATAAATTTATTTTACATAAAACACATCAGAAGCACAGAGTCTTTTAAAAAAACTCAGTGAAGAACTACAATTTTCCCCTACTATTTTGAAAGTAAAACACAAAATTTCAAATATTAGACTAGACAGATTAAAAATAATATGACGTGGCAGAGACTGCATTTGAAGGGATTCTGTTCCCTGTGGAAGTTGCAAATTTGCTTCTGATACGAGAAAAATGCTCGTTAAAACAAAACACTTCCTTTGCTTTCTAAAATGCATCAGTTCTGTTTGAAGTATCTTATGAAAAATCTTCACATGGTGACCAGTTTATTAGGCTTTGAAAACTGCCACCTGGAATTCAACCTTTTGTAATTAGGAATTTCTGAACACAAGCATCTTCCCTAACAAAATTGCTCATACCTGGAATGTAACTTAGCTCCTGGCAGCTCTGAACAGATTTTTTTTTTATATCAAATAATTTCAGTAGCTCATGAATTTAGTTAAACATATCTCTTTTAGTTAACATGTTCCTTTTGACATTTTTTGAGTTTTGGTTTTGTTTAGTTATTTCTTTTTTTAAAAAACAAAATATATACATGCCCCAATAAAACAAAATCTGATCATTACTCATTAAACTAATTTTAGCACAACCTAGGGAATATTGTACATCACTTCCCAATCTGTGATGATACAATGAAGTTGATTATCAATGTAAATAAAATTATTATGAATCACCGAGAAGATAAAAGTAAACAAACAAAAAAATGCCAGTTATCTGAAATTTACAAGCAGTTTGCTAATTGGCTGACTCATTTACAATATTCTCAATATCACTGGCAAATACATAAATGTTGAAGGCACTCTCTTGACACTTCCTAAAACAATATAAAATTTAAAAATATTATTTAAATGCCTTAATTCTGTGATGAGTAAATATTTTTGTCTAATTACTCAATAAGCTAAATGTCTTCCTCACCTGTATTTTATTTATAAAGCAACATAAGCATAGACCAAATCTAGTTAGTCTGATGTGAGAAAAGTAAGGTCTAGACAGATGAAGAGATCTCAAAATTTCGCACTTAGTTTCAGAGACGGGAAGTGCACTCTAGTTCTATAGAGGAGAGCTTGAGAGCTGTGTGCTGCATTTACATTCCGAAATTTCATCATGCCCAAGCCAATGCTAAGACAGAATGGTGAAAGATGTCTCATTTTGTAAATGGCAAAAAAATGGGTAAAGGGATAGTTATTCCGGTTATCAAATGTGTTCATTAGGGGTCAAGAGAGACTTTAGACTAAAATATAACAACAAAGAAAATAACTTCAATCGGCTCTGGTAACTAATGTTATATTAGCAAATTTTCATTTTGTATATTTATATTTTACTAGTTTTCAGGATGGGACTTGGTACTTGTTTCACTTTCTCATTTTCTTTGGGAATTTATTTAATTTCAAATTCTAAAAAGTGGCTATCTAAGCAAACATTTACTCAGTTTATCAAATACTTAGAAATATGCATGCATTGTTCTCATCAGAATAGACTTATGCGGAGCCTGTTTCTTTGCACCACTAGTTTCTGAATTAAAGTTGTGCCTAAGTGTATTAACTGGCAGAACTAGGCCCCCTATCTGAAATATAGCTTTAAGAGAGCCGAGGAGATTTAGTTTCTCGTTTCTATCTTGAACATTTTGTAATCATTGTGAGGGCTAAGTTGATATAGCAAAGGGATCTCAAAATACAGTTGCTTATAGAAGAGACGAGTATGTTTTTTCTGTTCTCATTCGGCAGTCCCAAGCCCCATGTCCAGGCTGCAGGTGGCTGTGCTCTCTATCTTCTTTCTGGGTCTGGATCTTTCCATTCTCTTGCTCTGCTATCCACATCTGTATACTCAGAGCTAGATTGCAGACACATCACTGTTTCAACTCACTGGAAGAGGGAAAAAAAACAATAGTAAAGAAGAGGGTTTACCTTTTACATTGGAGATGACTCAAAGTTTTAACTATTATACTCCTAATAACCTATTAAATACACTTTAAAAGGAGGCTGGTGTCCTAGCCTGTTTCTGCTACTATAACAAAATACTTCAGACTGGGTAATTTATAAACAACAGAAAAATTTTTTTTCTCACAGTTCTGAAGGCTGGAAGGTCCAAGATCAAGGCACCGACAGGTTGGGAGTCTGGTGAGGGCTGCTTGCTGCTTCCAAGATGGTGCCTTTTTGCTGCATCCTCTAGAAGGGGCAAATCCACCACCTAAAGACCTTTTAGAAGGGCCCTAATCCTTTCCATGAGGGCTCCACCTGTATTACTTAATCACCTCCTAAAGCCCCATCTCTTAATAATTTCGTATTGGTAATTTTTCAACATATGAAGTTTGGGGAACACACTCAGACCATAGCAGCTGGAAAATGCCATCACTAGCGGGGCAGAAACATACTCCACTATAACTTCATTACTATGGAAGAAAAGAAGACCTGCCCATATCTGATTCAAGAGTCATGGAATCATATCTTGGATAATTGCCTAAACTTAATAAAGGTGCTTAAAGCTGATGGGTAATTACATGCATCTTTAGATAAGGTTTTAAGTTCTTTAGACAATTCACATAAAATCAAATTCTACAGTAGAAATCACTGATCTACAAAGCCTAAAAATGTATATTGCAGAAAATGTAATATTTTAGTGACATTTTCACAAGACAACTAATTTATGCCAATCATATTAAATTCTGTATGATACACTTAAAAAATATCTGAACATAAATATATTAACTAGAAAGATATGGAGGCTCTCTTCAGGCCTCAAGCGCTTATGATATCTTTTGATATAACCAATAAACAGAATTTCATTTCCTCATTTATTCTTTTAATAAATAATTATTGGATGCCTATCTTCAGATCTATGCACAGAGAATGTTAGAAGTGACATGTTACTTACCTACTCTCAAAAAAAATTAAATAAGAAATGTAAGTAATTATAAATAAAACACACATAAAGAGATCATCTACATAAGGTAAAATGTAACATAAATTCCTCTCCTTTTTTTCTTTTTCTTTTTTGCTTTGTCAGGACTTGTTTCCAGAAGTACACCAAAAATGTAATATAAATCCGAGAAAGAGGGGTCAATTCTAGTTGTATTTTAACTATGGAAACATCTTAAAAGTCTTTGGTACACTTTAGAGAATCCCTTTTCTATAGGGAATAATTGATCAGAGAAGGTTAGTTCTATATTGTCCATAATTACTTGCAATTTTCAACACCTGTTTCTCAATAATCTTCTGGCATTTGTGACATCAGTTCAGAAAACCCCAGCCAGTTGTGTTTCCTCAAAGAGAGATAAGGAGACTGTCAGAATGTCAATCTTCTATTCCAACCTGCCTTAAGAATGACAGGCCACAAATCACTCTGGACAGAAAGAAATGAAAGTCTATATGTCAACTGTTTTTTTTTTTTTTTTTTTTTTTTTTTCCCTCCTCTGGGTTTGAAGATGAAGAAATCCTCTTAAATTATACATTAATGTGTAGTAACTGATATATCTGGATCAATTCAGATACTGTCAGTCCCTTTGTGGATATATATAAACTTAGCAGCTTAAAAACACATTTGCCTCCTGGCCTAGGGGTAGAAACAGAAATTTGCATGATTTCCTACCAGTTTATATACATGGGTGAAGACCCACTGTTAAAGCATTTCAAGGGCCTGGTTAGTTTATATTTAGTAGACATATCATATACATATGATACATAATTTAATAAAATGATCTTTAACTGGTTTCTCAGGAACTATTTCAGTAATTTTTATAGGAAAAACTTGTGAGAAACTGAGGCCAAAGTATTGATTAAAACAGTGTGCTATGGCATTCCTTTTTCTCATTCAAATCCATAAGTATTTTAGGGACCTTCTTGAATCAGTTGGAACCAAATTTATAGTGCTGCTTACTATAAATACAACAGGTTCTTTCTCTTTTTAATTTTACATCGATTGTTAATATTTTTATACTTTATTATTTGTTTGATTTATGATACACATACAATAAAATGCAGTTGTTTAAAGTGTAAAACTCAGCAGTTTTTAGTATGTTCACAAGGTTGTGTGCCATTACCACTATTTAATTCGAGACCATTTTAAACTCCAAAAAGAAATCCTGTAGCAGTTACCAGTCACTCTCTATGCCCAACCCCCTAAAGACTGTGGCAACTAAGAATCTACTTTCTGTTCTATGAATTTTCCTCTTCTGGACATTTCATAAATTGAATCATATGGGCTCTGAGTCAAATTGAATAATATTGGCCTTTTGTATCTGGCTTCTTTCACGTAGCATAGTATTTTCAAGGTTCATCTATGTTGTAACGTGTATTAGTGCTTCAATCCTTTTTTTGGGGGGGTGAATTATATTCCATTGTATGAGTATATCACTGTTTATTTATCGATTCTTAGTTGATGAACATTTGGGTTATTTTCACTTTGGGGCTATTATGAATAAGGCCACTTGTGAACATTTGTGTACACATTTTTTGTGTGAACATATGTTTTTAATTCTCTTGGTTATATACCTAGAAGTGGAATTGCTGGGTCATATGGTAACTGTATGCTTAACTTTTAGAAGATCTACCAAACTGCTTTCCAGAACAGCGTCACCATTTCATATCCCCATTGGCAATGTATCAGGGTTCCAATTTCTCCATGTTATTTCCAGTGCTTGTTATTGTCTATTTGATTATAACCATCCTAATAATTGTTGCTTTTATTTGTGCTTTCCTAATTGTCTTAATTCACTCCTGCTGCTATAATAAAATACCTGAGACTGGATAATTATAAATAATATAAATTTATTTCTCACAGTTCTGGAGGCTGGGAAGTTTGAGATCAAGGTGCCAGCAGGTTCAATGTCTGGTGAGGTCCCAGTCTCTGTTTTCAAGATGTCACCTTGAATGCTGTGTTCTCACCATGGCACAAGGGATGAAAGGGCAGAAGAGGAATCTCATTATTTCCCTCCAGCCCTTTCATAAAAGCACTAATGAGTTCATAAGGGTTCTTCCCTCACGATCTAATCACTTACCAATGGCCACATCCCTTGCACTGGAGATTAAGTTTTAACATAAATTTTAGATGGGACACAAGCATTCAAACCATAGTACTAAAGACAATAATGTCGAGTATCTTTCCAAATGTATTGTATATTCTGTCTTCTTTAAAGAAATGTGTATTCAAATCCTTTGTTAATTTTTTGATTGAGTTATTTGGCTTTTTACTTGAGTTATAAGTGATCTTTATTCTGAATACTAGGTATATAATATCTAGTTATATATGATACAGAGAACTGTCATATCTAGACATAGCTTCTGATATATATATGACTTGTAAATGTTCTCCCCTTTCTGTTGGTATTCTTTTCATATTTGTGATAGTGTCCTTTGAAGATTAAATGTTTTAAGTTTTGATAAGGTTCAACTTGTCTCTTTTTTGCTTGTGTTTTAGTTATCATATGAGAAACCATTGGTGAATACAAGGTTATAAAATTTTACACCTATTCCTGTCTAAGAGTTTGATAGTTTTAGTTCTTGCATATTTAGGTATTTGATCCACTTTGAGTTAATCTTTGTATTTTGTGTGAAGTAGAGGTAACTTCATTTGAGTTACTCTGTAGTGTCCTTCAGTTTTAGTCTAAAGGATTCTCTGTAATATTTGTAGTGCAAGTATTATAGCCAAAATTTTTCTGTTTTTCTACAGATGGTAATCTAAAATTTTTTCTTAAGTTTTGAGGAATTGTTTTGCTGGATGCAGAATTTTCACTTGATAATTTTTTTCTCTTTCAGCACTTTCAATATACCTCTCCACTGCCTTCTGGCCTCTATGGTTTCTGATGAAAAAGTAGCTGTTAATATTTTTGAGGGTCTATTATACATGATAAGTCACTTCTCTCTTACTATTCTAAAGATTCAGGGTTTTTTTGGTCTTTGGCTTTCAATAGTGTGACTATGATGGATCTACGTGTGGATCTCCTTGAGTTTTTTCTACTTGGAGAAAGCTGAGTTTCTTGAATGTATATATTAATGGATTTTTATAAAACTTTGAAAGCTTTGGGCTTTTATTTCTTCAAATGTTCTTTCCTTTTTCCTTCTCTTCCTAGACTTTCATTACATACTCACTGGCATGCTTGATTCTGTCTTAAAGGTCTTTCAGACTCAGTTCATTTTTCTTCATTTTTTTTCTTTCTCTTCCTCAATCTGGACAATATAAATTGACCTATAAAGAATCACGTTTGTCGATTCTTCTGCATGTTTATGTATGCTTCTTAGCCACTACTGTGAGGATTTAATTTTAGTTATTTGATTTTTAAACTCCAGAATTTCTATTTGTTTCCTTTTCATAATTTCTATCTCTTTATTGGTATTCTCTATTTGGTGAGAACTTATAAATTCTTTTATTTCTTTAGACATGGCTTCCTTTACTTTTTAAAACATATTTTAAATAGCTGATTTAAATTATTTGCCTAGTAAGTCCAATGTTTAGTCCTTGGTGATAATTTCTATTGATTTTTTTCCCTCCTGCATATTGACCATTATTTCTTGTTTTTTTTCTTTTAAAGACATATTTTTAGTGAAAACTGGACATATCAAATAGTATAATGTGGCAACTCTGTAAATCATATTCTCCCTCCTCAGGGTTTATTTTTGCTGTAGAGTGACTTTCTGAAATAATTCGATGAAGTCTTCATTCTTCATCCTGTGTAAACACTGGAGACTCTGCTTAATGGTCAGCTAATGGTTGCAGATTTTTCTTAAACATGTGAAACCAATAATCAGTCCTGTTTTGGCCATGCGGTTCTGTGTGTGTTTTGAGGCACACCTACAACGCTCAGTCAGGCAGTTGAAAACTCAGGCTTAGCCTTTACTTACTGCTTGAACAATGCCTCCAGGTCATCCCGAGGGCCTTCTCAGGTTTTTCCTGAGCATGTGCAGAGACCTGCGCGTGTACAGATGACTGATCATGAGCACAGCCCTATGAATGTGCATGGCCTCCTAGATTCCCAGGAATATGTTGGAACTTTTCAAAGACTCTATTGCTATATCATTCCCCAGTTTTTTAGTTTTTATTTTTTTTAAGCTTTTTGGTTAGTCTCTGTTTGCTTTAATTCTTGTTCACTAGCCCAGGAAGCTGCAAAGTTAAACAATTACCTGTAATTTTTTTCAACACATACTCCATGGAAAAGGATATCATGCTGGGTGAACTCAGAATGGGGTAAAATAAAGATGGTTTTGCAAATGAGATCTTCCAGAGAATCACCAGGCAGGTCAAACAATGAAAATTATGTTAAAATGGGGCTTTAGAAGAGTGCCAACCCTGTTATGCCCCCTCCGTTGGCTGCCAGGTGCTGGTTTTCACCACGATTGCAGACTGGTGGTTTTCAAGGTTCCTCCTAGAATGGGAAGTTGGGATTGTGATTAGGATGAGTTAAAATGCCACAAAGCTCACTGTTCTTACTGAGATTCAGCTGGTTTTACTGAACAAGTAATCTCAAAATTGCTGCAAGCCTTTGGCTAATTTCCAGAGTTCTAAAAAAGATGATCCTGATAATTTTTGCAAGATTTCTAATTGCTTACATGTAGCAGAAAATTTTTAGAGATTCTTACTCTGCTGTTTTTAGCAATGTTATCTGGTTCTCTTGAGAACCTATTTACTTGAAGGTAACTTTATTTTCCCCTTTATGCTACTGTAACAGATTTGAATTATTTTTGAGTCAAACGTTTTTTCCGCAGGAGGGGCCATGCATAAACAAGACCCAGAGCATTGTTAACTATCATCATTCCTGACAATATAATTGGTTTACCAATCCTGGTAACAGGGCTTCATCAGCATTATGAGATAAAAAGAGTTAAAGTAAATGTCTATGAAACATGAGAACAGTTTCACATTAACTTATAATTGGATATCACATACACATTATCTCGAAAATCAACATCAATTAGGAAAATATGGTCTCTAAGACATTGCTGGAAACCAGATTGTGCAGTGATGTACATACTCTGAAATACGATAGGAAAGTACTAGTCATGTCATTTTAAAGTGTGACAGACATCTTTGCTACCTTTGTGTTCTTGGAATTAGTTTAAACGTAAAAACGTCCTTTTGAAGATATGGGTTGAATTCTAAGAGATAATGATTGCTTTACATTTATCAATTAAAATTCCTCACTTGGAAAATAGTATATTGCTATTTCAAGTAGATAGTTTCAAGAAAATCAAAATCATGGTCTAGAAAGATATTAAAAGAACACCTGGATACCCAGCTGGAAAATTTAGAGATAGAGCCAGTGTAATTCAAAAAACAAAGTGGCTCTTATTAAATGCTTATTGGAGCAGAACTAATAAACATGTTTGCTGTGCTACAAAGAAAACTTAAGTTTAAACACTTGAATTAGACCTTTCCACCAGGTGATTCATGACTGAATATCTAGAGAGAGCCAAATTGTATAAAAATTTTAGTAGTTGTGTGTTTGAGTGGTACCCTAAATTTGAGAATGAAAATAGAGACAAAATAATTTAGTTTAATGTGAAGATTGTGGCTAAGAAGATAACAGTTTTTAAAAATACCTCAAGGCTCACCAACTCACAACTATTTTTGTCTGATTAATGTTGCATTCTGTTCCACCTGCCAAATTATCCTACATGCATTCTCTAAAGCCCCAAACTGGTTGTCATCCAAAAAGAGCTCATTTGTCAGTTGGCTATCTGGAGCCTGAAATGCATTTTTCCATGAAAATAATCCTATAAATCATGGTTTGGATTTAGGCCATATGCATATTTCTAAAAATAAAATGTGTGGTTGGTATATAGAAATAGTGATAAAGGCTTGGGATTCAAGACTTGAGAGCAGGTGGACTTGATTTAAAAGAGGAGAAATTTCCTTTCCTCTTTGTGGGGACTTGATCAAGCTTGGGAAACTTGAAAAGGAAAATAAAAGTTTGCTTTTAATATACAACTACCTTCATTTTAGACCTCCCTTTTAACTGGTTCTAATGCCTTTTTTTCACAAATAGCACCCTCATCCATATAATTTATAAATAACTCAAAGCTAACCTATTCTCTATACATTAAACATTTTTTATTTTCCTATACTAAAATCCCATTCTAGCAGCTATTGTCTAGAAAGCAATCAGATAGAACAAATTCTCACAATATTTTGATTGATATTTATAGCTTTGCAATGGTTCAAGGTGAGAAAATGGTGGTCTAGTCTGATATTTATTAGCTTGAATCTGTGCCGTGTCATTAGTTGCATGACGTTAAGCAAGTTTCTTTCCGTGCCTCAATTTTTTCCATCTACAAACATGCAATAACAATAGTACTTACGACATACTACCTTATCTCATTGGGATAAATAAACTATATCACTGCATTTAGAACTGTGCCTGAAATAGAGTACTTAAAGATCAACTTCTGCTCTAAATAAATGTCTTTTATTTGTCAAATCCCATTGTGCCTAAGTAAATTAAATGAAAGTAAGAGAAAAACTTTCTGACAAAGAGATAGCGAACAGATTATCATTGTCCAGAAGTAGCACCTCTCAGCTTTTCAGTCTCTTTGTTTTTTTCAACAGTGAAGCAGAATTTGGCTCTCCTTAAAGCTTCATTTGGTTTGCTTACTTTTTTGTTTTAACAGTAGGTTCCTGTATTCATTTCCTACTGCTGCTGTAACAAATTACCACAAACTTTGTGGCTTAAAACAGCACAAATTTATTATCTTACAATTCTGGTGGTCAGAAGTTTAAAAATGGATCTTACAGGCTAAAATCAAATTGCCAGCAGAGCGACTTTTTTTCTGGAGGCTCTAGGGCAGAATCTTCTTTGCTTCTGAGGCTGTGCACATTCCTTGGCTCTAGGCCATCTTCCAGCAATGGCATCACTCTCACATATGCTTCCAATCATCATATCTCCTTATTCTGACTTTGGCCCTCTTACCTCCCTTTTATATGGATCTTTTATATTACATTGGACACACCCAGATAATCCAGAATAACCTCCCCATCTCAAGATCCTTAAATTACATGTGCAAAGTCCCTTTTGCCATTTAAGGTAGCATATTCATGGGTCTGGGGACTACAAAGTGGACATCTTTATGGATCATTTCTCTCTCTGCCATAGTTCTATTACATAGATGAGGAGAAAACAAAGTGAGCTGAAGCCTTCCATACACACATGTGTGCACACCGCCTCCCTCCCCCACCACACACATAATATGGAACAGAACATTTACTAGTATCTGTTGACCACTGACTTGTTCACAATAACTTATGAAGTTCATATTACTGCTTCTAGATAAGAGAACAGATTTGAGAGAAGTTAAATAACTTTAACAGTGCCACAAAGCTCATAAGTACAAACAATTTCAAACTAAATTAAAAAAAAATTTTTTTTTGCTCCGAAGGCCTTGTTTTCTTCACGTTTGCAATGAACTTTAACTGATTTTTTTATACATCCCCTAAGAACAACAGTTTTTAATTTTAAACTTTTCTGTTTATCTACCTATGCAGATAAGGAACTTACAGTAAAATAGGGTAACATATAAGAATTACTTAAAAACAAACTTTGGAGTGAGTGAAACTGCAAATTTCACCACAGTAATGAGTTGGCCTTGAATAAATAATTCACTTTCACTTTCTGATCCCTCCACTTCAATATGTGTCAATTACTTTCAAAAAATATTTTCAATACTCTAAGAGAGCAAGACCGCTCCTATCTTACTTAGTAATATACTTACACTGCTTAACATAGTAGATACTCAATAAGTATTTGTTGAATTAGTATATTCCATCTACCTCCTAAACCATGGCATAATATATTTCTAAGCAATCAAAAACATTTAAATGACAAGTCTTCTGGTCTATAAATACTGTTATCTCCATTTCACATTTTAATGCCTTTAGAAGTTTAAAATTACATAACTGTGGTAGTTAGAGCTAATTGCCCACCTATATTTTCCAAGAAAAATTAAAAGTTTCAAAGATAAACTATGTTTGTAAGTATTTGAAGGATCATGAGAAAATGAAAAGCAAACATGTTCTAGTTCACTAGAACTAGTTAAATAGTGGTTAAGAGGAAACAAGGAGTAGGAAAAGATGTGAGAAGTGCAGGGAATTCCCAAGAGAGAGGTCTTTATACTATACTGTCATGGTGATAAAAGAAAACGGTCATAGATAGGGGTGGTTATAACAGAGACAGCCTGGGTAATATTTGGAAGACAGGAGAAAAAGGCTCAGAAATGTAGTTTGAAAAAACATGTGATTTCAAATTTTGCCTTAAATATGTTACACAGATTGATTTTCTAGAAGAGACAGGTACTTTATGTTTTTAAAAATGAATTTTACATTTACACTATTCCTGAAGTAGTCATAGAAACATTTTTATGAAAGAGTATGTGCTGCTGAATCACATTAACTGTACATTATTCATACACGAGAACATGTTCTTGTTCAAGTCAACTGTCTAGCTGAGCCTTTTACACTTGTGAATAAAATCCATTATGAGAATGCGACCGTTCTATCTTTTGGAGAAATGAGCAGAGAAAATAAATGATAATTTTTCACAGGCCTCAAGTGAAATTGGTTGTTTTTCATAATAAAGATGTGTTTAAACATACTATTCCCAAACACACTGGCCCAGGACTTAGCCTAGGTAGCAGGCAGCTGGTGGAAGGAGAAGAGCTGAAGTCTTGCTTCTGCAGGGAAGAAAGCCCTCGGCTGGGAGAGAATGGGAGTCCAGTATTCTGGGCCACAGCGTGTGGAATAGAGTCTCTGCCTCAATGAGTTGGGAGGATGAGGGCAAAGAGAGGTCTTGTTTCAAGTACTAAATTCTTCCGTTCTTATTTCTCACGTTTACAGATTTTATTGAATACGTGTTTCCACATTTTCTGTTTGCCCCAGGACCACTTCCAGGGGCTTTAAATGGCTGGGTTTTTTGTTTGTTTATTTGTTTTAATAATTTACCAGTTTTACTAGGGAGGGCATCAGCAGAGCTCCTCATACTGTCATGCTGAAAGTTGAACCCCTTTTCCCCGTATGTAAAGTTTTGAATGTGTTCTTTTTACTTTTAACTACAAAAATAACACAACTTTATTATGTCATATCAACAATGTAGGCCTTTGTAAAAATAATAAAGTTAAACTCCTCTGCTCCTTCAGCCAATTCCGCTCCTTAGGATTAAACCACTTCTTAATTAAAGTTATTATTTAAGTTTTAAAATGGCAGAAATTGAACTCTACAGTAACAGATACCTCTTGTAAACTGCATGTGACACTGTTGTTTTAACTCTTCTCATATCACTTCTAGAATTTTCAAGTACTAACTTGCAGGCCAAGCTGTCGACGTGACTGCCTTTGTGCTACCTTTCTCTAGCTCTGGCTTATGAAATGAGACAGACCTCAGTGTTTCCCAAAACTTCCTCACTTAGCTATCCTTATAACCCCAGCCAGAGCAGACCTTGGCAGGGGGAAGAATAGAATAGGATAGAATAGAATAACCTGCTTGACCAAAGAAGATGGGCTGAATTTCTAAGATCAGCAACAAAATACAGTTAGCAATAAAATAATATAAGAATACAATTAGTCAAACATACTGTCCTTAGGCTAAAACTGGATTTTCAGGTCGCAAGATGTTTGTTACTTATCTGAGTGCCTTACAGCTTAAGATAACATCTGTAATGACAATCTCGAGTTGTTTCTGCAGACCACCTGCAACTACAAACCTGCTTTGAAGTGTGCACAAAGTGGACCCTCAGCCACCATGGAAAATGTCAGATAAGATGGCAGGAGCAGTTGTGTTGACTTACCCTGAACCAGTCAGCTTCCCATGTGACTCTCTGGACCCCACTCATGATTCTGCTCTATAAATGCTTGTGATTCTAAGCTGTTGGGGAGCACAAAATCTTTAGGCTCCTTTAGCTGTATTGTGTTCCTCTGGATGGGCCTTCAAATGAATGCTCATTTTTATCACTGCAAACCTCGGCATGAGAGACTTGTTAGTCATTTGGGTTGCTGATGACAAACTCCTCTCAGTTCACTAACACTTTTTTCCATAAATTTTAATGAAATCCAATGTTTAATTCTCAGAACTCATTTTACCTGATTCAACAGCAGTATTTGATATAGTTAACAGTCTCTTTCCTGAAACATCTATTTCCCTTCTGACCCCTAAATCTCTTGGTTTTCCTTCGGCTTTTAGTTAACCTGTATATTAGTCTGTTTCTGTTGTTTATAACAGAACATTTGAAACTGGGTAATTTAATAAGGAATGAAATTTATTTCTTATAGTTTGGGAGGCTGGAAAAGTCCAAAGTCCAGGGAAGACATGTGGTAAGGACTTTTTCTTGGTGGTCCTCTACAGCAACACAGGGTATCACATGGCTAGAACAGGGTGAGCAAGAGAGCTAAACTTCTCACTCATTCTCTTTATAAGCCATCAGAGCCACACCCAATACTCCATGAATGGATCAATCCACTCATGAGGGCACAGGCCTTGGAATCTAGTCACCTCTGAAAGGCCTCACCTTTTAAATGCTGTAATTGAATTTTCCACCTCTTAACACTATTACAATGGGAGGTCGACTTTCCAATGCATCAATGTTTGGAGGACTCATTTAACCATAACATTTTTCTCCTGGCCCCTAAGTTTTATGTACCTCTCACAGGCAAATACATTCATTCTGTCTCCAAAGTCTTACCTTGTTTCAGCTCAGAAGTCCAATGCATCATCTGTGAAATTAAACAAATTATCTACTTCAAAGATACAATGGTGGGACAAGCATGGGGTATATTTTTCCATTCAAAAAGGGAGGAATGGGCGAAAGAAAGGGGTAACAAGTCCTAAGCAAGTTTGAAACCCAGCAGGGCAGGCATTAAATCGTAAAGTTGGCCAATAATCTTGCTTGACTCCATGTCTGGCATCTTCTGCACTCTAAGTCTTCATACAGCTCTGTTCCTATGGCTTTCCTGGGCTCAGTCCTTGCTTCAGCTATCCCAGGCTGGTATTCCACTCTGGTAGCTCTACAATTTGGGGGTCTCCATGGTGGTTCTGCTTCAGTGGCTCCACTAGGCATGTTCCTGGTAGCAGTTCTCTGCTGCAACTTCGACCCCACATTTGTACTTGGCATTGCTCTAGTGAAGGCTCTCTGTGGTGACTCTGCCCTTGCAACAGACCTTTTCCTGGGTCCCTAAGATTTTCCATACATTCTTTGAAATTGGAGTAGAGGCTCACATGCCTCCACAGCTCTGGCATTCTAGAATCCCCAAAACTTAGCACTACATGGATGTCACCATGAATGTATATCTTCCACAGTTGTGGGTCCAGCCACACCTGGGGAGCAGCCGAGGAACACTGTGTTGGAATGCACAGAATGGCTTCCCTAGGCAGCCCCAGGTAGCAAGCCTCTGTAGGGTGCCTTGGGCCCATTCCCCCAAACCATGCTGCCTCCTTAGGCCTCTGGGCCTATGATGGGAGGTGCAGCCTTGGAAATCTCTGAAATAACTTTATGGACGTTTCCCCATTATCTTGATGATTCCTTTTTTTCTATCCTGATTTCTTTTGCAAATGGTTCTTGGGCTATACTCTTGGTTTCCACTTCTAAAGACATCTTTTCAGTTTCACTCTTTTCATGGCCAGGCTGAGAGTTTTCCAATTTTTTACTCTCTGCTTCCCTTTTAATTATAAATTCTAGCTTTATGTCGTGTCTTTTCTGCCATAACTAAGCATAGCCTGCATCAAGTACCCACACAGCTGCCTGAAAGCTTTGCTGCTTTAAATTTTTTTTGACCAAATGCCTTGGTTCATCACTTTTAAGTTCGATATTCTGTAAAACTCTTGTATATAAATAGGATGCAGCAAAGTTCTTTGGAACTTTATAATAGGGGTGAATCTTGCTCTAGTTTACAAGAAGATCTTCCCATTTCCACCTGAGACTTTCTCAGAATGGCCTTTATTGTCCATATTTCTGTCAGCATTCTGGACAACACCATTTAACCAGTCTCTATGACATTCCAAACTTTCCCTGGTCTTCTTGTCTTCTAAACCCTCACCAGAAACTAGGCTTTCTCCAGACTCTTTCTCCAAATTCTTCTAGCCTCTGCCTATCACCCAATTCCAAGGCTGCTTCCACATTTTCAGGTGTTTGTTATAAACAACACCCCACTTCTCAGTACCAATTTTTTGTATTAGTCCATTTCTGTTATTTATAATAGACTACCTGGAAATTTGTAATTTATAAAGGAATAAAATTTATTTCTTACTTTTTGGAGGCTGGGAAGTCTAAGGACCAGGAAACACTTCTGGTGAGGACCTTCCTCCTGTGGGATGACTCTCTAAAGCTACTCAGGGTATCACATGGGGAGAATGACCTGAGAAAGAGAGCTAAACTTCTTACTCACTTTCTTTGTAATGCTATCAGAACCACTTGCATTACTCCTTTAATGAATCAATCCATTCGTGAGGGCACAGACCTGACAATCTAATTACCTATGAAAGGCCCCATCTTTTAAATACCATAACTGTATTTCCTACTTTCTTAACACCATTACAATGAGGGTCAAATTTTCAATACATGAGATTTGGGGGTACACATTTAAACTATAGCAACTTGGTTGGTTGCTACTCATTTCCCTGACCAATAAACTTCACAGTTCCAAGAGTTAGACCTTTGAATGCTTAATCATTTTCTGATTTTCAGTCTGCTTGCTGGTTTTAAATGCTGTCTATACTCTGATAATTCCCAAATGTTCATTGACCATTAGACCTCATCCTGAACTCCAGACACATATATTCAAGACATATCCTCTTAGTTAATGAGAACCTTGAACTTCACATACTCAAAAATGAGATCTTTATATCATACTTTCAACCTGCTTTTCTCACAGCCTTCTCCATCTCAGTAAATAAGAGAACCGTTCTTTCAGTTACTCAGGTCAAAAATTGTGGACATATTTTCTACTGTCATACCACATATTCAATTCCTTAGCAAATCTTGTTGTCTCATTGTGATGGTTAATTTTTACATCAATGTGACTGGGCTAAGACATGCTCAGATAGCTGGTAAAACACAATTTCTGGGAGTGTCTGCAAGGGTGTTTCCAGAGGAGATTTGCATTTGAATTGGTAGACTAAGAAAATAACCCCCTCACTAATGTGGGTGGCATCATACAATCTATTGACAGCCAGAACAGAACAAAAAGGCGGAGAAAAGGTAAACTCACTCTTTTCCTGAGATGGGTAATCCATCTTTTCCTGCACTTGGAATATCATAGCTCCAGATTCTCAGCTGTTTGGACTTGAACTCAATGCCACCACCAGCTTTCTTGGTTCTCCAGCTTGCAGAAGGCAGACAGTGGGACTTCTTAGTATACTATGAGCCAATTCCCATAATAAATCTCTTTTTTTAATGACTCTTTCTCTCTCGATACAGACATAGATATAGATATATAGATACCTATATACCTATGTACCTAGATATAGATACAAATATCTGTATATCTACCTATATATATATATTTATATATAGATCTATCTCTATATTGATAGATCTTTCTATATATGTATGTATACATATCTATATATGTAACTATAAGTGTATTTATACGTGTGTGTGTATATGGCTAGATATAGATATAAATATATTTATATATGTCTATAATTCTATCTATTTATCTGTCTATCTATCTATCTATGTTTCCTACTGGTTCTTTTCTCTGGAGAGCCCTGACTGATACACTCATCTTCAAAATTATATGCAGAATGATGACCACATTTCAACATTGCTCTTGCCAGCATTTTGGTACAAGCTACCGTTGTTTCTCTTCCAGATAATTGTGATTGTCTTTTATACAATCAGGCTCCCAACAGTAAACTGACAAAATGTTCAAATGTGATAATTAGGAAGTTTATTTATGAAGGTAATTTACAAAGGTATGGGGAAACTGGAACTAGAGGTAGTGGCAGCTAGGCTATTTTCATCCCTGACCCTGAAGAATGATGTTATGGATTGAATCATGTCCTCCAAAAAGATGTTGAAGCCCTAAACCCCAGTACTTGTGAATGTGACTTTATTTGATAATAAGGTTTTTAAGATGATCAAGTTAAGATGAGATGATTAGGATGGAGTCTAATCTAATATAACTGGTGTCCTTATGTAAAGGGGGAAATTTGGACATAGAGATGGGCATTATAGAAGGAAGAAGATGTGAAGACACACACAAAAAAAACACAATCTACAAGCCAAGGAACACCTGAGGCTACCAAAAGCTGGGAGAGAGGCATGGAACAGATTTTCCCTCACAGGTCTCAGAAGTAACTAACCCTTTTGATACCTTGATTTCAGACCCCTGGCATCCAGAACTGTAAGACAATAAATTTATGTCATGTAAGCCATTCAGTTCATGGCATTTTAATGCAGCTTCCTTAGAAAACTAATACAAATGAGGAGAATGAGACAAATCAAGATGGTCAGAGATTTGAGTAAGTTTAGCAGATTTTAAAAGACCAATTTCAGAGAAAAATGTCATTGGAATTTTGATGGAGATTGCATTGAATCTGTAGATCACTTTGGATAGTATGGATATTTTCACAATATTAATTCTCCCAATCCAAGAGATGGGATATTTTTCAATCTTCCTGTATCCTCTTTAATTTCTCTCAACAGTGGTGTGTAGTTTTCATCACAGAGATATTTCACATCCTTGGCTAACTTTATTACTAAGTATTTTATTTTTTTGGTGGCTATTGTAAATGGGCTAGCTATCTTGATTTCTTTTTCTCCCCTCCCCCCAATTTCTCTTTCTGTATGTTCACTGCTAGAGCACAGAAATACTACTGATTTCTATGTGTTGATTTTGAATCCTGCAACTTTGCTGAAATCATTTATCATCTCTAAGAGTTTTTTTTTTTTTTTTTTGTAGAGGCTTTAGGTAGTTTGATATATGGGGATCATATCATCTGCAAACAGGGACAGTTTGATTTCATTATTTCAAATCTGGATGCCTTTTATTTCCTTTTCTTCTCTGATTGCTCTGGCTAGTACTTCCAACACTATGCTGAATAGGAGTGGTGAGAGTGGGCATCCTGTCTAGTTTCTGTTCTTAAGGGAAAAGCTTTCAGCTTTTCACCATTCAGGATGATGCTGGCAGTGGGCTTATCATATATGGCTTTAATTATGTTGATATACTTTCCATCTATACCTAACTTGTCAAGAATCTTTATCATGAATGAATGTTGAATTCTGTCAAATGCTTTTTCATCATCTATAGAGAAGATTCAATGCAATCCCCATCAAAATTCCAATGACATTTTTCTCTGAAATGGAAAAAAACTATCCTAGCATTTATATAGAATAACAAAAGACCACAAATAGCCAAAGCCATTGTGAACAAAAAAAGTAAAGCTGGAGGCATAACACTACCTGACTTTAAACTATACTACAAAGTTATAATAACCCAAACAGTATGGCAATGGCATAAAAACAGACACATGGATCAATGGAATAGAATAGAGAACCAGAAATCAATCCATACACCTACAGCCATCTGTCACTGACAAAGGCACTAAGTCTACAGAAGATTTCCTCTTCAGCAAATGGTGCTGGGAAAACTGACATTCATAAGCAGGAGAATGAAAGTAGACTTGTACCTCTCACCATATATCAAAATCAACTCAAGATGGATTAAAGAATTAAATATCCACCCTGAAACATTAAAACTCCTTAAAGAAAACATAGAGGAAACACTCCAGGAAGTAGGATTGGGTACAGACTTCATGAATACAACCCCCAAAGCACAAAAACTAAAGGAAAAATAAATCAATGGGATTACATCAAACTAAAAAGCTTCTGCACAGCAAAAGAAACAATTAACAGAGTGAAAAAACAACCAACAGGGTGGGAGAGAATATTTGTAAAATATACATCTGACAAAGGACTAATATTCAGAATATACAAGGAACTCAAACAATTTTACAGTAAAAAACCAAGTAACCCAATTAAAAAAATGGGCAAAGGAGCTGAATAGGAGTTTCTCAAAGGAAGATATATGAATGGCCAACAGACACATGAAAAAATGCTCAATATCACTCAGCATTCGGGAAATGCCAATCAAAACCACTTTGAGATACCATCTCACTCCAGTTAGGATGGTTAATATCCAAAATACTGAGAATGATAAATACTGGCAAAGTTGTGGAAAAAAAGGAACACTTATCCACTGTTGGTGGCACAGCAAAATGGTGCAGTCTTTATGGAGAATGGTATGGAGGTTCCTGAAAGAATTACAGAGAGATCTGCTAAATGACTCAGCTATTCCACTGCTGGGAATATACTCATGTCGAAGGGATACCTGTACTCCAGTGTTTATTGCAGCACTATTTATAATAGCCAAGAGTTGGAACCAGCCCAAATGTCCATTAACAGATCAGGGGGTAAGGAAAATGTGTTATATCTATTCAATGGAATATACTACTCTTCTATAAAAAGAATGAAATACTATGATTTGAAGCAACATGGATGGACTTCTTAGAAAAAAATTATATTAAGCGAAATAAGTCAGGCACAGAAAGAGAACTAAGACTTATTTATGGGAGCTAAAAATCAATCAATCAATCAATATGCAAACAAATGGTGGGAGAGGCAGGGAAGGAGACACAACAATCACAACAATTCCTTGAACTTGTTAAGACAAGTGATCAGATATGATGTTGATGGCACAGAGAGAGAGGGGGAGGGAGGAAGAGGAATTGGTAAAGAGACATGAAAATCAACTACATTGTATATTAATAAATTAAAATACAAAAAATAAAGTAAAAAAAAAAAAAAGACCAATGAGCTTCATGGAATAATATAACTTGCCATAGGTGAACTTGTGACATAAAGCCAAGGAAATAAACTGTGATCTCACTCTTCTGCCTCCCTCTGATCTTCTAGGTTCTCCTGGGAACTCTGCTTATGTAGTATATACAAGTCCACTTCCCAGGGCAGAGAAAAGGGGGGAAAAGGGTGGACGATTCTTCTGGAAAGATAACAGGAAGTTTGGAGGACTCTTCAAACAAGTCTTCCTTCATGTTCTCTTGTTCTCCTACTGCTTATTCTCAACACAGGAGTCCGAGTGATCTGTGTAAAATAAAACAAAAACAAATAAACAAACAAAGCTATGATTTTAATGTGTCCTCCAAAGTTCATGTTTAAACACTTAATCTCCAATGCAACAGTGTTGGAGGTGGGGCCTAATAAGAGATGCTCATGAATGAACTAATGCCATTGCAGGAGTGGGTTAGTTATTGCAAGAGTAGGCTTATTGTAAAAGCAAGTTTGGCCCCCTCTTGATGTCTTGCTCTCCTGCACTGTCTTATCCCTCCACCTTTCACAATAGAATGGCACAGCGTGAAGGTCTTCACAAGATGCTGGCACTATGATCTTGGACTTTCCAGCCTCCATAACTGTAAGAAATAAATTTCTGTTCATTATAAATTACTCAGTCTGTGGTATTCTGTTATAGCAACATAAAATTAACTGAGGAAAAAACCATGTCAGTTCTCTAGTTAAAACCCTCCCTACTCATACTTAATAAAAAGTTCTTAGCAGGACCTCTAAGGTCATACATATGCAGCTGGCTGTTTCCTCTTACCTCACCTTGCAGTACTCTCTCTCTTTCTCACTCTCTTCCACCTGACATGTTCTCCTCACTATGCACTAGCTCTTTCCACTGTTTGAAATGCTCCTTTTTGTGTTATCTGCCTGATTTCTACTCTCCCTTCATTGAGGCCTTTACTCATAAGGTGTCCTCAGAACACTGTAACATTTTATACCCTTATTCTTCAAACATATTTCCTATTTCTTAAATAGGCTCTCTGAAAAAGCTGTGTATCGATTCAAGGATTTCTGGTTTTGGTCTGGCATATAAGAAGTTTGGAAGTTGCCACTCCATCCTAACAATGAGTAAAAAGCAGAACAAATTGAAAAAATCAACAATTTTTTTTTTTTTAGATCTGTAAGAGAAGTGAGGTTACAGGGCAAATCATGGTTTCTAAAGTTTGAAAGACAGAATGATAAATGCAGAGAATCACAACTTTTCTGGATTTCAGGATTTCAACAGATTCTAAAGTTTATATGGAAAGGCAAAAGACCCAGAATAGCCAGCACCATATTAAAGAAAAATGAAGTTGGAGGATTGACATTACTCAACTTCAAGACTTAATATAAAGCCACAGCAAAGAAGATAGTGTGGTATTGGCAAAAGAATAGACAAGTAGATCAATAGAACAAAATAGAAAGTTTTGAAAAGACCTGCATAAATACATCCAAAGACCTTGATAAAGGAATTCTAAAAAATAACGTCTAGTAAAAGAAAACTATGAGTTTTACTTATTTACCCTACTTGTTGTCTTTCTCCTCCATTGTAAGCTCCTTCAGGGTAATGGTATTTGTCTATTTTGTTGACTGCTGAACTCCCCTGCCCAGAATAGTGGTTGGTAGTGCTTGGCTCTAATACATATATGTTGAATGAATAAATAGATGTCTTATATTTTGATTTTCTATTTTAGAAACTTAATCTTCTCTATTTACTGAATTTTAAAAAATCCATTATTTCTACCATCAATTGTTCTGGTGTGAAGAGAGATCCAATGGGACAGATGGCTTCGTTGTAGCTGATGTTTAATGGCTTGCTATAATGAACAGTGAATCCCTAAAAAGTAAATGTATGCACAAGTCCTGTATATGGTGTCTTTCTGATAAGCTTGCCACATTCCTGGATAATAAGCAGTGCAATTTCAAGGAAATCTTGTATATACTTTTGAATCAGGGAGATGTTTGGTCTTTGATCTTTCTTTTTCCAATTTACCCTATTCAAGATAATGTGATGTGTTTCTTAAATGTAAATAATGATGGCAGATAGAATTTATTATTTTGTTCAGAACTATTTTGAAAAATTTGGTTAGAGACACACACTGCATTTCAGCACACATTTGTTTTTGAAGAAGAACCTGTAAACAGCCAGTAATACCAAATTGTATTGTTAACTCTATAAATATAGAGAATCACAACTATAGAAAAAAAAGTAATGCTATTTTTATTGCTATTCTTTTTGTAGATTTGTTACAATGGATCCTAAGTAAATATGTTATTACTAAAAATCTACAGGAGTTGGCAGTATGAAATATCCCTATTCTTTGTCAGAGTTTTGGACTCCAGTATACATTATTATACTGATTTTGTGGCTAATAATCTTTGCTATATCTTTCTTCTTCTAGGTGTTCTCATTGGTGTTTTGTCTTTTTTATTCTAATAGAAATCACTGTCATGTTTTAGAGCCATTGCCTCTAAGATGTAGATCCTTATAAGTCTCTCATGGTGTGTCTGTACAAACATTCAGGCTTTCTGATGGTGATGGTCTGTGGTCTTTATTGCACAAAGAGAATATATATTAGAAAACACACACACACACACACACAAAAGTATCTATAGCTTTTAAGTAAATTTTTATGGCTTAAATTTTACAAAGATTTAATATTTTCAATGAAATCAGAAAATCTGATAATCATACAGAAAATGAAAACAAGCTCTTTTTTGTGACAAAAGCTCGTTCTTTTAAAAACAAATTTAGGTTAGTAGGTCATGAAATGTTCATGTCCTTATATTAAGTTAACTTTAATTATATAGCAATTTTCCTACCAAAGGCAGGCTTCTCTGAGAATGAGAAGGAAGTTTTGAATTTTTGTTTTATTTTTAAGCTTCTCTTTTTTTCCTGAAACTAACTTTCTGCCAGTCTCCTCCAATTCTGAGCTGATTCTCTGTACAGACTCTATGAAACTTCCTCTCCCTCCTTCATTCTGGTTAACCATAAATTTGAAGCATGCATTTTGCATGCTCCTGCACATTGCTCTTCTGTGTGTGTGATTTTTTTTAAAGATGTGAATTAAAAAATTTTTCAGTTAATCTATAAACTTAAAGGCAATCTACTTGAAATTAAAAGAGAGAAATTTGTCTCTCAACATCTTTGACCAGTTTTACTCGGTTTATGGCAGGTAGGGTGGGGTGCTCCGAATGTTATTTAAATTAAAGTCTGAGATAAGATCCTTTCCTTTCCTATGGTCTCCATGGCATAGATGGAAGCAATCACATATTGAAAATCTTTCCTAGGCCTGTGACATTGAATGTCTCTTCAAAAAATGTAACAACTAATTAAAAAATAAAATGCAAATATGACTTGTTAATTTTGTGCCATATATCCATACATTGTTCTGAAAAACAAAAAGTCATTTAACTGAACTCAAATTTTTATAATGAAAATTACTTAATATGGTATAAATATAGGCATACTTTTTAAATACAACAAATTCTTTACAGTGAGTTTTTGAAGCATGCAGGTCATAGGTGTAGCATAGGAAAAAACAAGGAAGCCTATTCTTAAAACAAAATGTCTTAAAAATCAAGAATAAACTAAGGAAACAAAAAAAGAATCCTACTTAAAAAGTGATGGATCTGACAAACTCATTTTAAAACAGCTTTAAGAGCAGGAATTATGGAAAATATGTGTCACTTCACATATTTATTTGTTATCCCTTAGCTTCAAGGACAGTGCTTGTTGCTTCAGGATGGCTCTGCTAAACTCATATGTATGGAGAAATGGGCACGATTACTCAGTGCAGGGTAAGTGGCAGACTTAAAGTCACACACTGACAATGTTAAGAGCATTTTCAAGTGTTAGACAGCATGTGCTTGATGAAGCAGGTCAGTGAGTAAGCTAGCTGGCCTGTAGTCATACTAACTGCAAAATCAACAATTACTACCAAAGTATTTACATATTCAAGAGAGAACTTAATCCTGTGAAATCCCTTATGGTCCTGCTCCCAAGCATGATTGGGAGTGACAGTGTCATAAGTGAACTTCTTGACTAATAGCAAAGAACTGTAACAAGATAGTGAACAGAGCAAGCTTGAAAAGAACAAGAGAAGGCAAAGGAAGGGTGGGTGGCAGCAGACAGAAAGCTGAGGGGAATCCCTCGGGAAATGTGAAACATTCAGGCTGCTCTCATAATTGAGAAACCTAGAGAATATTTGGATGCACACTTTTAAAAATCTATTGCCAGAAAATTATGTGCGAGATGAGATGTATTTACTGCTGAAGTAGATATTTCTCATTATGGATATATCATACCTTCTATGTTGCAGTATTACAAGAAAACAGGGAGGTAAAATAAGCTAATAGATTACCACCTGTAGAGCATTCATGTTTAAAATTTTGTAAAATAAAGTTAAACACAAACACAATGAACAATTTTAAATGAAGTTAATCCTTTAAAAAAAAAAATCACAACCAAAGTGTGCCAAAGTATATAGAAAACCATACAGGAATAAGACAAATTGTTTCCCTATATTTCTTTCTAGTAACTAATATACATACCACTTAATGGTAGTCAATGTAGTTTAGAGCTTAAAAACATAGCAACAACAACTCTAAGCAATTGAATACTGAACCTTTCAAGCCTCAGTGTTCTCATCTAAAATTTGGAATAAACCAGCTTCATAAATATCCAACGAGGCCAAAAAGAGATAACACATGTAAAGTTAAAATGTTTGGTGCAGTTATTAGCACATTCTGAGTGATCAATAAATGGTAGATGCTATTATTATGTGAGGATATGTTAAATTGGAAATTTCAACTTAGATGTCAAATTATGATAGATCAAAAATTCCCATAAGGAGATACCAGCTCAAAATTCTTATTTTTAAAGAATATCAAGAAATACTCCTTGGATGGCTCTAAAATTCACAAGGAGAAGAGAGAGGGCCAAGAGAAGGGACGTTTGTGAAGAGATTTCATTGGATATAGTTGCTGAAGCTTTAATTCTCATTCATTCGCTCTTCCTTAAGGAATAAGTTGAAGTTCTGTCTTCTTATTAAAATCTTGTGTACCTTTTCTTCAAGAAGACAATTCTGAAAGCTTGGTGTGTGCCATAGGAATTGAAGGAGAACATTGGTAGGGTTGTCTGTGAATGTATAAGGTGTCTAAGGTTGGGGCAGCCTTAGGCCACAGTGTGGAGAGAGATATTAGTGCATTAGGAAGCCAGTGGCCAACCTGCTAATGGTGGATAAAAAAGTGCAATATCTCCATGGATAAGTTGTGCAACACCCGGTAGGAATGTATGTATTTATTAGATGGGTCTGTCCAGAATGCCATCTGCCAGAGTGTGCAAAGTACCCAACAGGGAAAGTCTGAGTAGGTGGACCTAGAGGAAACCAGAAGCAGATGTGGATGTGGAAGCAGCCAGCCAAAGCAAAAGTGTTAGGGTGAGAGGAGTCCATCAGGGGAGTTTCGGAAGAATCAACTAAAATGACCCCAAGAGAAAAATTTCAGCCTTAAAGACTAGCCATGTCTAGAGGCTGTAGATTCCTGTAATGATAATAGTCAGGTAAGAACTTAACATACTCCTTTCTCTCTTCCCTTATTCAGTTTCAATTCCCAAAAGCCAGAAACCACATGCATCCATCAAAACAGGTGAGGTTATGTTGCAATAACAAACATATTCTACATCTCCTAGGCTTAAAACGAAAATGTTAATTTCTCATATATATCACGTACCCTTGCAAGTCGATGAGAAGTTTCCACTTATTGTAATCACTTGGGGACCCAAATTGATGGAGACTTACCTTTACAAACATTGCAGATTGTACAGAAAAGGGACTCAGGAGGATCTCACATCAACAATTAAATGCCAACACTTTCACTCACAACTTGTTCAGAACCAGTCAGTGGTTCACCCAATCAAAGTATTCCAGGGAAAGCAGTGATAAAACATATATAGAAGGCTGAAAATGAGAAATATTTGATAAACATTACTAACAACTGCCAAACCTTCCCTTCTAGCTAAACAGTAAAAATTTGTATACTCTCTTTCATAGTCAAAATAAGTCAGCTCCTTTCCAACAGATACAGCCTCCAAATATTACACAAGTCTAGGATTCCTGGGTGATGACAAGTAGTCTCTACATCAGGTATGATGTGTTTCCTCTTGGCTTGGAGGTCAATGAACAAAAAGACAAGCTCTTTGCTACCCACACAGCCAAAATATGACAGTGGAATGGCGACAGAATAACCACAGGAAACAATTCCATTTGGAAAATGTCTGGTGCATGGCAAATTTAAAAACAGTTGTTTTAAAGTCTCCCTATCCTGATAGTGGGGAAATGGCCCTTATTTTGTTTTCCCTGCTCCCACTAAATAGCCCTATTGTTCTCTGTGATACCTGGATCCTCTCTCTGTTTCATTTCCAGTATTCTTTGATGACATCTGAACTTGGCATTGAGAAATACATTTTTCTTGGAGTTAAGCAGATTTCCCATCATGTTCCTTGCCAATGCATGATGAAGGACCAAAAACCATTTTAATCTTGAGCATTTACAGTTTCTTTTGAACCAGACCAATGATTCTTTTGGCAATAGTAGTCTCTAAATGACTTAAGAAACTCCTAGTGTTAAGAATCTAGTGTATTTGATTCCAGTCATCTCTGCTGCAATAGTCATGTCTTCAGTTCTTTTCTAGATGTATTTCTTAGATTTACTCTATTTCGGTGCTTTCTCCCACTCTTGATTCTTTCTCTCTCCAGAATTAATTGGACATACTTAGAGATTTTCATGCATCTGTGGGAATGACTTACATGGGTCTAATATTCCTGCATCATGAAGCCCTGTTCAAAGTAATGGGGCACCACAGTTTCAACCAGGTCTTTGCTGAGACTAATTAAATTTATTTTTTGATTTTAGCAATGCATGTGAGGACCATGCTCTTGATTTGATCCTTGCTATGAGGCTGTCTTCTAATTGACATTTTTATACAAAGGCTTTTTCAGTTTAATTTTATGCTAGTAGGTGATGAAAAACAGTTGTATTTTGCAACCCCGGAAGTTCCCAAATTTCAGGACTCTACTGATTTCATTTTTTTTAACATTAGTTGCACATATTTGTGGGGTACAGTGTGTTGTTTTAATACATGTATATCCTACACAATGATTCACTTAGGTTAGATGGCATAGTTTGGTACCCATTAGTCCACCACTTCTCCTCCCCCAACCTCTTCTCCTGATTTTCTATCATTTCTGTTTGAAAACCAGCTAATTATTTCCTGACAAACATCTTCCTTCTAGTAACTTGCCAAACTCAGCCATCAGCAACCACAGTGATAATGTTCTATTTTTCAACCTCTTGCCTTCAAGCTATAGATTCATTATCAAATATCTTTCAAGTTATCATTAACTCAATTGCCATTTTCTAGAGTCCAATATAAAATTCTCCATTGCTTCCTACCTGGACCCTAAACCAATGCCACATTGTGTGTGTGTGTGTGTGTGTGTGTGTATGTGTGTGTGTTATTGCAACACTTTTTTTCCAGTCAGGAGAGGTTAGGTTGTTCTGTTATAATGACAAACTCCAAAATCTCAGTGGTTTGATAAAACAGTTTATTTCTTGCTCTCATTACATTTCTCTTGTGGGTTAGTGGGATGGGAGGGAGGGTGAGAAGGGACTGTCTGCTCAGAAAAGACCTACATGAATAACTCTTATGTGGCTGTTCATTGTTTCTAAAGCAGAGATTTCGGAGGGTTTTGCATCAGCTGTTAAACATTCCATCATATAAATGACTCATGCCCATTCCTACTTGCAGCTCATTGGCCATAACTACTGACACAGTTCTACCCAGTCACAAAGGGGCCAAAAAATACACTTCCACCATGTGCATTTAGGAGGCAAACAGTACTAATGACTGAGGCGGCAAAGTTATTAGCAGACCTGGGGAAAAGAGAAAAGATCAGTATACCAACCTCCCAAGCAACAGGCAGCCTGCTGGAAGTTGGCCCTGGCCAGGGAAGAAAAGAAGATTTAACTGTAAATCATGTTTGGAGTTCAATTGCTGCATTATATTGATCATCCTAAGTCTAAATTGTGATTGTGTTTTGTGACTCTAGGTGACATAGGACTGTTTGATATCTAATAGTGCGAAAATTATAGATCTTTCTACAATTTCCATCCAATGGCCCTGCCAGAAAAATTTTAAAGTGAACATGAATTTTGATGACAAGAATTGTGTCTGTTTGACACGTCAGTTGCCATCACTGTGACCACCTCCATCATCGTCATCAGCTTCACCTTTGTTTATGAAAGTTTGGATTGGAAAACATGGGTCAGGCTTTCCTAGCTGTCATCAGTCAATAATACATAAACAATTATGAAAAATTTCCTCCAGAATCAAAACCCATACCTGTCTCTTTGATTAAAAGCACCATAAAGCAATTCATTTTTAAGGTTTTTTTTTTTTTTTTTCCTCCGAAGCACTTTGTCTCAAGTTGTGAGTACTTTGATTGCAAGTGCTACCAGCTGACTCTGGCTAAATTAAACTAAAATGGATTTACTGGGCAGACATGAAGTAGCTCACAGGGTTTAAAGGAGGGCTAGAAGTAGGCTCAAAACAGATAGGAAAAGGGAGCTTTAGAGTCTTAATGAAACTGATTGCCAGGAAATTTCTGCATTGTTAGGATGGATGAGCAAATTCTGATTATTTCTCTTGACTTTGTCACTCCCCTCATGATTCAAATTCTGAGGGAGAGTGTTGATTGGCTCAGCTTAGTTTGATTACTCACCCACCTTCTATTGTGTCATAGCAGTGGGGAGAATGATCTAGTTTTGATGGAAAAAGCCTCCAGTTTATTCCCCCCTTCTCTTGGTGGCAGAGCATAGCACCTTATGTTACCATTCCCCCAGATTTTTTAGAATGGGAGAGAAGTAATCCTTCTCCCACAATATAGGACACCATTAGAAACAGTGATTGAAGTTGCTTGTTAACCAAAAAAAAAAAAAAAAAACAAAACAAAAATGCATATAACCAGTTCACTTTTGTTGTATGAAGGTGGAGTATTTGAGAAAGTAATTTTAATAAATACATTTTTTTCTTAATGATAAGAATAGCTTTTAAAGAAAAATATTTTGGGAAGAAGTTTTGGGCCAATATCATGTTTTCCAGGTCAATAATCTCTAAAGAATAATGTACAAAAAGTCATGCTTTAAAAAAGATAGTAATATTAGCTCATCGAAACCCCTTGATTCTTTATTCCCTTTTCCTTGCTGTTGTGAAAGCCAAGCTGAGTCGCAGCTAAAAGTCCCAGGCTTTGCAATGCCATGTCTTTGACAAAATTTTCTTTTCTCTTTCCAGATTGAGTCATTCCCTTGATGCTGGTAGCCTGATGGATTTCCTCAATGCAAATGAACTGATTTATGTGAGTCTTTTCCTGACACTGACTATTAGTTGGTGGTGGAGGCAGGGCCCCGAGGTTGGTAGGGAGATGGTATCAGAGGGAGTGAATTATGATATGACCGTTCTGGCTTCTTGGAGCCTGCTATCACATGTGGAAGGATTACACAAAGCCTTGTCATTACAAATAAACTCGTACAAAGCAAAAATGTAGTATTCGTTAGATCTATAATGCAAATATTAGAGCTATCCATGGTAGAATGGGGGAAGCTCCAGAAAGGAAAGAAAACTATGTTTTCTGTTTGGATGAAAGACAGCAAAAGTAAGGTACGCTGACATGCATTGTGTGTTTATGTTTTCTGTGCATTTTCTTTTTCTAAGCATAACAAATTAAACCTTTTGACTGGGTAGCAGTAGGCAATGGTTCATTTTTATTCACCACTGTCTATAACTGGATTGAATAATTACAATTTGTCCTACCATCTGAGACTCTCCCTGACATTTGGCTGCTTCTGCCCTGCTGCTCATTTATGCTTAAGTTTGTACCTGCTCATTAACTGATTTGTCCTAAAAATAACTTTGGAAATCTCAGATCCTGAGCTGTTAGCAGTTAGCCTATATAGCTAAGGTTATAAAATCAGCATCTGGCTGCGGCTCAAAAAGCTGACACTGTTCTCATTTTTAGGGCTAAGATAAAGAAATGTATATTTGAACCTGCTTCTACTTAGCTCTAAAAACTGTAAAATACTGAAGATTATCATGAAGGATTTGTTTCACTGTACTGCAGATTTTGTTAGCTCATTCCCAGCTTCAGAATTCTTTATGGCATCTCTCTCGGACATGTGCTAAGAGCTACCATCTCTTGTCTATCCCACAGATCTTAAGCCAAAACACATAGAAATGATACTCTGCTTTGTGGTTAAAGATTTCCATGCAACAAAGTTTTGCATGTTTTGAAAAATAAACTTATCAACCCTACTTTAAATTGATCTTATTCTGGATATTTCAGAATCCACTGCATTTGGGAAAGCCAGAACTTATTTGGTAATATTTGCATTTCATCTTTGAGCTAAATATTTACAAGTTTGGCTAAACCAATTTTTCACTTTCATGACAAAAGTCAAGCTGGGTATGATTCCATGTATATAAAAATTCTAAGAAACATTTCCTGTTCCCAATATTTCCACATGAGGGCCTACTGGGTAATTTCCTTTGTGATACTAGGTAAAACTATTTTATATTTTGTTGCCATTTAATTAGACATTTAATTCAATTAGTCAAATTAATTCAATTAAAAAAATAGACTGGTTAGTAAAATCAAACTTTATGGTGGGGAGCAGAGCACAAATATGAAGAATTTGAAGTATTAGAGTTTAAAATTAAATTGTAAAATACCTAGCCTAAGTCTTCATCTACTAATTTGTCATCTAAAGTTTAACTTGTACAATTAGTTCTAAAGCATTATCTTGTATTTTGAACTGTCTGAGAAGTGGCACCTTGAATTGCTTCTCTTTTTATATCTAGCATAGAACTTTACATATATAATGAAGTAGATACACCCTTATTAATAGTGTCGATATATGCTACAGTTTTCAATAACTATCATCTTAAAAATTTATAAAACTCTCACAGTGTTTTGTCTTTTTTTTATCTTCTCAGAGATTGTTTATCTGAAAAAACATAACATAAATCTGCAAGATGAATTTTCTTCCTGAATCTCAGTTGCCTCATGTTAAATCATTTCTCAAGCTCAGACTATAACTTTCTATTTTTTGTTCTTTATTATTGTTATAAAAATAAAACAATATAATATAAATTAAAACATTATAGAAATAGATGCAGTGAAAAGTGAAATTTTACAATTGATAAACACCTGGTCCCACTATACTGATTAGTGGTAATAGCCATGAAAAAACTTGTGTCTTTTCAGAAAGTTTATAACTATTCATATGTAGTTCTAATTATTGTAGGGAAATAAAGTAAAATATATACATATTCAACATGTATAAGGTATTGATATGCACTGAGTTGTGTCCCCACCCCCAAATTTATATGCTGAAATCCTAACCTCTAATGTAGTGGTATTTGGAAATGAGAACTTTCTTTCAATAGCAATTAGGTTTAGATGAGGTCATGAGGGTTGGACCCTCATGATGGAATTAGTGGCCTTATAAGAAGAGACCCCGCAAGCTTGCTTGCTGTCTCTCTGCCATGTGAGAATGCAGCAAGAAGGCACAAGTCAAGACAGCTCTCAGCAGGGACTGACCATGCTGGCACCTTGATTTCAGACTTCCAGCCTCCAGAACTGTGAGAAAATAAATTTGTGTTGTTTAAGCCATCCAGTCTATGATACTCTGTTATGGCAACCTGAGCTAACTAAAATGGTTACAATATAATTTATTATAAAGGATATGTACGTACATCTCCCTTAAATACTATATTTTTGTATTTGAAGTTTTGTATTCAATACCATAGCTTGGAGAACTGTTCATATCAACACATATAAATATAGTTAACCCTTGACTTGAATTCTATTGTATGAAATTATCATAATTTAACTTACTAATTACATATAGATTAATATTTATGTGGATTTTGGCTTTTAGCTATTATATACAATGTTTCAGTATTCATTCTTATAGGAGCACCTTTGAGTAAGCATAAGAATATATTTCTTTGATAAAATCATAGAAATGGAATCTGTATATATAAAAATGGGTGCAATTAAAATTTTGAGCAGTATTTCCTTTCTATCCTCTGCAGAGGTTACTAATCTGTTATTTATTATTATTATTGTTTATAAATTCTTTCTTGAGTCCATTTAAACAACTTATATTATACTAATAATCTGTTTTACCCAGGTTTTCAATCGAGACTTGAAAAGCCATTTTCTATTTTTATTTTTAAACCATTTGCTCCGTGTTCCATTTTTTCTTGTTTGACTAGTAGATTTATCTAACTTTTTTCAAAAAAATTCCTTTTTGTTTTCCAATACATTATTCTTTCATTTTCCAATTTATTAATGTCTGCTTTTTAAAATTAAATTTTCTGCTTTTATTACATTTATTTTTTCTAAGTTCTTCAGTTGAATGTTTCATTAACTCCTTTCATGCTTGCTCTGAAATGAATCTGATATCTCGTATTTAATGTATCAACATCTACAGTGAAAGAGAATAAAATAAGTTTGTTTATATGAGAATACTTCAAAAAGTTCATGGAAAGATTCACATTATCTTTTAATTCTATTTTTCCAAGAACTTTTTGAAGTACGCTTGTATTTCCTCATTTTCTCATAATTTGCCCCTCATACCTCCTCTTCTAAGTTTTATCTGTTGATTTTGCTATACTCTTATTTCTGCATCACCAGAATCTATAACATGAATATTTTGTAAATAATTATAATTGCTACAATTTCTTAACATAAATATATTTTTTATGCTTTTAGATCTCTGACACTCATTACCTAGCCTTTCAATATAGATTCTTCATTCCTTTCCTGATTAAATAATTTCATCACCTAAAGTTTTTCTAAGGAAGTCTTTAGTGTACCATACTTTCTAAAATTATTAATTGCCCCTTGATTTTCCTCCTTTTGGAAATCAGCCTGTTCTACTTTTAGTCCTTATGGTTTAGGTGAGCTGACTTTAACATTTAGCTCCAGGAATAACCCAAATATGACCAAACAGGTGAACCTATCTTCCTGGTCACAATAATTGATTCAGAGACAGGAATCAAGATAGAATAATGAGATCCAGTCTTCGAATATTTACTGAAATCATGGAGAACAAGATGCTAACTTTGTAGAGATTTTGAGTAATAAGTCCGTACCCACTGTTGTCATTAGGAGGAAGACTTTGCCTAGAAATAATGACAATACAGAGGAAAGCAAAATTTGTAGGTAGAGAAAACTGGATGTGATTATTTGAGCACTCAATTCTGCTTCATCCCACCTGTACTCTCCAGTAATGTTGATGCAGGGCCAACTCTCACCCACTTTTTTTCATCCATCCTGCTATATTTTCTGTCCTAGTCATTTATCACCAATCACATTATTGAGTGATTCTTCTTTCACATTTTATCAAGAATAAGGATTCTTTATGACTCAGAGTGAACCCAGTATTTTACAGGGTTTTTTGTTTTTGTTTATGATGATTTAAGATTAAGATAATTCATTATCACCATACAGAAATCTGACTGTCATCTGCCAACTCTCCTTCAAGCTCCCATGCTTACAACGTGCAACTAGTGCATTCAGAATGTCCTCAAGTTTCATTATTCATCCCACCTGACTTGCTACAATATCATGCGATACAGGTTCAGGTGTGCTCCTGTAGGCCTTATGCTACCAGAATTTGATCTTCTGAGCAAGAAACCATAGCACATTCTGAGACTGTGTATATATATACTTCATAAAATCTGAGGGATTTTTGGATATGTTAGGGGTCTTCTGTTCAATTTTATTCAACACTCTTTGTATTTGACAACTATTTTTTTATAGTTGTTGTTTGTAGTTTTCTCTATTTCTAGTTTTACCAAGTATGGGATTTCCTCTTTTGTTTACATGCTAGTTAGCCAGATTCAAAGAAGAAGGTGGAGTAGAAATGCCCACAAGATCTTTCTGGGCCACTTCTAGCTCTAATACCTATGATATGATATAAATGTGCTTTGAAATCATGCAGATATTGCATACAGTTTGCCTATTTTTTCCCTTTTCAGTTTTAATGATTCTTACTATCATCCCTGTAGAATTTTTTATATATACATTTATATTAATCCTTTATTTACATTACTGACCAGATGCTAGTCAATTTGCTTCATACTTTTCATAGTGTTACATAAGGTTTTGCTTACTTTTTGTCTCCCCAAGTACAATGTGATTTCCAGGAGGAAAGAATTGTTTCATTTATGTTTTAACCTCTGGTATCTAACACAATTAGGGGTAAAACCAGGTATGCAAATAATTATGGTTGCTTACATGGGTAAACAGTCAAAACGTTAGAAAAAAGGAGAGAATCTTGTAATAATTTTCCATCCAAGAAACTATATGCACCAACAGCATCAGGGAATACATTACATCAATTTAGAGGGTGTCAGAGAGATTCAGTATCTATTTGTGTATATAAGGCTTCTTTTTAAAATCATAACCTCTATCCCTATGCCATTTAAGATAATTAATGATAATTGCTTAAGAATATAAAATATAGTGTTTAAGTTTCTATGATCATTTTATTTTTGATTCATTTATTCACTTATTTGTTACTGCTGGTTGTTTAAAACAATATGCTGACTCAATGGTATTTTTGAAAGATTTTTTCAGAGATACAGAGCTAGAGGTTGGCAGATACATTCTTTCCTTACTACAAAACTATAATTTCATTGAGTTATGGATTATATATATATATTTGAGCTCTCAGTTTCATTTTTATATCCCTTTCTCTTTCTTTTTACCATCTGGTTGCTTTTAAGATTTTTTTCTTTGTCTTTATCTTTCAACAGTTTTACTAAAATCTGTGTGAGTATGCATTATGGTTTGAGATTTGTGGTGCTTTTTGAGTCTACGGTTTGATGTCTTTTATCGGTTTTAGAAAAAAAGATCATTTTCTCTTCAAATATACGTTATGCCCCTTTTCTGTTTCTGAAAATGAAATTACATGCATGTTAGAAATTTCTTCTTTATCATTTATAAAACTATTACACTTTTGTAAATTTTGTGCCTTTTTTTCTTTATGTGCTTCATTTTGGATCTTTTCTTTTCATCTATTTTCCAAGTTGTTAATTCTTTCTTCAGATAAATATAATTTTCTATTAAAACCATTTACTGAATTATTTCAGTTTTTGCATTTTTTTAAAATTCTAGCAGTTCCATTAAAATATTTTGTATTATTTCCAGATTGAAATTATTATTTCTTTTTTAAAAATTATTTTGAGTCATGTGCTCTTGTGCCTGATTATTTCTGATCAAATCACAGATTTGGATTTATGAATTACATACATTTTACAGTATGAAACATTATAGAAGTAACTTGAGACATCAGATCATGTTATCTTCTTCAACAGAGGATTACAGATTTCTTCCAGAAGGCTTAGGGCACTCAGGTATCCCCAACCACCTTATGCAACCAGAAATTAAGACCATTCAAAGCTAAGCCATGGTCCTCTAAAGGCTTCTTTCTACTTTCCCCTTAGTTCTAGGATGTAAACTGTAAGGAAAGTAGGAAAAGTTTAGTCAGGATCTCTCGCCTCGCATCTGTTACAAATGGGCAAGATTCAGCACATTCACTAGAAACGAGTTATAAAAGTCTGTAACTGTGCATGTGTTCCCATTTACTGATTCAGCAGGATTGTTGTAATTATGTGATGCTTGGCTTGTGGTCACTATTGTGTACTAAGAGTAAAAGGTAACTGCTCTGAACTGCTGGTTGGCAGAGCACAGAGGAAAAGCAGAGCCTGGAAGGTCAGCAGAGCATGGAGGGTTTGTGGGGTAGAGCCTGAGTGTGTCTTGGAAGACTAAAGCATGTCTGTAAAGCTCACATCTGAAGAATAAAGTATGTCTACCTTGCATAAAGCTGCCAGGGTCTTCTTTCAATTACCTGACTCACGACCTGCACAGGAAGGGGCAGAAGGATCTGAGATTCCAGCCTGACATAAGCCTATATAAATCATGGCAGGTTTGCCAGGGTCTACATGTTTGGTGCTGAAACTACATTTGATTTTTTCCCAGTCCTGTGAGTCTTTTGAAAGTTCTCTGTGTATCAGTTCCTTAGTTATCTCTACCATAATGTGGAATTCACAGACACCTTTCAGAAAAAAAATAATCTTTTAATATCGGAGCTCATATCACTAGGTTTTCCTGTACCGGCAATGTGAAGTTACTTCAAAAAGTTCATGAAAAGATTTGTATTATCTTTTAATTCTATTTTTCCACAAACTTTTTGAAGTCTTTTGTAGGTTCTATAATTCTATACTGCCTTGGTAGTTTCCAATATATTTAAACATTAAAAAAACAGTTCTTCATCTTTTTTAGTGTTTCTCAGCTGAGAGATTAATCTGAATTACTTAGTCATTACCAGAGCAGAAATGCTGTTTTTTTGTGTGCTTTCTTAATTATTTTTTACTTTTAATTTTTTATAATTTTTTTATGTTTTAATTTATCAATATACAATGTAGTTGATTTTCATGTCCCTTCACCAATTTCTCCTTTTTCCCTTTTGAATTTATATGTATTCTAACACACTGCAGAAAGAAATTTTGTTAAAACTGACTTTATAATTAAAAAGTTACCAGAAGAGATTATTCTTAAAATACATATCTTTTCAGTTCTCTTGGGAAATAACTTTTAAGCCATATTTTATTGACAGAAGCGTAACATATGGACTACAGCTATTACATCCCGGAGTGGCTTTTCTACTATCCGATATTTCATCATCAGAGTAACTTTCTGAAGAACAATTTTTATCTTGTCACTCTGAATTTACAACCCTTCTTGCTATCTAGAAATGCATAACTTCTTTAGTATTAAAATCCATAATCTGCCATAATATGAAACTAGCCTACTTTTCCATTCTTCGTTCCATCATGTATTTATGTACTCTCTCTGACAATTAAAACCAATTTATTAGTTTATACCAGAAAAGGGCTTTGTATTCTTCTGTTTTCTGCCTTTGCTCAGATGTTTCCTTCTTTCCAGACTGTCCTATTTCCAAGTCTATCTGCCAAAATCTTATATATGTTTAATGAATAACTTAAATACTATCTATTTGTAAAGATTTTCCTGATTATTCTCTTTAGAAAGTTTTGTCCTATCCCACCTTTAAATGCTACATTGCTCGTTGTATGACATACTTATGGTATGTTGATTTCTATCATTTATATTTGTGTCATATATTGTCCTTGATTTCAAACTTGTTAAAGGCAGAAATATTAGTTATATTTGCATGCCATTTAAAAGGCAGGGTATTGTACGGTACATACTTTGTCAGAAAAAAATTTAGCATACTAATTTGAAAACAAAAGAATGATTCATGTGCACAGGTAGATATGATGGGGTTGAAATTGTTTCTTTCAAACTTAAAGAAAATTTCCCTACAAAGGCATGTGGTAGTATTTATCAGGCTAAAGTATGACATATTTTATTGAATTGCATATTTTACCTAAAGATAAATAATTTAGAGCAGTATTTTATATTAAAAAATATTATGGTGGCATATGGATAAATTTTGCATGAAACTTAATGATAAGGCAGGAGAACACAAAAACTATTCAAACTGCCATCAGATTTCCTTAGCAATATTTGATTCTTCCAGGTATCCTCTCAATAGGATAACATGCAAAGAAAATGTTTGAAAATAGCAGGATTAAAGGAATTGACACAAGAGACAAAAATTTAAGATCCCAAGGAACCTAATGCACAGTTAATATTTAAGAATAAATGCTTGCTTGTGAGATAGTGGAAAAATTCTGCATTTACAAATTCCCATGTAAGAATAAAAGTAAATGCTAGAATTTAAGAATATTAAACTAATGGCAAATTACTTCTTCAAAAGTTGGTAAGTTTTATAAGATTTTGTAGCTATAAAACTGTACTATTATATTTTGATAACAGTCAAGAAATCTTTATACCACCACTATATTTGTTTTAAAATAATAAATTACATTTATAATATAAATCCTCATCATCTAAAGTAATATTAGAACTATAGTAATATATAAATTAATTGTAAATCTGTAATTTAAGGACTTATCAGTGAATTCAATAATAAATAACTTATATTTTATAATATATATTTATATATCTTATATTACATATTTTGCCAATCATCTTCACCAGAAGTTGTTTCACTCTAGGACAGTCATCCAAGAAGTTCTGCAACAAGTGAGCAAGTTGTGTTTCACCTTGGACGACTCCTAAATTATTCAAGGTAAATAAGTAAAAATCTATTTGTTTTTTTAACTGTTCTTCCTGCTGGTTAAATGCTGTTTGATATATTTTTAACTGTTTGTGTCTCTTTCTCAACATGAGACTAGTTAAGGAAGATTTTCTAAGTGTTTATTAGACATTATCAGCCTCAAAACATTCAGTAACCAACACACACAGAGTCAAGCCAGTTTCTTCACCGTCCATCCAACCTGCCATTGCATTTCTTCCTCTTCAACCTTTATGATCACTTTATTTTTAATCTAACATACTTTCTTTTTTTTTGTCTTTACTTATAGACCTCACAAATCCCCAAATTTCTCTTGAATGCCTATGTTGACACAAGAATTCCTCTCTGAGTTCTGAGAAGATGTTTCTTGGGAACCTATTATGCCTCAAATACTATGTACAGTACAATTATAGTTGCTTCAGTTTCAGAATATTCAGTTTTGTTAGGAAATTCATTGATTAATAAGGGAATTAACTACACCCCCTTGCATGGTGTTTGTTTTTACAGATTTAATCTCTGCCTTATAGGAAGAAATAATTTCTAAAACTGATATGTACATAGTAGTTATTGAAAAAAAGGAAAATAGTTATACATTTTAATTTAGTAAATATTGATTAGTTATTTTGAGTATGGTTTTCTGGGAGCTTATCCTAATGTCTAGGGAGAAATTTGGGAAAGAGATAAGGTAAACATTAAGTATAATTATAACATAATTTTTTTCTGTAAATGATGTAAATATATGAGGGTCCAAAGAGGAGATTCTTCTTTTGTTTGGTGTATTAAGAGATTTAAAAGTAGCTTTTATAATTTAATAGTTTTTCAAGATATAAAGATGTGATTAAGTATTCTGGGTTAAAGAAACAGCAGAAATAGTCATAACAAGAAAGTATAGTCTGTTTTTGAGGAACAGCTTTCAGGTGGGAAGAATGTAGATACGATCCCAGGTGATTTCTATGAATAATTAAAGCTAAGGCTGAAATGTAAGTAGAGATCTGAATATGGAAAGTACTGAATGTTATAATGAAGAGTTCTGCTTAAATTTTATAGACCAAATAGTGATATGAAACTTCTAAACATAGAAATAATGCTATTTAAGTAATAATTTAAATAGGATAATTTGGCAAACCTGGGTAAAATATATGGGATAATTTTACAAAGAATTTGATTTAGGTAGAAACTATTGGAAACAATTATTGTAAACAATTATAGAAGGGGTGATAAAGGCCTTAAGTATGTGGTGACTATTGCAAAGGAGAGACGATGAGTGTCAGCAGATAATAATGAATAAGACATGGCAACTGGTATGAAGATACTGCAGAGGGAAACCAAAGTTTTCAGGACTCCTTGATTGGAAGACTTTGGGTGTGATTAAATCCAGAGAAGAGTCATGAGAAAATGGTCAGGTAATAATGGATGATGAGACCTAAATCAGTGGAGTTCTCAACATTGTCTCTGCTTTTGAATCACCTGTGACACTTCAAAAACTACTGGTGACTAAATTACACCCACTGAATTTCTCATGTAATAACTGAATCTTGTCATGGGTATCGGGATTTTTAAAAGCTCTCTAGGGAATTCTATTATTAAGCCAGAAAAATTCTGATCTAGATTCTGGCCTCTTACCAATGCACATGACACAAACCAGCAACATCCACAATATCTGGAAACACGATAGAAATCCAGATTTTTAGTCCCTACTGCAGAACATCTGAATGAGAATCTGCAGTTGAAATACTTCTTCAGGTGAGTTGTGTACATATTAACTTTTAAGTAGAGCTTACCTGAACACACTCGAATTATCTGTGGTGCTTTTAAAAAAACAGCTACCCCCAGAAATTCTGATTTCATTGGTGTAGAATGGGGCCAGGGCACTGCTACTGTCTTAAAAGCTCCCCAAAACATACAGACATGAGCCAGGTTTGAGAACTGCATGAACAGGGTGTTGTTACTTATACAATCAAGAATCGAGTTCCCAGGGCAGTTTTCTTTTTCCTTCATTGCATTTAGCAGCATTAAAATGTAACTGAAAGAAGAATGAGAAATATTTTCTTTCTCTAAATGTATTGCAAGACAGGAGGGTGGTTAACAAAAATCTGTAGATATATTCTTCGTGACTAGAATTTTAGATTTATTTGGAGCAGTTTAGAATAAGATTGAAGAATAAAACTGTACAAAAAGGTTTTCAAGAAAGCTTTTTAAATATCTGTATCATCAATATACAATAATCTATTGAGAGTTAAGCTTTTTAGGCAGCTCTGATTTTTCCTTCTGAACTGATACGGATAGCCACCCTGTTTTGAGAGACTTTATAATGACAGCCAATGTGAATTGTTGCCACACTCAATTTGCAAGGGCAGAGTTTCAAGCTAGAATAATTGCCTATTCTACTCCAGAGATGGGATGCTAACTGCTTCATTACCAGCTGGATGAACCAGGGCATGAGCAATTTCAGACAATGTGAACCATGCTCCTTTACACTACCCATGGGCACTAGTTCCCAAATCTACTTACTCCCTGTCCCCAAGAGACAACAGATGCATTTTGCTCGCTGAAAGGTGCTTGTGATGGGGCTAAAAGAGATGTGCAAATGCACCTGTGCCCTCCCCTCACATACTTTTACAAAGTGAGTCATTAACCATTTTGGAATAGCAGACTCACACTGGGGAATTAGTGATTTGGTTTCCTCTATTATTAATTTTTTCCATCCAACTTTATCTCACTTCTAAGGCAAAATAAAAGACTATTATATCATCTATTATTAAAAGGATCACATAGTAATGTTGGCATAAATCAAGCCAATAAATACTACTAAGAAAGTTTATCTCACCATTTAGTACATTGATTTGATTACAGGTAGTTCTATAGAAGAGTCTATCAGCCCGGTGAAGTAATTGCTTTTAAAAAGCATTTTCATTTAGAATTTTGCATAGTTGATATAAACTATTATGAGAACAATTTTAAGGCACAATTTTTTCTCACTTTAAATTATTTATAATATTCTAAATATACTAAAATAACCAAACCTCATTTAAAATCAATAATGGTTTCATTTTGATTTAGAGGAAACAATGCTTGCATCACAAGCCATCAGATTTGTATTAGAAAATTATTAAGTACAATCTTAAATCAAAGTCAGGAACATACCACATTAGAAGTAGTTTCCAGTACAATGAAAGCCATAATGGAAATATTGGTGAGAACAAAATTGAAGTATACTAGATTTATTGTTTTATTAATTTTGAATTACTTGATATTCAGTATATTTATATCTACCTATGTATCTATCATACTTTCAAACACGTATATGCATATAAAACATGGGTGTAGAGTATAAACCAATAAATTTATAAAAAATTTTATGTACCCACTTCCAAGATTAGAAACATAGCTACTGTAAATCTCCATATGGCTTCATCTCTCATTCTTATCTAACCCAGTCATAAAGTTTCCTGAATTTCTCATAATATTGTTAACAGCTGTGTTGAAATACAATTCACATAACATGGAGCTTACTCATTTAAAGTCTATGAATCAATGATTTTTAGTATATTCACAGATATGTTTTACTATCACCATAGTCAAATTTAAAACATTTTTATTGCCCTGAAAAGAAACCCCATAGCAATTAGCAATCGTTCCCAACTCCCCAGCTGCAGCCCTAGATAACCACTAATATACTTTTGCTTTCTACAGATTTGCCTATTCTGGATATGTCAAATAAATCGTATCATAGACTATGTGATATTTTTGTGACCGACTGTTTACTTAGTATACTGTTTTCAGGGTTTATCCATGTTAAAGAACATATCAGTACTTCATTCATTTTTATGGCCAAATGATATTCCATTTTATAGGTTTACCACATTTGTTTATCCATTCATCAGCTGATAAATATTTAGGCTATTTCCATCTTTGGTCTATTATGAAAATGCTATAAATAAAAGTTTCTGTATGGTTGCATTTTTTTCATTTTTCTTGGATGTATACCCAGAAGTAGACTTTCTGGGTCAAATGGTAGCTCTATATTTAATCATTTGAGGAGCTGCCAGACAATTTTCCAAAGTGGCTGCACCATTTTTACATTCCCAGCAATAAAATAAGGACTTTTGATTTCTCCACATCCTAGCCAACATTTGATATTCTCTGACTTTTTGATTCTAGTCAACTTAGTGGGTGTGAAGTGATATTTCATTGTGGTTTTGTTTTGCATTTCGCTGATGACTAATGATATTGAACACCTTTCTTGTGCTCATTGGTCATTTAAGTATCTTTGTAGAAATGTCTATTCATCTCCTTTGCCCATTTTTTAATTGGGTAAGTCAACTTTTATTATTCAGTTGTAAAAGTTTTTATACACTCTGGATACAAACCCTTTAACATATTCATGATTTTCAAATATATTCTCCCATTCTGTGGGTTGTCTTTACATTTCTTTTCATGGTGTCCGTTGAAGCACAGAAGTATTTATTGTTATTTATTTTTTCATTTGTTTAGTGACTGCCTTGATTATTTTAGAAAAGTCTATATTCACCCTACAGTGCTAAGCCTGTGATGTTGTTCCTTAGGGAGGCTCAGGCTTGGATATGCCCACAATTACTCTAGAATAGTGGTGGTTTTGGCAGAATTTTCTTCACTCTTTATTTCCTTCCCTAACCACACCCAGGTGGCTAGGCCTACCAATTGCTGCCTGTTGCTCAGCTGGTCTCAACAATCCTCTGGGGCATTGCTCAAAAACTCCTTTGCAAACTATTTCAAATTGTAGATCTTTTAAAGGAAAATTGTCTGAGATCATTGGTGGATGAATGGATGAATGAATGAATGAATGAATGAATGAATGAACAGACAAACAAAGAAACAAACAAATATTGCAAGAGGGTTCCTATCATCTGACTTATTTCCTAGTTCTCTCCTACAAACCAACTGACTTATCATTTAACTTTTATCTTGAATCTCCTCTGAATTGCCCTTATTACAATCTTCAGTGTTTCTAAGGGTGCCTGTAGGCTTGATTTTCTCCATGCTCTGTTGCAAATGACAACACACATTTACTCTTACAGTTCCTGAGGTCAGAAGATTGAAATCGGTTTCATTGGGCTAAAATCAAGGTTTCACCAGGGCTTCAATTCCTCTGGAAGCTCTAGAGGAGATTGTGTTTCCCTGTATTTTTCAGTTTCTAGAGCAGCATCCTTTGGATCATGGTCTCTTACTCTGTCTTCATATTCAGTGACGTGGGATACTCTGCTTCTTTCACATGACTTTTTCTCTGTGACAAATCTTGTGCTTCACTCATAAAGACACTTGACTGTATTTAGGGCCCACCAAGATAATTCAGATAATCTCCCCATTTAAAGATTTGTAATTTAATCACATCTGCAAAGTCACTTTTTGCCATATGAGTTAATATTCATAGGTTTCAGAGATTAGGTGATCAATATCTTTTGGAGGGGCTTTCAAAGTAAGTATCCTTCCATCCAGTCTCCAAGAAGACACTCCTAATGGGAGCAGAGAAAGTGGACTCTTTTATAAACAGAGGAAATGCATATTTCTCCATCCTTTGTCTACAGATTGAACCCACAACACATGTAGGGAATTTTTTCCCCTCTGGCCCTCATCACATTGCTCTATGGAGCTACTGGGCATGGACTGCCATGTTAAGTTAGATACTGATACCGCTGTATGCATAACAAGAAATCTATCACTGATTCAGAAACCTCACATGCATAAGCTTAAAAATTACATTATTTATCTTGCTATAAATGCCCAACTAATGTATATGCAGAAAAAAAAAAAGACAAACATATGTGGTTAGAGCTGTTTTAATATGGAGTATTTTCAAAGATTTCTATGAAACAGTTATGCCTCTTTGGATTAGACTTTGTTTCATAGGCCTGTTGTTCTACCAGTCCACACATTTTTTTGAGTGCTTTTGTTGTATGGTGAAGAAAACACAGTATTTAGAATTAGATAGGCCCAAGTTTAAATCATGACACTTATGTCTACTATTTAGGAGTTTTTACATACTGTTTTATTATTTTTTTCAAATACAGAGTTGTCACAACCTTACTTTGTGAGGATTATTGTGAGAATCATAGCTAATGGATGTATTTGGTACATAGCAGACAGCTAATAGAGATGGATGTTGTCATAACGGTATGTTATGGATCTGTAAATAAGAGATGGAAAAATAGTAAACATAAGGAGGTCTTCACATTAAGCATTCATTTTCTATAATTTCAGAACTGACTAATAATTTATATGTGTGTGCACATGCATATATATGTGCATACATATATATCTTGTACGTGATATATATTGTATATATATCACATTAAGATATTATATGTAATGTATCATATACATAACATATTTTCTATGAAATAAGTAGAAATACAAACCCTAATTTTTATAAACTTAGGACATTTTTACATATTGAAAGTTTCATCTCTTTAAAATTTCCAAAATACTATTTTATTTTTCCATCAGTGCTAAGAATCATCTTTATTCCTGGGGAAATCATTTAATGTGTTTATGAAAACTCTCATAATAAGACTCAAGCAATACATCTTTTCACTAGGGAGTTATATAATATTCATTCATACAATCCCTTAACTGTTGAGGAATATATATTGAGAGATAATGAATCAGTAATACACCTATTTTTATTCCTTTAGATAAATGAGTTTAAATATGAAGGCAGAGGTATCTGTGTGAAGTACTGAAAAATTCAAAATTTTTGGCAAGTAGACTGTTTTTGGCAAATAACATTGAAAACACAAATATAGCTAAGTCTATCCTTTTCCTATGGTAGGCGCAGACACATTTTTGCTTCCAAATTTAGCTAAAAATATTTTAATTCTAAAAGCATACTTTGGCATTTAAAGACAACACACCGGCAATTTTTTTGGTTGATGTTAGTAAATATATTATAATGCCTGATTTTGGGAGGACGCTTTAGGAGAAAAATAATATAAAAATTGGAAAAAAAGCAGGATGAAACTAATAATATAATATCAAAACTAAAATACAATTGTAGACCTCAGAATAAACTGCACTGTGTGCAGAAGAGAGGATGTAATTAGAGTGATCTCAGGAATGGGTTACACATAAGTGGTCTCTGAATGAAGAACTTTAGAACTGTTTTGAATTGGGGTATATCTTCTGGGTATATTTCCTGTTTCTTTGTGATTTTTGTAAAATCAGTTACCTGTTTAATCAAGTAAATTAGTTATTTTCTATACCAAACATAATCATTTGGAATCTACGTTAACAATAAATGGTTTTCATTGCCCACTTGGCAGGAATTGTGCAATATGAGTGTGATTGTTAATTTTAGGTGTCAATTTGACTAGATAAAGAAATGCTTAGACACTTGGTAAAACATTATTTTTGGTGTGTCTGTGAGGGTGTTTCCAGACGAGATTAGCACATGAGCCTGAGAAGACTAGGTAGGAAAGATCTGCTCCCACTATGGGCGAATATCATCCGATCTGCTGGGGGCTTGGGGAGAACAGAAACAGAGAAAAAGGTGAATTTGTGTCTCTATTTGCTGGAGCTGGGGATACACACTTCTCTCTTGTCTGTGGACATCAGAACTGGAGACTCTTCAGCCTTTCGGTTCCAGGATTTATACCAGTGGCACCTCTGGGGTCTCAGGCCTTTGGTCTCAGACTGAGAACTACACCAGCGGCCTCCCTAGTTCTGAGACTTGCAGACTTGGACTGAGGCATGCAATTGGCATCCAGTTTGCAGATGGCCTATTGTGGGACTGAGCCTTCACAATCACAAGAGCCAATTCCCCTAATAAATCCCCTGTAATATACCTATATACATATCCTATTGGTTCTGTCTCTCTGGAGAACCCTGACTAATACAAGTATTGCTAAAAGAATGGTTATCAAATGAAAAATTCAATAATAAACTTTTATAGGACTAGTAGGAATGTGCTGTAAAGTTTTGGGTTAATCCCTCCTATAATATTTTATACAGCACAAATTATTAAACTCTCTCTCTCTATATATGAGGGTACTTAAAAATGTTCATGAAAATATTCCTATTATCTTTTAATTCTATTTTTCCATAAACTTTTTGAAGCACCCTCATATAATTACATATATATATATATTACATAATGTATATGTAAAACAATTATGTGACATTAAACTCACCATTTATTCTTTTGGCATTATAACTAATAGACAAATTAGACCTTGATTTTAAAAACATATATACATAGTAGTAAAAGCCTATGATTTTTCAATAAAACTTAGGATAATAGACAACAAAGATATTAAATAAAATAAATTAAAGTTTACATTTTTATGGGTTCAAGTTAATATTTAGAATATTTTTATTAATATTTTAAGGTTCCAAATTAAAGTATTTTTAGGAAATTAAAAAATTTTAACAGTAAAAGCTTCTACGAACTGGATGTATATATAAGTTGGTATTTATAATCTCTCAAAGTTAATTATAAATGAATCAACAAAGAGCATCATAATGAGTTTTTATCAATCAGGTCCTGCTACATTCTGTCAAAATCAGTCATGTTGAATAAAGTCCATTCAATTAAATTAATTTTAGTTCTACTTCTGTTTGTACAGCTCATGATTTGAACTCTGAAGTTTTCTTCCCAACAGCTTATATACATATGGCATTCGAATCTTTAACTCAATTTAGTTTTAAATTTAATAGTATGTGATGTGCTTTAGTAGAAATAAGAGAGAGGGAATTAAAATTTTGGGGTGCATACTATGTTCACATATTATTTATGGTCATAACTTTTTACACACTCTCTCACTTATTCCTTAAAATAACCTTATGAGGTTTGTATTGTTATGTCAGTTTTGTAGAAGATCAGGAAGTTTCAGTGAACTTAGGCAGTTTTCTGAAAATTAGAGAGTATGACTGAGTCAGAATTAAAGCTCATACATGTTCCATTGCAAAGTCCACACCCATTCTTCTAAACCGTTTCCATCACACCTAAGAAACTGGAATCACATTCCTCAAATTACTGTGAAGAAATCAAGTATGCCTATGTGCTTCAGGATAGGATAGGTTACATGGTAGTAACAAGTATTCCAATAATTTTACTGCCTTAACACAGTAGTTCAGGATACTTCAATATGGATTACCTGAAGGCTTGGTTCTCTAGTTATAAAGAGATCTAGGCTAATACAGGTTTCATGATTACCTCAGAAGTGGGAAAAGATGTGACAAACTGTGCACTAATTTTCAGAATTTCAGCTAGGAAAAAAAACACGTGCCATTTTTCTTATATTTCCTTGGCTAAAGAAAGTCACATAGCCGTGTATGATTTCACAGGGAGCAGGAAAGTCTGAATAAATTGTACAGGAAATTATTTCTAATGTGGTAAGTGTGCCTGATTTTGATTTAAGGTTGTACTTAACAATTTACTAATACAAATCTGACATTGTAGTGATCTTCAGCCCTTTGGCTGTGACCTATGGGAGTTTTTTTTTTTTTTTCTTCTTTATTATCTTCTTTATTATCATATCACATGTGAAGTGGGTATTAGAAAGTATAACCTCCTTGGGGGCTAAGCAGATTTCTCAGCTTGATTCCTGCCTATGAGATTGGACTTACAGGTCATTTTAAGGCTTGAAGAACACAGAATTTTTGAGTTTAAGCTCAATTTCAGCAGTGCAAACTCAGTATAACTCTCTTAAAAATTTAGAAGCCTTCTTGTCCACTTAATTCTAGTCAATTCAATGAAGAACAGTAGTAATAAGAATTATTAGATTTATTTAACTCTTTTTCCTGCTTTCTTGCCTCCATGTTCCATTTTCTCTAGTTAGTTGCAGCTACTTTGAGTTAATCCAACTTTTCTTGGAAAGTATTAGTTTCTTTTCCCTGAGTTATTTTGTCCAATTTAAATAGTTTACTGTCTAGCACAACCTCAGCAGTGTTCTAAGGCACCTTAATCCATTCAGAGATTTTAACAACGTGTGCTATGTTAGTTATCTATTACTGCATAACACATTACCACTAAATTTAGTGGATTAATACAACACACATTTACCATCTTATGGTCTCTGTGGTTCAGGAATCTAGACATGGTTTAGCTGGGTCCTCTGTGTTAGGTCTTCTCCTAAGCCTGCAATCAAATTGTCTGCTGGTACTGAGATCTCATTTGACTAGTCAACAGGGGAAGAATCCACTTCTAAGCTCATGGACGTGGTTGATGGAAGGATTCAATTGCTCAAAGGCTGTTAGATGGATGGTCTCATTTTCTAGCTGACTCTTGCCTGGATGAGGGAACTCTTTCATCTTTGCCACTGTTTAGATGCAAATCACAGGTGCTGCCCACACACAAGGTAGGAGAATTCCTACAACATATGGATACCAAGAGGCAGAAATTATTTGTGCGCATCTTATAAATTGCCTGCCAAAACTGTGGTGGATGACCATAGACTTGATTTGATTCTTGTGAAAGCCTGGGATTTGATTTGTACATTATATTTTGTCTCTGTTAGGGCTTCTCAGTTTAATCTTTCACCAGTTAAGGTTGGAAAAAACCTACCTCTTTCAAAACTGTAAATTCCTGTTTTTCAGGATTCAATTATTCTCTTTCACTTCCACTTAAAAACTGGCCAATTCTCTGTTGCGATTAGTATTGCTTATTTGCTAATTCAGCCTACTGCAGCCAATGCACACTTGCACACTAATGATCTGGTTTCCATCCTTTTCCTAAAGGCTGCTGTCTTGTACAAGTTCAGAGCCTAGAGAGAGCAGGTGGAACGGCATCAGCAGTCCTTGCTCCGGGCTCCAAATATAGCCATCTTCTCTACCATTCCCACACCAAGTGATTCAGGACATTTCTCTGGTACTCTAGACAGTGTTTCATTTAATTCCAGATTTGAGAAACTTCTCTGGAGGATTATATCCCAGCCCTATTTTTTTGAAGCCAACCGTGAAGGTAGAAGTGGGAGAGGAGCTCCTTCTAAGCCCCGCATGAAGATGGCATTCCTTTCTGATTCTACAATTTTTTCAGAGGCAGGAACACCTGACCTAGAAAACTGGCTATTACACTTCTTTTTACTATCCCAAAATATATAGATTTTGGTATTAACTGTTATATTTGAGATTTCAAAATGCTTTCTCTTATTCTACCGTTTTACTTAAAAATGTGTCTTGTTTCTCAAAAGCTGAGGACTCAAGTTCATTTTTATTCTGCTCTGAGATCTTTCCCCGGGTAAGCTCAACCTGCCATAGCTGCTGAGATGGGGGGAGAAAGAAACAAGAAGATAAAAGAATTACTAGTACTGGAAGATAAAATAGATAAACTTGAAATATTATCTCATTATATATGCTTTCTCTTATTTATGTTTCCCTTTCCTATCTTTATACTTTCTGTCTTTTGCTTCATAGATCATATTTTACATGATTTAAAATTCTCTAGTGTTCTGAGAATTATATATCCCATTTTCAATTCTACTACTTGTTATCTTTCAGTTTTTCAAAAGAAAGTTATTTTATGCTTTCTTTCCCTCTAATTTTCACCTTGTCTACTGAAAGCCATTTTTAGTATTCTCTCTCTTGCTTTATCTTATTCTTCTAATTTAATGTAGATGCTTTTTATACCCTCTATCCTTCTTTTGCTCCACTAACCATACACTCTTGATACATAACTTATTGCAAACTTTAGAGAATAATCTATTGCAAGCCTCAGAGAATAACTTAATCTGGATACTTTCTACTGCATCTTACAATAGGCCATTTTTGGGAGTGCAGTCATCCCCCAGTAGCCATGAGGGATTGGTTCCAGGACCCTCAGGGATACCAAAATCTGAGGATGCTCAAGTCTCTTGTGTAGAATGACCATAATATTTGCATATTGCTTACACACATACTTCTGTATGTTTTAAATAATCTCTAGATTACTTATAATACCTAATACAATATAAATTCTATGGAAGTGGTATAGTTTTTTATTTGTATTATATTTATTGTTATATTGTTATTTTTAATTTTTCTGAATATTTTTGATCTACAATTGGTTGAATTCATGGATGTGGAGCCCTTGGATATAAAGGGCCAATGTATGCTTTTCCTCTGATAATCTTCATATTGTTTTCTGTTTCCTTGCTATTCAATACTTTCTTAATTCTGTGTTGGTTTTTTTTTCCCATCGATACTCATATTTGAGTAATGAGAGATAGTGATACTGGGCTAAATATTTGTCAAAGGTAAGAGTGAGTGGATTGCCTTTGGCCCTACTGTTGACTCTTTAGTATGCACTTTGAAAGTAAATTGATGTGCTCAACTCTAAGGCCAAGTTTAGGTTTTAAACAGATTTTTTTTTTTTAATGATTACTCACCTCCTCTACACCTCATACCTTGCTCAGAATTATGAAATTACATGAAGAATTAAAATTTCTACCCTTTTCCTTTTGTGCTGTGAAATTTTATAAAAAATTTATCCCCAGTGAGTAACGTGGGATGACTAAACACCCTACCACTCTTACTTTCACCAAATTGTGATCTAGAAGTTATAGTATCTTACTCAGGAAAATAATGTGTGTATGTGCTTGTGTGGGGGGGAGATGTACATATGCATGTGTTGGGGTAGTAGCTTTGAAGGGAAATACAGAACAGCACCCAAGGGAGAAGAGAAATTGCTGACCACATTATGGATTTGTATATTGCCTGAATCAGAAAACAGGTGAAGGCTGAAGGCATGTCTTTTGATGTTTTTTCTAGATGATATAATTTACTTCTGTGAAGTTGAATATATTATTGAATAATGGATTTTAAGTCTGGCTAGTTTTTCTTTTCTTCCTTTCAATCAAATTTTATCACCCTTAGATTATTTTTTTTTCAGTTTCCACAAGATTTTGGCTTGTCTGTCAGTATTAAATTTTATGATATTAATGCTTTCAATACCTTTTTGTGTCTTTCTAGTTATTTTGTGAGAAAGTAGAAGAGGCTGAGTCAAATGCTGCTGGCTGGAAGCCATTAAGCCTGCTTTTCTATATTTGTCATATGATCATATTTAACATTATACTAATTTTTCTACTTTTAATCCTATATTTCTTAAATAAAAATTTTAGTTTAGTAAAAGTATTTATTAATAACCTGAAAAAAGATCTCCCTAGAAGGAATTAAAGATCCAGAAAGAGCACATAGTAACAGGGCTATTGCCCACTTAAAATACTCAGATCTTTCAAGGGAAATTAGAATTAACTTTTGTCTCCATTTGAGTTTTGGTTGAAAGTCAATTATAGTGTGCTCTAGGAAACCAGAAAGAATGTAGAGATCAATAGTCAAACAAATAATGTCAATTCAATTGACATGTGAATGACTGTGCACCATTAATTGGACTTATGTTCTATGAAATAAAATTAAAAAGTTGTTAAAAATTATATTTTATTATTATAAAAGGTAACTCTCAAAGAGAGATGCATCTCTATCATATTCCTGAAGTTTCAATAATATATATGAATCATATCCAATGCATGATAAATTAGGCAAAAATAATAAGCTTGGAGAGTAACTGAATCAGAACCTGTTCTAGTCTAAGTGTTTTGGTACCATACTGCTGCCAAATCATCTAGGCACACTAAACATATATTTCCATGGTTGTTGTTGTAAGAATGGGTTAACTTTTAATTTTTTTGTCTAAAATCAACAAACAATAGACAGCCAAAATAAAGAATCTCTTAACAATGTATTTAGGGTTTCAAGCCATCTAAATCTCAAAAATTAAACCACGGTTGAGATTTTCCCTGACTTATTTTATATCCACCATTTAAAAATGAATATAACAATACAATTCTTGTCACATAAGATTATTTGGAAACCTATTCAGTGGAACATGACTCTTTTTAAAATTTTCATTCAATAATTAATTAAGGACTAAGAATTAATTTCCAGAAAATTATTGAAAAAAATTTTAGAACGATATTACTTAAGGAATACAGCTTCACCTGAATCTTATTTCTTAAAATAACCTTGCTATTGTACCAGATGGAGAGAGATAACATATATTACATTTTAGTGGTGTCATGCTAATACCTCAACGTGTTTTCACAATAATGTAAATTTTGCCCTACCAGGGGACAGTAATAAATAAAATAAAAATTAAGAGTAAGAACAGTGAGGGAAGAAACTTTTTATGTATAGTTTTTAAAATTTATATTTAAATTAAACTGTATATGTTGTAATAATATTACATGAATTCATATTTAAATTATATTTATAATTTAGGAATGAATTTAAGGATTTATTTAAAGATATAGTGCAGAATCCCTAGGTACAGAAGCCAATTATGTTTGTTGCAATATAAAGTGATATGAACTCCTCATATATTGTTATAGTTAACACAGTAAAATGCATTATTTTTGACAAATGTGATATATTGTAATGGTCTCTGAGTGCTTGAAAAGTGTACATTGTATCAAAATATTTTAGAATTTGCATTCATTCAAGTATAAATTAATATGTGTTATATTTTATTGGCCTTTTTTGTAAGTAGGTATATATTTCTACATTTAGCTCGAATTTAATATTGGCACTGAAACATGATCTTGTAGTGGAAGTTGACAATAAATATCCTCTATAGCCAACTAGATTTTGACACACAATTAAGAAGAACTCACAGTATAATTTTCACATAGATCAATACATTAGATTCTCAGAACAATTCTGCCTCCACTGATAGAAATGAAGTCTTCATTTTAAATTAGTTCAGGTAAAATGAGATTACTCAGATAATGTTTAGATAAAATATTTTTCCTTAGCCAGTGTTGAGGACTTCACATAAGAAAATGTAAATATTATGTAGTACTTAATCACTGTTTTTTAAAAGTGATTATTAGAGTTGTGACAGATTGTTGTAAAAAAAGTCAATTTTATAGCACAAAAATGAATAGATTATCGGAAGTTGTTCATTGACAAGGATATCGTTGGCTAATGTGTAAAGTTCAACTTTTTTTCCACCATAAGGTTTATCTATACATCAAAAAAATCATCTGGGGGCAAGACAGGAGGAAAGGGCAAAACAGGTCTATCACAATAGCTTTTATTTATTTCTATGTCTCCACATTGCCATTAAATGCTACTTTTTTGAATCATAGTTTATCTATCTAGATTATACTTTTTTACTCATTTCCTCTATTCATCTCAGAGGTTCAGAAGAGAAAGGGGACAATTTGGTCTTAAAAATGGAACCCTTTCAATGGGGCTGTGTGACAAAAACTTGATGTAAGAGAAAAAAGGTGTGCCTTCAGCAGGAAATATACCCATCAATTTGCAGTCCCCGGAGAATGAATAAGAATCAACCAACTTTGTTTTTTTTTTTTAAGGGAGGCTATTTTTGACTGGGTGAGACATTGTCATTGACTGTAATTTGGTGCAACATTTTCTAAGAAAAATTTGGTAAAATATTTCTTGTTGTATACGTCTTGTTTGTACCAAGAAGTTAATAATATTTATTTTTATTTGATGCAAGAACTAAGTTCCAAAAGTGTCCTGACATTTCACTGGGACGGTAACTTCTTTAAAGAAAGATTCTGTATGACTTTAAAAAAAATTTTTTTTTTTGCATTCCCCCAAATTAAGCAATTTATTTTCCAGGTAAGTTGATATATTCCTTAACAATTTTTCTACCCTAAAACACATTAAATATTAAATATGGTAATTTGGAAGTTTATACCTTCTTTCTCAGGTGGAGATGAATAGTCTACTCAATAAATATTAAAGCATTGAAATTTACATCAGTTTGAAAAACTGGAAGGTTTAGTTTTAAAAAAAAGTCATATTAGCCTTGGCTTAGAGCTCCAATTTTGAATTAGTGTAAAAATAAGTATTTGACCTACACTTAGACTGTAAGTCATGAACCAGTGCTGCAACAGAGTGCATCACATCGTAAACCTGGCAAAGGACCCAGAGACTATCAGTGATGAAGGATCAGTTTTATAAAAAATTTCCAATCCAATGATGTGTAATGCAATAAAAAATGATATAGTAAAAAAGTAAATTAATAGATAAAATGCATACAGAATACGATATCCAATTCTTTATTATTAGATTCCACAGACATTTGTTAAGTTGCAATAAAATTTTCTACATGCTTAGTCTGTATTTATGTAGCTGTTTTATCATGGATGAGTAAAAAGCAGGTCACAGATGACCCACTAAGCCCTTGACCCCACTTTGAGGAGCACTGTGCTAGGCTGACTTTCTAATGAATCTTGTATTTCTAGTTCTGTTTCAACTTTAGTTTCCTTGGCTATAAAAATATGTGTTGTACCAGATAACTATACTTAATAATTGTGGAATGTTTAACATATTCCAAGTATTACTCTAAGCACTTTACCTAAAGTATACATTTTCTTTTTTTACTATGGTACAATATACATAACATAAAATTTACCATCTTAACCATTTCCAACTCTGATCAACACCATCCATCTCCATTACACTGTTTTTTTTTTTTTTTTTTGTCTTTTTGTGACCGGCTGCACCGGCCATCCTTATATAGGATCCTAACCAGCGGCGGGAGCGCGGCTGCGCTCCCAGCGCCGCACTCTCCCGAGTGCGCCACGGGGTTGGCCCTCCATTACACTTTTCATCATATAAAATTGAAACTCTATACTCATTGAAGAATAACTCCCTGTCTTCCCCATCCCCCAGCCCCTAGCGACCATCATTCTATTTTCTGTCTTGATGATTTTGACTACTCTAAATACCTTATATAGGTAGTACTTATTTTCTGTATTTGTCTTTTTGTAATTGGCTTATTTCATTTAGCATAATGTCCTCAAGTTTCATCCACCTTGTAGCATATGTCAAAATTTTCTTCCTTTTTGGGCTGAGTAATATTCCATTGTGTGTATATATGTAACACATTTTGTATTCATTTGTCTATGGACATTGGGTGCTTCCATATTTTAGCTATTGCAAATAATGCAGCTATAAACATGGGTGTACAAATATTTCTTCCAGGCCTGTTTTTCAGTACTTTTTGGGTATATACTGAGATGTGAAATATCTGCATCATATAGTAATTTTATTTTTAAGAAACTGCCATACAGTTTTTTTTTTTTTTTTTTTTAATAAAAACCAGCAGCTCTACCATTTTACATTCACATGAACAGGGCACAAGTGTTCCAATTTCTTCACTTTTTTTTTTTTTTTTTGATAGCCATTCTAATGGGTGTGAGGTGGCATCTCATTGTATTTTTTACCTGCATTTCCCTAACGATTAGTAATGTTGAGCATCTTTTCTTGTGCTCATTGGCCATTTGTACAACTTCTTTGGAGAAATGTTTACTCAAGTCCTTTGCCCATTTTTGAATTTTTGTTGTTGTTGTTGTTTTAGGAGTTCTCCACATATTCCGTATATTAGTCCTTTATCAGATATATGATTTGCAAGTATTCTCTCCTGTTCTTAGTCTGCTGATAGTGTCTTTTGATGCACAGAAGTTTTAAATTTTTCATGAAGTTTTAGTTGTCTATTTTTATTTATTGCCTGTGCCTTTGGTGTTATATCCAAGAAATCATTGCCAAATCGAATGTCATACCACTTTTGCCCAATGTTTTCTGCAGATTTTTACACTTTTAGGTCTTACGTTTAGGTCTTTGATCCACTTTGATTTACTTACTGTATATGGTGCTTTGTAAGGGTTCACCTTCATTCTTTTGCATGTAGATATCCGGTTTTCCCAGCACCATTTGTTGAAAAGACTATCATTTCCTCTTTGAATGGTCATTGCATCCTTGTCAAATAACATTTGATCATATATGCAAGAATTTATCTCTGGGCTCTCTATTCTATTTCATTGCTCTGTATATCTGTCTTTACATCAGTATACACTATTTTTATTACTGTGGCTTTGTAGTAAGGTTTGAGATCAGAAAGCATAAATTTTCTAGCTTTGTTCTTTTTCAGGATTGCTTCGGCTATTCTGAGTCTTTATAGATTACATATGAATTTTAGGATGGGTTTTTCTATTTCTGAAAAAAAATTATTGGGATTTTCATACAAATTACATTGACTCTATAAATTACTTTGGGTAATATTTGGGATTTTAACAATATAGTCTTCTAATCCATAAACGCAGGATGAGTTTCCATTTATTTGTGTCTTCTTTAATTTCTTTCAGCAATATTTTGTAGTTTTCATTGCCCAAGTCTTTCACCTCTTTGGTTAAGTTAATTGCTATGTATTTTTTTTTTCTTTTTGAGGCTATTGTAAGCAAAACTGTTTTGTAATTTTCTCTTATGTTTGTTCATTGTTAGTATATAGAAATGAAACTGATTTTTGAGTGTTGATTTTGCATTTTGATAACTGCTGAATTAATTCATTATTTATAACAGTGTGGCGTGTGTGTGTGTGTGTGTGTGTGTGTGTGTGTGTGTACGCGGTGTCTTTAGGGTTTTCTAAATATAAATTCATATAATCTGGGAACAGAGATAATTTTACTTTTTCCTTTCTAATTATTTTTCCTTTTATTTCTTTTTCTGGCCTAATTGCTCTCGCTAGAACATACAGCACTGTGTTCAATAGAAGTGGTGAAAGAAGGCATCCTTGCCTTGTTCCTGCTCTTGGAGGAAAAGCTTTAGTCTTTCACATTGAGTATAATGTTTGCTGAGGGTTTTTCATATCTGTCTTTTATTATGTTGAGGTAGTTTTTTTCTATTCCTAACTTGTTCAGAGGTTTTAGTCATTAAATAGTTTAATTTTTTCAAAAGCTTTTTCTGCATCATTTGAGATGATAATGTGTTTTTTTCCCCTTCATTCTGTTAATGTAATGTATTATATTGATCAATATTTGTATGTTAAATCATCCTTGCATTCCAGAAATAAATCCCATTTGGTTGTGGTGGATAATCCTTTCAATATGCTGCTGAATTCTTTTTGCTAGCATTTTGTTAATTTTTATAAGGGATATTGGTCTATAGTTTTCTTTCCCGTAGTGTCTTTGTGTGACTTTAGTATCATGGTAATGCTGGCCTCACAGAATGAGATTGAAAGTCTTCCCTCTTCAATTTTTTGGAAAACTTTGAAAAAGAATTTAAACTTATTCTTTAAATGTTTGGTAGAATCAGCAGTGGAGCTATAAAGTGCAGGCTGTTTCTTTGTCAGGAGATTTTTGATTACTGATTTAATCAACTTACTAATTATAGGTCTATTCAGATTTTCTATTTCTTTGTGATTTAGTCTTAGAAGGTTTTGTGTTTCTTAGATATTTTCCATTTCATTTAGGTTATCCAATTTCTTGGCATATAAATGTACATAGATCGTACTCTATTTAATCCTTATTTCTGTAGAATCAGTAATAATGTTTCCACTGTCATTTCTGATTTTAGTAATTTGAGTCTTCTCTTTTTCTCTTAGTCCATCTAGCTAAAAATTTGTCCATTTCGTCAATCTTTTTTCAAAGAAGCCACTTTTGGTTTCATTGATATTTTGTATTGTTTTTCTATTTTCTATTTCATTTGTCTCTTCTCTAATCTTTGTCATTTTATTCCTTTAGCTAGCTTTGAGTTTAGTTTGTTCTTTTGCTGGTTTCTTAAATTTTAAAGATAGGTTGTTGACTTGAGATCTTTCTTGTTTTTTAATGTAATCATCGATAGCTATAAAATTCCCCCTTAGTACTGCTTTCATTGCATCTCATAAATTTTGGTATATTGTGTTTTCATTTTCATGTATCTCTAAGGATTTTCTAATTTCCCTTCTGATTTCTTTTTTGATCTATTAATTGCTTAAGAATGTGTTGTTTCATTTCCCCAAATTGTGAATTTTCTGGTTTTCTTTCTGTTATTGATTTTTAACTTTATCCTGTGTGGTCAAGAAAATGCTTTGTATGATATCTATCTTGTTAAGTACTCTATTTCCCTACTTATCTTCTGCCTGGTTATCCTATTCATTATTAAGTGTGGGGTATTGAAGTTTCCAGGTACTACTGTAGATAGATTTTGCCCTTTGATTCTGTCAGTTTTGCTTCATATATTTTATCATCTGTTATTAGGTATTTAAAATTATTATATCTTCTTGTATTGAATTTTTTATTAATACATAATTTCCTTATTTGTCTCTTGTAAACTGTTTTGATTTAAAGTCTATTTTCTCTGATACTAGTATAGCCACCTCTGATCTGTTTTGGTTAATATTTGCATGGAATATCTTTTTCTATCTTTTTGCTTTCAACCTATTTGTGTCTTTGGATCTCAAGTGAGTGTCTAGTAGACAGTCTATGGTTAAACCATTTGTTTTTGTTCATTCTACTAATCTTGATCCCTTGATTGGAGAGTTTAATTTATTTATATTTAAATTTACTACTGATAAGGAGGGACTTCTGTCATTTTTCTATTTGTTTTCTATGTTCATCTATACCGTATAGGTTTTAGTCCCTATTACATTGTTATTTTTTGTCTTTAGTTGATTTTTTTTTTGTAGTAAACTGCTTCAATTTGTTTCTAATTTCCTTTTGTGTATAATATATAGATATTTTCTTTGTGGTTACCATGGGGATTATATTTATCATCATAAAGTTATACACTCTAATTTAAGTTTATATCAGGTTGATTTTAATAACATACAGAAACTATTCTTTCAGTTGTTGATGTCACAAGATTATATCTATATACATATGTGCCTGAAAACACAGTAAAAATTATTTTAAATGCATTAGTTTCTTAAATTATATAGAAAACAAAATGTGGAGTTACAAACCAAAGTTGCATTAATATTAGCTTTTAGACTAAACATTGTTTTGTGATAACCATATTTTTCTCTTTTTTAAATTAAAATGTATTGGTCACACATATTGTAGGGTACAGACTTATATTTCAATACATGCATACAATGCATGAATGGTTATAAAATCAGAGTAATCAGCATACTCATCCTTGCAAAACTTACTCATTTCTTTGTGACTTATTAAGATTTTTATTTCCTTATGTGGCTTTCAGTTACTGTCTATTGTCATTTCATTTTACCCTGCAAGACTCCCTCAAGAATTTCTAGTAGGGAGGTATAGTGGTAATAACCTCAATCAGCTTTTGTTTATCTAGGAATATCTTAACTTCTCCCTTACTTTTGAAGGACATTTTTGTCAGATACAAGATTCCCAGTTGACAGTTTTTTATTTTTTTTCCTAAGCACTTTGAATACATAGGCCCACTGCCTTCTGTCCTCCAAAGTTTCTAATAAGAAATCTGGTGATCATCTTATTGAGGGTATTTTTCATGTGATGGGTCATTTCTTTCTTGCTGCTTTTAAATTTTTCTTCTCTTGTTTTGCTTTTGAGAGTTTGACTATACAAATTTAGGAAGACTTCAATATTATCTTTCCAATATTTTTCTGCCTCTCCCCCTTCTCCTTCTGGAACTACCACAAAGAACATTTTGGTCTGTTTGATGATGCCCCAACTGGTTTCCTAGGCTCTGTTCATGCTTGTTCAGTCCTTTTTCTTTCTATTTCGCAGACATGGTAATTTCAATTGTTTATCTTCCAGTTCACTGATTCTTACTCCTGCTTGCTCAGTTCTGCCTTTGAATCCTTCTGTTCAATTTTTTATTATTATTTTAAAAATTTCAGTTATTGTGTTTTTCAGCTCCAGAATTTTTTTTTAACTGTCTTTTTGGGTTTTCTATTTCTTTATTGATATTTCCATTTTGTTCATACATTATTTTCTTACCTTTCTCCACGTCTTTCCTTAGTTCTTTGAACATCTTTAAGGCAGTTTTAAAATCTTTGTCTAGTAGATCTGCTATCAGGTCTTTATCAGGGACGTTTTCTATTAATTTACTTTTTTTCCTTTGAATGGGCCGTGTTTTCTTATTTCTGCATATGCCTTGTGATTTTTTTGTTGTTGAAAACTGGACATTTGAATCCAATAATCTGGTAGCTCTGAAAATTGTATTCCTCCCCTTCCTTAGGGTTTGCTGGGGTTTTTTGTTTCCGTTTTTTTTGTGTGTGTGTGTGTGTGTGTGTGTGTGTGTGTGTGTTTTAATTGTTGCGGGTTATCTCTTTGCCAAAGATCAAACTGAGGTGTAATTTTAATGTCTTCTCAGATCTTTTCTGAGCCTACACTTTTCTGTGGGTATTCAGGATCACTTTCTAATTTTTACAGTGTATGCAGTTGTTTTTGAATATGCCAGTCTTTAATCTCTGGCTTTCAAAAAAGAAAAAAAAGAGAATGATCAAGGGGGATGGAGAGCACCCACCCTTTAAGTCTCCAGTAAGAGGGAGAGGCTTACAACAATGGAGAAAGATGCAACAGCAATGGCCACCTGCCTCTTTTTTGCACCTCTATAATCAAATGCAGTAATCAGCAATGAGCACAGATCCCTGATAGCTGGGAGGACAAGGTCCTTTTTTACCCACCCTGGCTCTCACAAGGTTTATGCAAGCTGCTCCAAGAACTTGTACATAGCTGCCTTCCATGGGGCTGGGGGTGAGAGGTAGGTAGCTGACACTGTGCTAAGAGCTCAAATTGACCAAAATTATGCACAGTTTATTGTCTAAGGCTTTCCATGGACATTGCAAGCCTTCAGTAGGCTCCAGAGATCCATCGAATAGATTCTTCCAGGGCAATTATTATCTAGGTGGGAAGATAGATTCCTGGTGCTGCCTACTCTGCCATCTTCCCAGATCTACATTTAGTAAACATTTAATTCTCATAACAATCGTATGAGAGAGAGATATGGAAATGGAGGCAAAGAGAAGTGCAACATGTTGATCAAGTTTTGATGTTAGGTTGTAGAACTGGATTTAAATCCATGCTATGCAATCTCTCTGGATGACTCTTCATGTTCTCTGAGGCCCTCAATCATGTTGTGCTTTCCACTTTATTAATTAGTACTAAAAAGCTGAAGTTTCAGTCATGTTTTAATTGCATACAAGAGGACTTGCATTGTAAAAATCTGTACAAAATTGCTTGGTGACTATATCCAAGTGTGGCTGTCAAAGCTATAGGAAATGCTTATTCAGTTGAGCATTGTGTCTTGGTAAGACTATGCAAGTTGTGCAATCTGTTTATTTTTCCTTTTTTTCCCTGAATCTTCATGTGTCAGCTGTAAAGCTGTTTGGATCAAAGATATCTGATTACCATCTATATTCTTCCCATAAACTGAATAAAGATCTTTGAGAAAGATTGGCCGGTTTGCATAATGGACAATTTTGACATTGGCAAAGTATTGCAACAAGAGGGAACTTGCAACTACTCTGCTCTATGGTTGTCAAAACATAATTCAGTGCCATACTTGGCAGCAGTTTCAGAGCTTTTTGCCTCATCAATGACTGTTCCCTAAAAGCCCAAGCCATCTCTTTCTATTCAAAGAAGTCAGCCCCATTAGTCAAATAGTATAAAAGTCTGTCATAGTCATTCCTCCATATGAAAAAGGCTCCTTTTTTTTTTTTTTGTAAGAACTATTAGGAATAAAGACAAAATTCATACGTAGATATACATATGAGGGTACTTCAAAAAGTTCATGGAAAATAGAATTAAAAGATAATCTAAATCTTTCCATGAAAATTTTGAAGACTGTGTGTGTGTATGCGCGGGCGTGCATGTGCGTGTGTGTGTGTTTGTGTATTCTAAGCAATTCAGCCTTTTTATGATTTCTCCCCACTCTTAGTGGAAATATCATTTGATTTCACTTGATCTGCATGAAACTGTTGGGGATGGGGAGGTAGGAAAGTCATCACGTGATCTACCACTCATTCTGTCCCATTTTCTCTACAATCACCTTGGTGAAACATATTAATTTTAACACTTCTCTGCTGCCTCATAACAAATTGTATAACCAAAACCCATCATTAAAAGTTCTGTGAAATTTTAAACACCAACTTCCTAAGCTATATATTTTTTTCAGTTTATATATCTAGTTGATAAATTATATTGTCAAACACTTTTCTGTACTTCATGTGATAAAATAACTTTCAGAAAAAAGTGATGATTTAGGATCAATTAAACCCACAAGGTATCTTGATTAGCACAATGTTCCTAACTAGTTCATTTTCAGAAAGAGTATTTCTCCAGTGGATTAGAAAGACCTGTTTCCCACATTTTAGTTCTGGCCACCGTAGAAAGGGGAAAAATCCTTGGTACCCAAAATAAGAAAGGTCATCAGGCAGATTTTCTATGAATATATTGCAAACTTATGTATCTGTATGGTGAAAAATACCTCTTCCCTTATAGAAGTGATCAATTTACTCTTGCTCTTTTTGTAGATACATTTCAATGACATGCAGCAACATTTAGAAAACACATCTTTTATCTGGAAATTGTGGGAGATTCTTATTAGAGCAAGGTGATGTACAGTTGCAGACTTGAAATTTTTGCCTAGATGGATTGCAGAAAATCAGTAATTTGCAAATTCATGACAATCATATAATTCAAGATTTTCAAAATTGCTTGATTAAATGGAAAATAATTCCTTTTGAAATAGTTATCAAGTAATAAGTCCTTTTGATCTCCCCATTATTTTAGAAGCTGATGTAAAGAGGTACAATATACTCAGGAGAGCACATTTTGATTTCTATTTGATTCTACTGTGTTTGATTAGCAGCTGCTAGTATATTGAGTCTAAATTTGATAAATGACATAGGGAGTATAATCTGTAAAGTGTCACTTCCTAGGGAAAATAAGCACTAGCCAAGGGAAATACTTCATCCCTCAGACTCTAAGCAAAGTGTGGAAAAATCACCACAAATGGCAAGAATCCAACAGAAAATAGAGAACTGGGAGAACAACAGTGCTGGGAAACAGAAGTTACTTAGAAATGGAAAAATAATTTGGTTGCCAAACAATGAAATTTAAGTTAGTTGCTAGGGATTGGATCTGGTAAAGAAGTTTGGGTCTCAAAAATATTTAAAATATTTCCCTAGATCAAAATATGTTTTAAATGTTCACACTATATGTATGTAAGTGTATTAAATGCCCGTAGAATATGCGTGTAAAGAAACTTTTTGTAACACCTGTAAAATAGAGTTAATCTATGAGAAACTGTAAAATTCCTATTGATATATAAAAAATCTTTGACAGAAATTAATTTCCTACATTTCTACACATTTCGATGTACATTACTAATATTTTAATGGATTATTAAAGTGTAATTTTTATTATAAAAATCACAGGATCAAGAGTAAGAAGAAATGAGTTCATAGCACTTCAGCCTAAGCTAATTATTAATCTATGCCTCAGCAATTTTAGTGATAACACGAGTGTAGTGATGCCTACCTCAAAGGGCTTTTTTGACTGTAAAGTAGGAGAGATTATGAGAAAGGTGCCCAGCAGAGAAACAGCTAATTGGAGATACACAATAAACTTTTGTGCCCTTTCCCCACCCCATTACTAATAATGCCACATTGTAAAAATTAATTATTTTAATGGCACATATTTTTCAAGTTCATTGCTTCTGGTAATCTTATTTATATACAGAGGGGAAAACTTAGTAAAAAAGGAAGAAAAAATATTCACACATTTGTGCCTGTCTCTGAGCCAAATGTTTTAAGCGGGTGGCTCATGATTGTGAGACTCCTTTACATTCATGGCATCAACATGTTGACACTAATCAACATGCTGTTGACTAAGCAGGTTTACATGTGCACTAAAGGTCCACTTGATATTTGTTGTGCAAGCCTAGGATTAAGGTTTTTATTTTTCCCCCATAATAAATCATCTTTTTTATATAGCAAAATGACCTTAACATCACCCAAAAGTAGGTTTGATTTTTCTTTCAATAGTGACTACATAACAGCTTGTTGACTTAGAAAGTTGAGACACCAGCAAGTTGCACTATCTAATACAAAAGAGATCATACAAAATGATCAGTTCTGACAGGCTGCCAACCTAGTTTTTAAGGAAATTCAGTACTGACCTGAGAAATTTCTGATTTTAAAGAATGTTACAACCTAAAGTCCCCACCAAAATGAATGAACGTTAAAATGTCCTCTTGCCTACTGTATTTGAATGAAGTTACCTGTAGAAGATGGCTTTTGATATTTTTAGTTTTAAATATTGGAGAGTATCACCAAGCTGTTCTCATAGCTAGCAGGTTTATATGATAATTAACTCTACTTTTTGAAGATAGTGAAACCATATTAGTATAAAGAAGAACACTTATGCTTTTATTTTGTATAAAATGTCAATAATCCAATGAACTGATTCTTCCTCAGGTTGTTGACGTAGAGCTTGAAAAGAAACATGCTACAACATAGCCTAGTTTTATACAGTTTAGAATTTGTAGTCATGTTAAATAGCTCTTGAAAATGTATAGGAAGTTTGGATTAGATAACAATCATGCATTTTTGAGCAACAGTGTAAAGGATCCAACACAGATAAGGCTAGTGACTGACATGGTTGTATTTTTCTCATTTATTTTATAGGTTAAATGATGTACAATGAAAACAATGATAGCTCACATATTTTAATTTACCATCTGTCAGACATTGTACTAAGTTCTTTATGAATAGTATTCATTTAACATTTAACATACCCCTTTACAAGAGGTAGGGAACTGTTGCTATTTTTAAATAGTGAAACTTACACTTAGATGAAGAAATGAATTTGCCAGAATCACACAACTGTAAGAGGCAGAACTGTACACAGACCTGATTCCAGTGCTAATGAATTCTTAGGATTAACAGTGCTTGCTCCTCCTAATGAGCTTTGCCTTGTTCCTTATCTCCCTCTTTTAGTGGCATAAAAAATGAAAGCTAAACAACTCCTAAAATCACATCATGAATCAAGCAACTCATATATAAATGCCTTTATGATTAGAGCTAAACCCTTCTGATTTTTGAAAGATTATATTATTCCTTTGACCCTGAGATATATATGTCAATTGCCACAAAAACATTTTTGACAGTAAAATCAATTATACTCTGAAAAATTTTCAAGTGCTAGTGACAGAAATGCTATCAATCTAACATTTCCAACAACAGAAAAAGCATGCTCCTTGTGTATAATATTCTAGGAAGTTATCTCTACCCTGGAAGATTAAAATATCCTTTTAAAAATTAAGAATACTGTGAGCCTAAAAAAAGATTTAGAGGAAAGTAAATTAGATTCTTATTTTAGTTTGTACCGCTTAAGGTGCTATGAACAATGCAAGTAACATCTTAATAAGAAATTGTAGTGGACTTTGTAGGCTAAAGGTGTTTTCTATAAATAATGTGTTGAGATCAATTAGCTTCCCTAATGAAATATATAGAGCAACTCTAAATGATATAAATTAAAATGTGCAAAAGCAAGAGAATATAAATTTTCTAGGAGGGGTTTCATACATTTGCTTTGGAACCATACCAAAGCTTTCACCTCCTGAAAGCAACATCTAAAATCATTTCAGATAAAGTCAAACTAGATATATTATTTTTAATTGGGTTATTCTGTTTGGAAAGGCTTTGAAAGAATGAACTTTTATAAATACACATTTTTAAAGTTTCTAATAGAGTGGCTTGTGCCAAAATTTACATTAGGGACAATTAAAAAATAGGAATGAATGTTGGAACAGGACGAAGATGAGAAAATTGTGTAAAAGTGACCAAGGCTTTAATGGGAGCCATGAATTAAGAGCAAAATTGTCAAGGGTCTAGATCTGCCTGCAAAAGCAAACTCAGCATTTTAAAATTCTCCACTTCATGCATTCCACAAGTTAGAAAAAAAATCAGATCTATGGTACTTCTATGACAGACCATAAAAGCAATAAATCCATGAAATCTTAATATAAAGTACCTATTTTTGGACTTGTGGCAATACAGGATATAAAGATCTTTAGGGAGAAAAAAGAAGGGAAGAAGAGGAGATGGGGGATGAGATAGTCAGGGAGAAGACAGAAAAACGAGAAGTGGACAAGGAGATAGAAGGTAGGGGAGGGGGAAAAGGAACAGGAAAGAGAAAACTTTTCTTTTGAAAGAGTAATTTAATTATATTCTTTTATTTATTTTATCTCACCAAATTAAAAATTTTTAAAAAGTCATATTTACTTTAAATAGTCATGTCTCTTATCTATTGCCTCAATTTTTTTCCTCTCCAATCACTTCTCTACTGCCTGTGGCACTACCTGATGCCCTGAACTAAATGGATGTTACTTCAGATTATTTTCCTCTTTCTCTTCTCTAAGCATTACAGAAACTTCCAATTTTTTTCTTTGGTTGGTCTTTCAGATCCATTCTCTCATTGTTATCATTATAGCCATAAATTTTGCTCATGAACTCTAATATGATGTTAAAATTAACACTTTTTCTTTATAAATAATAAATGCAAATAAAATTACAGTAAATGGCAGAGGAAATTTTGAAGAAAATGTTTATAACATGTATAATATAATAGGCCAATAGTCAATATCCTTAATATATTAAGGGATTTTTCACACAAGTTAGAAAAAAGTATAATATAGAACAAAAAATGTTCTGATGATATGTGAAATAAATATCCAGTAAATACATATAAAATTAACCATTATAGTAATTAAAGAGAAACAAATTAAGACCATAATAAAGCTTTACCATTGTTATCTATCAAACTGTCAATGTAAAGAACATTTACATTTGATTTATCAATTTCCCTTTTAGTAATCAACCTTAAGGAAATTTAAAGAGAAGATTATAAAGAACCTTTATTAAAATACTACCTTTAATAGTGCTAAACTGAAAGCCTTATAGATATCCCCCAAGAGGAATGTAGTTAATTATATGAATGAAATATATGAATGTATGTTAATGAATGTCAACAATGGTTTGTGTAGGTAATAAAATTGTAGATGGTTTTTATTTTATGTTTTCATTTTTTAAAATACATATATAATAGTCTACTATGATTTTGCTCAATGTATTTGCCAATTTCCACTTGATTTCTCTAAATATTTATTCTTCAAGATTTTTCTATTTAGATCTTCTGTTCATGATGTGCATTTTTCTCCCACCAATGTGTTTAGACAATTCTACCAACTTTAGCTATGCTTGCCCTTCCTCTTTACACATTCACGTGTACAACTGTATTCTGATCCTATAATGGCAAGACTCCTCTTAAAGCATGTTAATCAACAAGGAAATATATGGGCTCACATAACTGGTAAGCTCAAGGATGGGTGTGGTGCCCTTTTATATAAGGTTAGATTCCTGTCTGGAAATTATGATTACCTGATTTTTAGGCAGACAGACCCTTTTATTTGTTAGCAAAGATGGACACTTGGAGTTCAGGCTTCCGTGAATCTTGATACCTGAATATCCAAAAAGAAGCTTTCATTAAAAATATGGGCATTTTAAATTCTAGACAAAGGATTGTGAATGGTTCTGTTAGGTCACATATACTGATTACTCTGATCCACTAATATGGCTCTATTGACCTCTCTTTGGCAGAAGAGGAAGAGCTCCTTAATGACAACCCTGACAGAGGGAGGAGTCATATCCAATAACATGAACTTATTATTAAGAGAAGTTGAGGCAAAAATATGGCTTCCAAGTTTCAGTGTACAAATGTTCTTCTAAATCTTACCCCAAACTTGCTTCTTGCTTAAATCTTTTTTCTTCCTCTTCTATTCAATTTGTACCATAATTTTTGTAGGTGGTTTAAATTATTTTTAATTGTATATTCTTATGTGCTCTTTCTTTCTGCATTTTTATGTATTTATATTTTGAGAAATGCCTTATTTCTCCACATCTCATATAGGTCTTTGCATATTGATTAGGTAGCCACATTTCAGTAAAATCACTAACGATGCCTGATATTAACATTGGTTAGAAATGTCACTTTCTAACCAATGTGGGAGAACTATTTTATTAAAATCAAAATGACCCTAGAGATAGCAGAGACAAAAGTTCATGGTGCTATTCTTTCTTTTATACAACTAGCCTGCCCTTGTGCCACTCTTATTCCTTCTTTGAAGTCGTCTCCATGTATACTAGGTCTCTGCTCCTTTAGCTTATTTATTCATTTATTTTAATTTAAATGAATTAATAAATCATATTAATTTTTAAAATTAACATTGAATGAATAAAATTAAACTTTAAAGAAATAAAATTTAATAAATTAACATATTTATTTATTTGCTTTGTGAATGACAAATTGAAATTAGGTATTATAGGAGGTACTATAGCCTGAACATTAAGGCTTAAGAAGCCTTTTAGATTGTTCCTAACCGACTTCCTCATCCTTTACACTGTTCACTTCATGCTCTTTAGAACGTGTAGGTATAACTCATACCGCATTCTTCATGAAACTTGCATTCACAAAGAGATGGCACCCCGTTTAACGTTTATTTTACTATGAGATGTGCCTGGAAAGACAGCTTCTTCAGCTATTAAGATAAAAGCCTGTAACTGAGGAGGGTATTGTGATTGGACAGAGTTTTCATATTTGTAGGTAATATAAGAACATTACAGTAACTTATAGAACTTTTGGTGCATGCAGGTTGATTAGTCTTGCAAATAGCCAGTCATCAAAATGAACAATATTCCTGCTAATGGGGCAACAAAAAAGTGTTGATCTGTTTTAAAACACCAAGTATAGATTTAACTGTCAATTAGCTGTATTAATAACAGAGATGAAACACTAAAAATTCCCAGGTAATGTATAATCATTATTTTAACAAATAATTGAAATTTGTCATCTAGTATTTATTCCACTACAGAAAGCAAAATTTAATGGCTTGAATTACATGTTTTTGAATTCCTCTGAATTTCACTGTGCTAATGAAGGTAGAAATGTGTAAAAGTCTTTCAGCAGCAGCAGGAGGAGAAATCAATGGCTTGGATAATTTACAAACTGTGTAATCAGCTCTCAAATAATCAAGGGTTCACTGTCTCTTTTCTGCAAATAGATAGAGAGAAAAATAGCGTTTATGGTAAATAATTGAACTTCAAAGTACATTTTATGGGATGGTGTTTATTTCATAGCTTTTGTTAATTTTACTAGTTGTCTATAGTTAATCACAGTGGACTTACATAAAAATTTAGTAATGATATCCTCAAGGCAGGACAACTTTAAAGGAAGAAATCTAGCACTGAAAGTTCTGCATTATAGCTCAGTGAACACTTATGTGATATTTTACTTCAGGTCCTTCAAGTAAACTTTACCTATCAAACACTCACTCTGACAATTAACAAACTAAGGCACAAATAAAATTAAAGTATATCTATAGAGGAGTGTATAATTTCTTTTAGGGGATAAAGAATATATATGTATATATATATTTGTTTATAAATAAATGTAATACAAGTTACTATTAAACAATGTACTAAGGAACAATAGAAATTATTAATTATGAATTACTTCTCAGAGGTAAAACACACAATTCTTAATGGAGGAAATAACATTTGAAATGCCCCTAATGGGAAGGATTTCAAAAGTTAGGGATCATGAAGAGGGACAGTAGAATGTGAATTGAATAATGATAATAGGGTAATGGAGGAAGAAATCAGAAGGCATGCTAAAGGATTAGAATAAATTCCAATAAGTAGTAGAAAATATGAAGTCAAGGAATGAAATTAAAATTGGAAAAAAAAATAAAAGAGAGGGTTGGAGCCAGTTTATGCAGGGCTTTCAAAATCATGGGAGGTGACTTGATAACATGAAAAAAAAGAGCTGCCTTTGAAATTAGAACTTGAGTCTATCTTAAATTTGTTGCTTACTCTCTGTGCGAGTAACCTAACTACTGTTTGTCTACATTTGCTCATCTACAAAATTGTATTAATACTTCCTGTGTTATCAAAACACCTGGAAATTATACATGATAAACACTCTCATCAAATTGGGTATAGAAGGAAGGTGTGTCAACACAACTAAAGCCATATATGACAAATACACTTCCAATATCATCCGGAATGGGGAAAATTGGGACCTTTTCCCTTAAGAATGGGAACAACACAAGGATGCTCACTCTCACCAGTCCTATTTAATATAGCATTGGAAGTACTAGTTGGAGTAATCAGAGAAGAGAAAGAAATAAAGGGCATCCAGATTGGAAAAGACAAAGTCAAAATGTCCCTGTTTGCATTTGACATGATCCTATATACATACATGCCTAAAAACTCTAAAAAACCGATTTCAGCAAAGTTGCAGGATACAAAATCAACATGCAAAAATCAGTAGCATTTTAATACTCCAACAGTGAACTAAAAGGAAAAGAAATGAAGAAATCTAGGCCATTTTCAACAGTCACCAAAAAAAAATAAAATACCTAGGAATAAAGTTAACCAAGAATGTGAAAGATCTCTATGATGAGAACTACAAATCATTGTTGAAAGAAATTAAAGAGGACACAAGAACATGGAAAGATAGTCCATGCTCTTGGATTGGCAGAATTAACATGGTGAAAAGGTCCATACTATCCAAAGTGATCTACAGATTCAATGCAATCCCCTTCAAAATACCAATGATATTCTTCACAGAAATGGAAAAAAAAATCCTAACATGCGTATTGAACAACAAAAGACCCCGAACAGCCAAAGCAATACTGAGCAAAATAAATAAACAAATAAACAAACAAACAAACAAACAAACAAACAAATAAATAAATAAAAATAAAAAATAAAAAGTAAAGCCAGAGGCATTACATTACCTGTCTTCAAATTATGCTACAAGGCTATTGTAACCATAACAGCATGGTACTGACATAAAAAGAGACACATGGATCAATGGAACAGAAGAAAGAACCCAGAAATCAGCCCATAGCCATCTGATCTTTGACAAAGGTGCCAAGAACATATAGTGGAGAAAAGACTGCCTCTTCAATAAATGGTAAATAAATAATGATAAATTGGAAAATTGGACATCCCTATGTAGGAGAATGAAACTAGACCCGTACCTCTTGCCATATACCAAAATCAACTCAAAATGGATTAAATAATTAAATATCCATGCTGAAACTATAAGACTCCTAAAACCAAACATACAGGAAACTCCTCAGGAAGTAGGACTGATCACAAGCTTTATGAATATGACTGCCAAAACACAGGCAAGAAAAGGAAGAGAACATGGGATTATATTAAACTAAAAAGCTTCTGCACAGAAAAATAAACAATTAACAGAGCAAAAAGACAGCCAACAGAATGGGAGAAAATATTTTCAAAATATGCATCCAACAAAGGATTAATATCCAGAATATACAAGGTACTCAAACAACTTAACAGTAAAAAATGAAGTAACCCAATTAAAAAATGGGCAACAGAGCTGAATAGACATTTCTTAAAGGAAGACATACAAATGGCCAACTGACACATGAAAAAATGCTCAACATCACTTACCATCGGGGAAATGCAAATCAAAACCACATGGAGATATCATCTCACTCCAGTTAGACTGGCTACTATCATAAAGACAGAGAATAACAATTGCTGATGATGATGTGGAGAAAGGGGAACCCTCCTACACTGTTGGTGGGACTCTAAAATGGTGCAGCCACTATGGAAAATGGTATGGAGTTTCGTCAAACAGCTACTGTTAGAACTGCCATTTGACCCAGCAATCTCACTGCTGGGTATATACCTAAAGGAATGGAAATAATCACGTCAAAGGGATATCACTCAAATGTTTATTACGGCTCTATTTACAATAGCCAAGAGTTGGAACAAACCTGAATGCCCATCATTGGATGAGTGGATAAAGAAAATGTAGTATATTTATGCAATGGAATACTACTCTGCCATAAAAAAGAATGCAATACTCCCATTTGCAGCAACATGGATGAACTTAGAGAAAATTATGTTAACTGAAATAAGCCAGATACAGAAAGAGAAATACCATGTGTCCTCACTTATATGGGGAAGCTAATAAAATAATAGATGAACGAATGAACAAATAAATAACGAAAGGAGGAAAAGGAACGCAGCAATCACAATAATATGGTGGACTTTTTGGGAGGGGGAACAGAGCTGGGGTTGCTGATGGTAGAGGGGTATGAGGAGGAGCTTGTAGTGGGCTGTGAGGATCAATCGCATTGTGTAATGGTAGATGTGCTGATTGTCCTGATTTGAACATAACATGTCGCACACTGGTATTGATGTTCGATGCTGAACCCCACAGATATGTACAACAAAAAAATTTAAAAAGTAAATTAAAAAAATTTTTAAATTTTCCAAAAAAAAAAAAAAAAAGACCTACAAGGATATAAATGATGACTGATAAAAATAGTGTCAATTTCATCTTTTTATGGGGGAAGCATGTTCAATTTTAAGACAAATTGAATAGACAAATTCCTATAAAAATGTAATTTACCAAAACTGACACAAGAAGAGAGATACAATACAAAAAGTTCATAATTATCAAATACTTAAATATTCATAGAGAAAAAATTGAAACCTATCAGAAATATATCTACAAAGCATTTAAGAAGAAAATGAGAATGCAATGTTGCACAAATTCTTCCAGAATAGAAAATGTGGGAAAATTTCCCACTCATTTTATAAGACCAGTGAAACATTGGAACCAACTTGATGAGGAGGATGTTACAATTCAGGAAAATTAAAAGCTGATTTTGTTATTAAACACAGATGCAAAATCCCACACAAAATATTAACACCTCAAATGTAACAATTTATAAAAGGGAAATTGTTTTGTCACAATTTGTATTTTCTCAGGAATGAAATGTTAATTTGACATTTGAAAATCAATCAATATGTTTTACCACATTAGCACAATAAGGGTAAACTGATTAAATCATCTCAATAGTTCCAGAAAAAGCATTTGAAAAAATCATTATCTATTCATTATAGACATTTGCCAAACTAGAAATAGAAGTTAATTTGATATAAATTAACTAAAAATAAACCAACTTTTCATTAACAGTATAGTTCTAAATATTATAATTGTTTGATGAATTTTTAAAGCTCCACCTCTTAAATGACAAGTGAGAAAATAGAATTCCCCTTGTCACCATTTTTATTAAATACCCTTGATAGTATAATAAGGCAAGAAAAAATATTATAGCAAAAAGAATCTATAAAACTGTCATCATTTACAATAAATACAGTTGAATGAGCAGACTTCAAAACTTCATGGAAAGATTTTCATTATCTGTTAATTCTATTTTTTATGAGCCTTTTGAAGTACGCTCTTGTATATTGCAAATACAAATTAGTATATAAATAAATGACTAGAATATGTGAATTCAGATATTATTTTAGAGTTCTTATACAAAAACCAGTTGTTTTTCTATAATCAGACAAAATAGTGAGATAATACAGTTTACAAAATTTTATGATTTACAATAGCATTGGTAACATAAAGTACTTAGAAATATGTCTAATGAAAAGTATGCAAAAACTCTATAGAAAAATCTCCATAAATGCACATATGTGATATATTCATGGTTTGTATTGTCAGTTTTCCTTAATTGATCTATAGATTAAACTCATTTCAATCAAAATTCCAGAAGTTTGCATTTATGTGTAAATTGGCAAGCTGACTCTAAATTAAAGGAAATGTAGAGTGCTGTTAAGAAAAATATAATTAGAGGACATATATTACCAGATTTCATGATTTATTATAAAGCTACAATAACTAAGACAGCAAAGTATTGACACAGGATAGATAAATATAAGAATGAAACATAATTGAGAGTTCAAACTATAACTCCTTCTTGATTTTTGAAAAGGCAGCATTGCAGAGTGTGACATTAGTCTATTCAACCAAATGCATTATTGAAATTGGATATCCACATGAACAACAAACAAAAAGAAGCAAGCCTTTCTTATGCCATTTCCCACATAAATGTCAGAGAGATTGGACTTTTAAAGTGTAGTTCTAAAATGTAACAACTAAAATGCTTCCAGAAAATAATAAAGGAGACAAAGTTTTCTTAAACATGACACAGAAAAACTAAATATAGAGAGAAAATCTGGTAAATTGTGTCATGTTAAATATAAGAACTCTATTTATAAAAAGGTGCTATTAAGTGAATAGCTAATCAATAGTTGGTTATTTGTAATACATAGCACCAAGACAGAGTTCATACTAAGGATATATAAAGAATTTCTATAAGAGGTAAACGTATACAACCCAAGAGAAATATTGTCTTTCAACTTAAACAGGGCCTTCACCAACACAGATACCTAAAAGGCTAATAAATATGAGAGGTTTCTTAACTTCCTTCATTAGTCAAAACTTTAAAAATATAAAGGGATAGCACTTGTCATGATGGATAAATTAAAACAGAAACAAATTTTGACTTAGAATAATGTAAATATGCATTGCTGTGAGAATATAAATTGTTAGAGTCCTTTGGCATAGTAGTTGATATTATCTGCTAAGACTAATATGCACACACTATGACTCAGCTGTTCGGTACCAAGGTATCAAGGTATATATATCCAACAATATTTCAGGCACCTGTATACCAAAAGATGTGCACAAGAAAGTTAGGGATATAGTACCATAAAATGAGGAACAACCTCATTCTTCTATTACTGATATTTATATACATATATACTATATATATATACAGAAATTGAACGAATTATACCTACTACAGCAATATGAATTAATATAACCAGCATAATATTGAGGCAAAGGAGACAGACTCTGGTAGTATAGGCTATGCTAATTTCTTTTATATAAAGTTCAAAGCAGGCAAAACTAACCTATGGTGTTAGAGTCACGAGAGTATTACTTTTACAGAGAAGGAAGGAAATGGGGAATTGTAGAAGAGAGCCTCTGAAAAACTAATAAAATATTATTGGTTATCTTGGGTGGTAGTTATACATGTTTCTGTGCTTCTGATAGTAAATAGAGCTGTATTCTCTTACTTTTGTGCATTTTTCTGAGCGAACAATGTACTTCAAAAAATTTTAATAAAATAGCAACCAAAATTGACTTATAATATTTCTAATTTTCTTTCTTAGTAAAATTATTGATTTGTTAACAGCAAATTTAAATGAATGTTGCCTTTCTGATCTATTGTCTTTAAGTTAATAATAGGTAAAAGGAAATTGATCAGAGAATACAAAGGTCCAAGAAATTATGTATAAAAGGCTAAATATTTAAGGCATTAAAGTTATATGCAGGAGAATGAGTTATATGTAGGGAGAAAAATGGAATTAAAGAGAACTTTATTTTAAATGTGCACATGAAAAATTTCTTATTCTTTTTTGAAAGAAAACATGCTTTCTAGAAGAAAATACCCTCAAAGTATTCCTTTCTTCTTATTTCCCCTTCTTTAGCACTCAATTTCTATAACCCTTAATTCTTGTGACACCCAGATAGTTCTAATAAACTTGATTTAATTCTGTAGACAGAGTACCCTTCCATTTGAGAAAGCATCCTCTCTCCTGAGTTAATACCTAGTAGGATTTGTCTCATGGGTGAATGTGTAAATGCTACTGGACGTGATGTAGTGCCTTAAACTCCTTAGGATCTTATTTCCGATTGTGGTCTTTTAACTTAGTTTTCTAGGTGCTGTATGTTTGCAAAGAAGATGTAACAGGGAAAAAAAACTGTTTGAAGGGGTGGAGGTACTTCTGAGATGGATAGTTAGTCATGATATGACTTATACTGTCACCAAGCTTGATTCTCTAAAGAAGTTTAAGTGAGACCCACCTGCTTCAACCTGAAATGTTCTTTGTACTCAGAAACACTCCCACACTGTTAAGTAACATACACAACTCCCAATAATAATAAATTTATTCCATTAAGTTAAAAATTTTTCTCTAGGAGTCTTTGTCATTTTGATACATTTCTTTCAGAGGTAAGTTATTAAGCCATGATCTGTCACCAGCAGTTTAGCAGAAATTTGTTCATTAGACTATTATATTAGTTTCCTGTGGCTACTGTAACAAATTATCATAATCTGATTGTGTAAAACAGCAGAAATTTATTTTCTCACAGTTCTAAAGAGCAGAGTTTGAAATTAAGACGTTGGTGGGGCCATGCATTCTCGGAAGGCGCTGTAAGAGAATCCGTTCCATGCTCTGCCAGCTTCTGGTGGCTGCTGGCTTTCCTTTATTTGTGGCTGCATCGTTTCCTCCTCTGCCTCCATTTTTGTGTAGTGTTGAATCTCCCTCTGCTTTTCTCTTAAAAAGACACTTGCCGTGGCCTTTAAGGCCCACCCAGGTCATCCTGGATGATCTTCCCATGCCAAAGTCTTTAATTTAATCACATCTATGGAGACCCTTTTCCTTACAAGATTTATGGGCTCCGGAGATTAGGACCTGATACACTTGAGGGGCTGTTATTTGCCTTGTGCAACTATTATGAAGATTCCCAGACTGCTGTAAGGAAGCAGAATATAAACAGCTACATTTGATAGGGGAAGGGAGGAAATGGTTCAAAGAGTAGAGTGTATCTTGGCGGGGTGATAGTTTGAGCAGAACTAGGGCAACAAACATGAGGATCGTGGCAAAAAGGAAAAGAAAGACCCTGAAATGGTATATGTGATAATGATGCACACTAATTCAGCATGTAATGGAAGCCTGACATTGTCTTTGAAATCAGAAGCTTGGAGTTTTTCTGAGTTTTTTTGCAAAAGAAATTAGGTAAAGAAGAGAAATCACCCTGTTCTGGTAATAACTCTTCTGTACTTTGCTTCCAGGGAAATGGTGGAAATATAGGTAATTGACATATACTTTGGAACTAACTACTGTATAATAAAGAATAATTTAATAATGGAAAACTGAGAAACTCTAAATTTGGTTCTGGACCAATAGCACGTTACATGCACGGTAGGATGTATTTCCATGCATAGATGTGATTCTAATTTACTGTTTTATTTGGGAACTCATGCAGCTTTCATTTGCTTCTATACTTTTGTATAACATTTTGAATCTGCCAGCTGCCTTCAGTATTGTAATAGGAATATTTAATGCACATGAAGTCTTTATGAAAAATGTGAATACATAATGTATATAACTCAGAAACATCATACTCATGAAACTTACAGGATGGTTTTCTGCCAATCCAGTTGCTATCTGCTTGGGTTTTATACTTATTATACAGTAAAATTTCAAAAGGAGACTACTGGAAAATGACTGTATGACTTGTGCTATCAGAACTGGATATTTTGAAACACAATTGTTTCTTTTTGTTGTTGTCATTCCTTGGATGAACAGTTTACTTTATTTCCTCTTAATGGTTGTGGTACAACAGTCATCAACCCAGCCTTCTAGTTTTCTTACCTGCTGTGCAATGAAAAAAAGATGAGTCAGACTTCACAGAGTTATAGAATTTGAGACAGGGATGATGATTTCCCATTGCAGTTCTCATTTGGTTGCTAAGATATATAACATCAGAAAATATGGTATTTTCTCAGAATTTAAACTTATCTTAGAATGACAACCAGGGCCTGTGTAATTTACTAGAGTCAACTTTCCAAGTATAATGTTATCAGTCCTTTAAATTTATGAGACAATTTATAAGTATTTTTAAGCAGCTGAACATTCACATATGGATGATGAAATGAGAGCCATACTTTTTTATCTATTTGTTTAGAACGTTTTGCTAGAAGCGTTTCAGTAGCCTCCCAACTGGTCTCTGTGTTTACAATTTTCTACCTATGTGTATTTATTATTCTGCTTTCAGGATAATGTTTCTAAGCCTACATGCACATATCCGGAATACAGAATTAAACGCTGATTTATTAATTTAACAAATTATTGAGTACATAAAGAGAACTAAGACACAGTCCTTAAAGGGGCTCACCACTATGACTTATTTACATAGGAAATGCACATAAATAGTTATAACATAAAATTGTAAAGGTAAACATAAAGGTAAATTATAAGAAAGGTAGAAATGAATTCTAGGCAGTTTAGAAGAGCAAGATATTATTTTCTAATGTGGGGAAAAAGGCATGAATCTGGGGAGAATGTACTTCTTAAGCCTGGACATGACATCTGGGTGCTATTTGCATACAAAAAATTAGGAGGTACAGAGAGCAGCTAAGAAATTTGAACTTAATTTTAGACTACTTTTTTTAATCGTTGTGTTTTAAGTGGAGGAATTCCACAAGTTTATTTTTTTAATAGCATAACATTTTTGAAAGCATGAAAAGTAGCCATGTGGGAAGATATGAAGGAAGAGTGATGGATTAATAAAGGTATTACAATGATGGGGGGTATGTACTAAAATGGAAAAGAAAGTATGTTAAGAAAGCATGTATTAAGATGGAGAAGAATTGGGATTTTTTTAAAAGGTACAATAAGTAAAACTTGGTGAACAATTTCAATTGCATTTGGAATAATGATCCATTCATCTCAGAAGGCAGCTTAACAAACTTCAGTTACTATTAACCCTTTATCTTTAAGGGTTTAGTGACCCTTGTCTTTGAGGGCAATCTTTCTCCAACCCCCAAATGTCTTATGCAATATCACTTTCAATCATGTAATTTCTGGAAATAAAACTTTGTCTATTTTATTATATTAACAATGATATTTTAACTTCCCCTATAGATTGGAGATTGGCTTCTTGGCAGCTGTTGAGCAGACAACATTTAAAACAGGTATGGTTAAGAAATAATATATTCTGTTTGGCATACTTAAGTTTTAAAGGCCTGGTGGTGGAGACAATGTAGGTATGGAATTTAAGAGTCTACATCAGGAAATATAACTTTCAAAGTTATTATTATGTTGACAGTTAAAACCATGCTAATTCGTATGTTCTTGGTAAGGAAAGAAAAAATAAATTATAGAGAATTGTGATGAGGTTAAGCATTAGGGAACAGCAAAATTAAAAGTAGGGAAAAAGGAATAGCAGTTTTATAATAAAACTGGAAAAAACGAGTGAGAATTGTTGAAGAGATTAGAAATATTACATAAGGGAAGACAGGGAAAGATGAGAGTTTGAAGATGACAGTGAGCAATGTGGGAAGGTAAAGAGAGATTTTTGGGTGAAGACAAGGAAGATGCCAACAAATCTAATAATTGAAAGATCCCTGGTGAGAAATTTCAGTAGAATTGTTTATTTAAACCACACTGGAAGAGTTGAGGTGAGGCAAAGCACAGAGATCAATTGGTGAAGACTTCTCTTTCAAAGTTTGGAAACAAATAAAAGAAAATAATGTATATATTTTTTCTGAGACAGAATTTACAGAGCATTTATTCAATAATGAGATTAGATCTTGTTTATAGGATCAGGAGAAAGAATCAGAAGAGAGGGATTGATTGATTAAAGGTAGGAGAAAGAGAGAACTGCTAAGGGACTAAAATTCCCAAAGAGGCAAAATAACAATTTGTGGGAATTGGGAGGTGGAGACCAAGAACACAGAAAAAAATAAAGATTTGATGTGGAAATCAGGACAAGACTACATCAAGAAAATTGAAGGATTAATATTTATGTGGGTGAGACTGACATTAAAATCTTAAAGAGATTGTGGTAAAATTTGTAGCTACTGCTGTGGTTAAAAAACAAAACAAACAAACAAAAAAAACCCCAGTTACCTCAGTAGGGATGAGTAAATGGAATTCTCATTAGTATTGCTGGTTATAAGATAATATCACATATGGTAGAATAGATGAGAGACTAACTGAATATCCTAGGTACTACGTTCTGAATGTGTCCCACAAGTTCATTGTGTTTTAACAATTCATTACAAATATAATAGTAGTAACAGATGGGGCCTTTAGGAGGTGTGGGATTAGGGCCTTTGTAAAGGGGCTTGATGGAATTGCTTTGCTCTATTCCATTCCTTCTCCTATGTGAGGAAAAAGCATTCTTCCCTTCTAAAGAATGCAGCAACAAGGCACCATCTCGAAAGTGCAGAGACCATGTCCTTATCAGACACCAAACCAGCTGGCACCTTGATCTTAGACTTTCTACCTCCCAAAACTTTGAGAAATACATTTCTATTGTTTACCAATTAGCCAGTCTTGGGATATTTTTATAGCAGAAAAAATGGACTAAGAAATTCGTACAAGGAAATGGGGGCTATAACAAATATCTAAAAAAGCAGTATTGGAATTGGGTAATGGGTAAAGGCTAGAAGAGTATGGAAGTACATGTTAGAAAAAAGCCTAAATTTGCATGATTGCAGCATTTAAGGGAAATACAAGTGAGGGCTTAAAAGAAGAGAGCTGTAGAAAGAGGTTTTTGTTTGTTTGTTTTTGTTTCTTTAATTTGGAAATTATTTAAGTGGCAAAATTAGAATGCTGGTAGAAATATGAATAGTAAAGACCACTCCAACAGTCTTACCCTAAGTGAATCATTGTGCAATATATGCATGTATTGAAACAACACACTGTATCCCATAAATATGTACAAGTAAATATTAAAATATTTTGAATAATAATAAAAACTTATTGGAAACTGGGGAAAGATCATTATTTTTACTTAAGTGGCAAAGAACTTGGCTGAATTATGTCTGTGCCCTAAGACTTTGTGGATGGCAGAATTTAAAAGTGATGAGCTACGATATTTGGTGGAAGATATCTCTAAGCAAAGTGATTAGATGACTGCATGGCTTCTCCTGTTTGCTTATAGTAAAATAGTAGAAGAGAGAAACAAAGTGGTGATTGAATTTAAAATCAAAAGGGAAGTTGAACTTAAAGATTTGGAAAAGTCTTAGCCTGGCCTTATGTTTTAGACAGAATATTAAGGGTGTGGCCAAATGACCCTGTATTTGTCCTTACAGAAATACCTGAGACTGGGTAATTAACAAAGAATAGAGGTTTATTTGGCTTACAATTCTGGGACAGGTGCATCTGGCACGGGCCTCAGGCTGCTTCTACTCAGGCAGCCAGCGGGTACAAGCAGATGACATGTCAAGAGGAAGTGAGAGAGAGAGAGAGAGAGAGAGAGAAGAGAAGGTGCCAGGGTCTTTTAAACAACAAGCTCTTGTGTGGAACTAATAAAGCGAGAACTCACTCATTAATCCCCCCACCTAGGGAAAAGCACTAATCCATTCATGAGGGATCTACCCCCAAGACTCAGTCAGTTTCCAACATTGCCACATTGGGGATCAGATTTCCAAATGAGTTTTGGTGGGGACAACACATCCAAACTCTATCATTCTACCCCTGGTCCCCCACAACTCATGTCACTCTCATATACAAAATATACTCATTCCATCCCAACAGTCCTGAAAGTCTTAGCTTGTTCCAGCACCAACTTAAAAGTCCAAAGTCCAAGTCCAAAGGCAAAACTCCTTCTAGCTGTGAACCTGTAAAAATCAAAACCAAATTTATCTACTGCCAAGATACAATGGTTGAAGAGACATTGGGTGTACATTACCATTCCAAAAGGGAGGAAATGGCCAAAAGAAAGGAGAAACAGGCCCAAAACAAGTCCAAAACCCAGCATGGCAGACATTATGTCTTAAAACTCCAAAATAATCTTCTTTGACTCCAAGTCCTGCATCCTGGGCACAATGGGGCATCAGGGCCCCACAGCCTTGGGCAGTTTTGTTACCAGAGCTCTGCCAGGCACAGCCCAGTGGGCTACACTGATGCCTGCAGCTTTTCCAGGCCAGCATTGCATGTTATCACTGGCCCTGCAGTTCTGGGGTCCTGGTGACAGTCCTGCTGCCTTGGCTCTACTAAACATTTCCTTGGTGGGGGCTCTCTGTGAGGACTCTGACCCCATTTTCCTGCTCAGCATTGCTCTAGCAGATGACCTCTGTGGCAGCTGTCCCCCTGAGGTACGTTTCTTCCTTGGTCCCCAGGATTTTCCATACATCCTCTGAAATCTGGATGGAGGCTGCCATGCCTCCACTGCTCACATGTCCTGCCAGGCTGCAGACTTAACACAACGTGGACACCACTGAGGTTTCAGGCTTCTCCTCTCCAGAGCTTCTGCACAAACCATACTTGGGGCTGTTTGAGGTAGAGCTGCTCCAGCCAGAGCAGTTGGGATTTAGGGAGCAGGTTCCTGAGGGCAGCTGCACCCCAGGTCTGTCCTCTGGGACAACTCAGTCTTTCTAGACCTCAGGGCCTGTGATGGGTGGGGCACCCTTCCAGACTTCTCAAATGCCTTTAGGGCTTTTTTCCCATTACCCTGCTTATTAGCATCTGGCTGCCTCACTGCCAAGATAATGTCTTTAGGAACAGTTTATCTGCTTCACTCTTGCATTTTTCTCCTGCTCTCCGCTTCTCTACCACATGGACAGGCTGCAAATTTTTCAAATCTTTATGCTCTGCTTCCCTTTTAAATACTGGCTTTATATCATGCCTTTGCTGCCATAACTCAGAGTAGGCTGTTAGAAGTAACCATGCAGCTTCCTTAATGCTTTGCTGCTTAGAAATTTCTTCTGCCAAACATGCTGGTTCACAACTCTTAGGTCCCACCTTCCACAAAGTCCAAGTGCGTGGACACAATGCAGCCAAATTCCTTGCTATGGTGTAGCAAGCGTGATCCAATTCACGATAAGTTCCTCATTTCTAAGGAACTCATCATCCACATGGCCTTTAATATCCACATTTCTATCAACATTCTGGTCACAACTATTTAATCAATCTCTAAAACATTCCAAACATTCTCTCATCTTTTTGTCTTCTTCTAAGTCCTCCAAACTCCTCCAAACTTTGGCCATTACCCAGTTTGAAAGCTGCTTCCACATCTTCAGGTATCTGTATAGTAACACCCCACTCCTTGGTACCAATTTTCTGTATTAGTCCTTTTTGTGTTGCTATAACAGAAATACCTGAGACTGGATAATTTATGAAGAACAGAGGTTTATCTGGCTTATGATTCTGGAACAGCTGCATCTGGCATGGGCCTCAGGCTGCTTCTACTCATGGTGGAAAGTGGCAGGCAGCCAGCAGGTACAAGCAGATCACATGTCAAGAGGAAGCAAGAGAGAAAGAGGGTAAGTGCCAGGGTCTTTTAAACAACCAGCTCTTGTGGGAACTAACAGAGTGAAATCTCACTCATTAATCCCCCCACCTAGGGAGAGCATTAATCCATTCATGAGAGATCCGCCCCCACAACTCAATCAGTTTTCAACACTGCCACATTGGGAATCAGATTTCCAAATGAGTTTTGGTCGGGACAACACATCCAAACTCTATCATGTTTTAGACAGAATACTAAGGGTGTGGCCAAATGACCCTTTCATAGTAAGATTAGTATGGATAAAAGGAAGGCAGATGCTATTCATCCAGATAATGGAAAAATGAACCTGAGGGCATTTTAGAGAATATCAGTGCTGCCTCTCCCAGAATGGCAGGACTTGGAGCGCAGAACATTTTCAAAGAAGGGACCCAGGGGGCATACGGAACCTCAAGGTTTACTGCCCAAGGCCACCTCAAGTCTCTGCTCCCTGCATTCAAGTGCAAGATCACTCTGCTGCCCCAGCTTTGTCTCAAGTGGGCCCAGGTGCAGTTGAGGCCACCATTCTAGAAGGTACAGGTTGTAAACCTTAGCAGCATTCATGTAGTACTACTAACTCTGCAGGTGCTCAGAGTGCAGAAGCTGTGGAGTCATGACCACCTCCATTCTAGATTTGAAAGGATGCCCTAGAGAGTCTTAAGGCCCAGACAGAGAGCTGCCTCAGGGAGGTCCTGCTGCAGAAAGTCTCCACAAGGGCAATGCCTAGTGGAGCTGTGAGGTCTTGGCTACCACTGAGAGGTCCCATTAGGGCAATGCCTAGCAGATCTGTGGTGTTTGGACCACTGCAGAGAGCCTCAATAAAGGAAATGCCTAGTGAATTTGTGGGGGCAGGGTTTCCCCTGAGATCTTAGATCTATACAGCCACCAGTGTGCAAATTTAGCTTGGGAAAGTTGCAGGCATAAGTTTCCAACCTGTCATATCTGAAGTGTGGGCTGCACCCAGCAAAGCCATGGGAGTGGGGCCAGCTGGGGCCTTGAAGAGATCTCATCCCTGGTCCAATTTGTCTGGAAGGTGGGGCATAGAGTCAAAGAAGATTATTCTCAAGCCTGAAGATTTAATGTTGCTTGCCTTGTTGGGTTTTGGACTTAATTCTCTGTTTTTACCTCTTTCTTCTTTCCTATTTCTCCCATTTAGAATTGGAATGTCTATCCTATGCCTGCCCTGTATTTTGGAAGCACATAACTTGTTTGGTTTCATAAGCTCATGGCTAGAGAGCAATTTGCTTTAGGATAAATTGTACCTTTACAATTATCCATATCTGATTTAGATGAGACTTGACTTTAAACTTTCGTGTTGGTGCTGGAATGAGTTAGGAGTTTTGGGGTTATTGGAATAGGATGAAAGAATTTCTTATGGGGCCGGCCCCGTGGCGCACTCAGGAGAGTTCAGTGCTTGGGAGCGCAGCGGCGCTTCTGCTTTGGGTTCGGATCCTATATAAGAATGGCCGGTGCACTCAGGTGTTGCCAAGGGTTGCAATCCCCTTACCGGTCACAAAAAGACAAAAAAAAAAAAAAAAAAAAAAAAAAAAAGAATTTCTTATGTGACAAAGAGAAGAATTTTGGGGACTAAGGGTGAAATATTATGGTCTGAATGTGCCCCCAGGTTAATATATTGAAACTTAATTGCCAGTGTAATAGGATTAAGAGATGAGGCCTTTCTTTAGAAGATGATTATGTCATGGGAGCAGAGCCCTTATGGATGGGATTAGGACCTTCATTATCCCATGGATGGGATAAAGAGCTTCAGGAAGTAGGTTTTCATCCCCTCTGCCATATGGCACAGCATTTGTTTCCTCTAGAGGATGCATCAACAAGGTGCCATCTTGAAAGCAAAGATATCAGGCCCTCACCAGACTATGAACCTGTGAGTGACTTGATCTTGGACTTTTCAGACTCCAAAACTATGAGAAATACATTCCTATTATTTATAAATTACTGTCTCAGGTATTTTGTTATAGCAGCACAAACAAAGACACTAGATTTTAACAGTACTGGTTTTAGGAGTTTTTGTTGTTGGTATATAAAAAATTGTCACTGCTTAATGTGTTTCTCTGGAAGGATTGACATATGCCTAGAATGACTTTAAAGAACAGAAAAAATAAATTATAATGGAGTGAGTACACTGATATGTATTGGGTTTGTTTGCTCTTCTTTGGGTTGAAATAAATTGAATAAAAAGCAAAAAGTATTTTTTTGTTTTTCATTTCAGTTTTAAGGTAAAAGTTCTAATTCAACCCAGTTGGGACATAAAGTTAGTTGGTTAACCACAGAAGCCATATAAAGCATGCAACTCTAATAAATAATGACAAATACTTTTTAGGAACTCTTATTTTTTCTATAATTTTCAAAGCATTAAACTTATATTTTCATGTTAACATGACTCATTTCATACTCATATTTGATTAAATTATCCAATATTGATGTAAACCTGGTTTTTACCCTAACATGAAAATTTCACAGGCAGTTTTTCAACTGAGTCTAGCTTATAGGAGGATATGCTTAAGCATACTAGACCCTCTAGTTGTGAACTATCCATATGTATACACAACAACAAATAGATATGGTCAAACAAAACAAAACAAAACCTCATCGAGGAAAAGCATTTTGGGCATATCCCCAAAACATAAACAAGTTAAAATGAAATGTTGAACATAATTTTTGGATTATTCCAGTCTGTTAATTAGTTGTTCTTTGTTTCCCTGCTTTTATGTTTAATATATGGTGTTATCCATGCTCTCAAAATCTTAAATCCTTTTCAAAGAGCTTATTAACATATGTTCCTTAAAATATAAAGTTCTTATAGACACAGGAAAACTGTTAAATCGTTTTAAAATAATTTTACTCCTTAATAACTCTACAGGGCTCTGTATAGTCTCTTGCCTCAAGAAATAACATATTCTAGAGTCTAGAATAAGATTTATGTTTTTGAAATTTGAAACAATAAATAAACAGGCAATTGCAAGTGGGTCACTTCACACATTGTAAAGAATATAGAAGTTATATTTTGCTTTTATTTCCAAACAGTTCATTCGGGTAGTTTGGAAATGGGCTACAAAGATTTCTAAAATAACATTTTCATTGCTTCAGTTAATTAGATGTTTTTAACTTGTAGCCATCAAGTTTTGCCATTGATTATGTTTTAACTTATCTATCTGATATAATTATATTGTCATTTCATGATGGATATTTTGTGTAGTGCTTTGCAGTCAGACTTAGACAGATTTGTCACACATATATACTAGGTTGTTTTTTTTTTTTTTTTTTTAGATAAATAACAGTTATTGCCAATAATTAGTAGTAGGTAAGTGCTGGCTATTTCTCTACAACCTTATTTTCAAGTTATAATCAAGACCCAGGCAAAATTCTGCCATATATATAAACCTTCATTAGAGAGCAGGTACAAAATAGTTATATAAAATTTTTAGTAACTTTTGTAAAGTTTTCAGCTTTCTGTTGTTTGAGATGTTGACTCACTATTCACATGAAAGGTTCATTCTGGGCATACACAAAAATATTGTAAAATCAGCATTCTTTTAAATTCATAACAAACAGTTAAAACCTCCAACTGCATGACTAGGTATGGGAATTTAAGTGTTTAAATGATCTCAATAATTTACTTTAAAGTAATTCAATACAAGCAGGTATGACATTCTATTTATGCTATTTAGTTTCCATTTCATCTCTAAATGCAATCAGTTGTTCTAACCCATATTTCATGAGTGATCAGCTAGTATGTTTCACAGGAGGTAATTTCAAGAACTTCTGTTGTCTGTATCAACATTTTATGCATTTTAAAGTAGAGTAGTGAATGTCATAAATTGATTTTCATTGTCGGAAATAACAATGTTATTAATCACGTTCAATGTTGAACTGTTAGCTAACATGATCAATTGGGATAGATGACTAGAGGTATTCAAGATATGGGGATTGGATACTCCCCAATCTCCTGTGATCAGGTTGTAAGAATCCTGTGGGTCTAGTACCTGAAGCTTGATTCCTAAATTTGCTTGTGTCACTATTTGATTAGGAGGATTTCTGGCTCCCTGTTGCCTCTTATAAAAGTGTAATAGAATTCTGCATTTGGAATGCTGTCATGTGTGACTCTAGGGAACCTCTCCTACAAAGAGTTTATCAAAGAACATAATAGGATAGAGAGCTGGAAAATAATGTTCCTGACAGAATAGGTTCTATAAATTGTGCCTACTTCCTGATGAACAATTATTTAATAAACATTTGTTTGTGTGTCAGAGTTGGATTTGAAGCATGCTTTCATTGTAGTTCTGTTGGAAAGTTGTGATGGAACAGCTAAATCTTTACTCTCTTCAAAGTTGTCCATTGCCTGTATTAGGCATGTCCTGGTTAGCATAGGTTTGTTTGCTGTAGGGATCATCCCTCTTTTGCAAGAACGGAAAGTGTCTCTAAAATATTTCAACCATATGCTATGTTGACCACCATTAACTGCACTACTGAAAACCCATTTCTATAGGCCACACTGTTAATCAGCAAAGCCTCTGGTGTTGATAGGAGCTAAAAGTAACTGAGCTCTTTTTGTAGCTACCTAAAGACATTCTTATTTTGATAAAATATTTCAAAGTAAATTGCAGATATCTTAACAATACCCTTTGTGTGTTAAGTAAGGTGTTCATATACAGTATATCCTCTCATGTACATGAAAATATAGATAGACCTAAGTGGATTCCCAAATACTTTCCTTCTACAGAACTCGTACAGAGAGGGTTTGATAGCGCTGATAGACACTATCTAGTAACAGTGGTTTTTCAAGGGGGATGATCCCACACTATTAGTAGGCATTTGGAAATATGCTTTTTAATATGCTTTTTCAGTTTTCAAGATGACTCTCATAATGACTGAAGAATGTTACTGGGGCATTAAGTTTCAAGATATCTAAAGTACAGTGTCTAAGAAATACCAAGAATCATTTCACCCAAAATATCAATTGCATTTCCATTGGTGAGAACTGCCTGCCTAAGCAATGCCATTTCTTCCATAGTTCTATTATATTTTAAATTTTAACATATTATAATTGCTATTTCTTGTGTCTGTTACCTCCACTCGTGGAAAATTTGAGGGTGGACTGTCATTTTAATTTTCATTTGTGGAGAACTTTTACAGTGTTTGGCAAACAATAGGTTTTTAGATAAGAGTTTGTGTTTGTATAAACAGCATGTGTATGCTCCAGGGTGTTCAGCTCTTTGTCCTCAAGAAGGAAATGCTAAAGTTTGCTTATTGAAGCCAACTTAATAATTTTCAAGCAATTGGGATAAGCAACACATACCTTTAGATAGCTAAAGAATACATGTTTAAATTTAATTTTGCTACATCTGGTAGGGGTTTTCTAATTGGTGTAACTATAAGTAGGAGTAGAGAAACACAATGAAGAAGAGCTCTAATCTGGCCTTCTCATATAAATTAGAGTCAAGTGTCTTTAAAGATAACTCAAATGATTTTTTACTATTTGTTCCTCTCATGGTAATATTAAACAAGTTTCAGCACATATAGGAAAGCTAAATCTCCACCTCCAGTTTCTTAAGCAATATATTATTATTTTATTTTTTCATGACTGCCAAAAATGTAGGACTTCCATGCCACTTTTTGGTCCAAAGTGAAAATTGGTTTTCTTTTTCCAGTTGTATAGTAAGTGTGTTTATATGTGTGTATATTACTTTTCAGAAAATGGTTTTGATTTCCATCAACAGTGTAAAAATCAACAAACTATAATGAATTTGAGTTTTGAGACTAGAAACTTTGCATGCTGATAATAATTGATTCATTGGGCTTACTAGATTTTAGATAACCTGTAGCACCACAGTGGATTCAGGGGTAAAGGGTTGGTTTTAGAAATCCATCTATTAGAACGTTTGGCTAAGATTATATGTTATCTGGGGTATGGGATAAGGACAGATGAGAAGGTATAATTTTAGGAATGGCATACACCTTGGGAGAAGGTTAGAAGGTCTGCAAGGCAGTGATGAGTTGAAGTAGGTGAATACATCATTTAAACAGTGTTTCTGCAGGGCAAACATATACTTATATTTGCTTCAATACTTTGGCATTTGCTTGAAGGTAGTATGCTTACAACTTTCATTTATACGTCACTGCCATTGATGCAGAGAGGAGAAGCTTTGAACCCAGCTAAAATTCTCAATTCTTTTTTGAATATAACTGGTAGGCACTGAAGCTGGGTTAGAAGATCACTGAGTTTCACATTCTTTCTCTGCATTCATAAGTTCAAGTTTACCTTCACAATATTAGAATGCTTAGCAATGTGAATTTGTTTGTTCTGCAAGTAACATGACAGCAACAAACTGCAGGTAGATTCCTTTTTTATGCAGCTATGCTTTCTAAAGTGAAGGAAGAAGAATATCTCTAGACATATTTACTCTAAAGACAGGTCAAATAAATAAGTGACCTTACTGGCAGTGAACAAAATAAGTAAAGAAAATAAGTAGACCATGTTTAGAGCGAGTACCATTTTAGACAGATCAGGCAAAGTAGTCTTATTTCTTGACATCATTGCAGGATCGCACACTGACCTGCCATCATCACAAAGAAATTCTACTTCAGAACAAAGTTTTATGAGTTAAATCACCTGACCAATATTTCACTTATTTTATTCTTTCCTAGGACTGACTAATAAAAGAATGATAAATCTCATATATTCTTGTCAAAGTCTCCTTGAACTCTTAACATTCAACATTCAATCAGGCATATCTTTAAGCAACAGTCACAATTTTACCTATACTTAGATAATCTGAGTTAGTACGGGGGGAAAATATCTGTAAAAAGGAGATAAGCCAAAGTCCTTGAACAGAATTAAAATTTTATTATTGATTTTATTTTGTTATTTATCCAGGATATTGTTTGTTTTTTTCTCATTTATAAAGGCTGTTCAGACCCCTCAATCCAGGAATTATGATTGATTTCATTTAAATACACAATATTATCTTCTTGGTATGAAGGGAATATCCAATGTCTAAGTGGTATTGGCATGGCATTTTGGATATTTTTTTGTGAGTTAACCACCTGTCTACAAGGAGCTGGTGAAGTGAGGCAGCCCAATCATGTCATATCAGTCCTGGAGTAGCTGTCAGATGCAGCAGAGATTCAGCTACTGCAGTGACTGGGATCAAACTAGGACTGGCATGGAGACCCACGTGAAGGCTATGTGTATCATGCCCAATAGCCAGATTCATTGAATTCTATTCCTGTTCTACCTTTGATATCCTCATAAATACAATTTGTTGGTGAAGTCTGTTTTTAGTAAGTACAATGCATTTGTGTTCTGCTTCTTTTTATGATCCACTATTATTATTGTCTAATTCATATTCAAAAGAATAAAAATGCAAATTCATACATTGTGAAATTTTAATTTCCTTTGCTTTTCAGTTACCACATCTTAGTATTTCTTTTAAAATTAGTACGATAAAATATTTATCTCACTAATAAGAGATCCTTCTAATCTGTTGCTATGATAATTATTGAACTCCTTATTTAACTTCTAATTTTCATTTATTTTAAAAATTGCAATGTTTATTGTTAGATAGTACTGAGATAGGAGGTGCTCAGTTTCCCAGAGTTGGTCTCAGGCCACTCCTCTGAGCTTCAAACCACTGCCCTGGAGCTCAGGCCCCTCCCCTGGGTCCTGAGCCAGCAGAGAATTATGGTTGCATGTTGGAAGCACAAGGGAGAAGTTTTCAAGTACAACATGGAGGATATTGAGACCACAGAGGGCAAATATGATCAATGTCAGTTGTTGAGCATGCGCATACTAGGAGTTACATAAGAGTTACAGAACCAGGAACTACCCCCTTAGTTAAATAGTCATAGACAGCATGAAAATGTTACATAGCCAACTATAAAAGTTGGAATCCAGGACAAAGCACAGCTACTCACTCTCAATTCAGCCTGCACTTTACCTGTGAAATGTGTATTCCTTACTGTTTCTATTAAACTTGCTTTTGATTTCTACTCTGAATCTGCCCTTGAATTCTTTCCTGTGGCAGAGTCAAGAACCTGGAGACAGGGTCGAAAGGTCAGACCCAACCTACCCCAGGCCCTCTCCTCTGGTAACAGTACCATCTCAACCATCTACAAGGACCTCATGACTCAAAAGTTTGAATGGAGTAGAGTCTAAGACAAAATAAAGTGTTTGGGCCAATGAATAACTTCAGAGTGCATACCCGGTCTAACTATAGTTATGTCCCCAAATATTTCTAAGTTAATGTTTGTAAACCAGAAAACTTTTATGGGCCAATTAGACCGATATGTTGGCACTTTTTAATACTTGATTTAAATATTTTCAAAAATAAAATGAAAACTTACACTTAAATGTTTTACTTCTGCATGTGTGTGTGTTGTATTATCATATAGATACAATTTTTTTTTATCTTAAAGCAGCAATTAGTATTTTTAACACTTTTGGTGTGTATATATTTATAAGATCATTGTTGCCCAAACAGTCAGCAGTATTTGATTTTATTTAGTTCCCCCTCCTATTCTTTGTACAGTCATGTGCTGAATAATGATGATTGATGTTTTGGTCAAAGATGGATTACATACATAATGTTGGTCCCATAATATTACAATGGAACTGAAAAATTCCTATCACCTAGTGATGTCATTGCCATCATAGCATGGTAGCACAACGCATTACTCACGTAAAAGGCATAGGCTATATCGTATAGCCTAGGTGTATAGTAGGCTACGCAATCTAGGTTTGTGTAAGGGCATACCATGATGCTCGTGCAACAAGGAAATCACCTAATGACACCTTTCTCAGAATGTATCTGGTCATTAAGTGACACATGACTATAGTTCTGCTTGAAATTACTCATTCTTTTACCTCTTTTTTTTGTTTTTAACTCTTTACTTATTTTTTAGGATAAATTTCTAAAAGTGGAATTCTTGCATCAAAATATATGAGTATTTTCAAAACTCTTGGAATATTGCCAAATTTCTCTTCAGTCTGTGATATATGCAAATAGCCATTTTCAATATACGTCCTTACCAATTTTATATCCCAGTTTTCTTATTTATAACATGAAGATAATAATTTAATTTTATATTAATAATATTAATATATTATCTTAGTTTCTTCATTTATAAAATGAAGATAATCAGATTACCTTGCAATAACCCTATTACCTCAACTGTTAAATAAGCTAAAAATGGTTTCTCATTTTCTTTCTTATTTAATTATTAGGGATATGGAATGTATCTTCATATGTTTATGGGACATTTTTGTTTCTTCACAGTGAATTTTCTATTTATGTCCTTACTACAACTTTCAAATAGATGTTTGCTTATTCTGATTTATTTTTATGTATTCTTTATGTCTTCATGATGCTTTCACATAAATGTTTCAGATATTTCCCTCGGATTTTTTTTAGATGCAGATGCTTAAAATCCTTTAAGTCAAAAAATCGATAACATTGTGTGTGTTTTTTTTTTTTTTTTTCTGTTATAGGAAAACATTTCCTATATTTAGGAATTGTATTTTTTACAAATTACCATGTACTGCATGGCTTAATAAAACAGAAATTTATTCTCTAGAAGTTATGGAGGCTAGACGTTTGAAACCAAGCAGGTTAGTTCCTCCTAGAGCCCTAAGGAGGAATCTGTTCCCATACTTCTCCCCCAGCTTACTGGAGTTGCCAGCAGTTCTTGGCATACTTGGATGATAGATTTCTTTCGATCACTCCAGTCTCTGTCTCTATCTTTACATGAACTTCTACCCTGTATGTATGTGTTTCTGTGTCCAGATTTTCCTCTTCTCATAAGGACACCTTATAAGGATGCAAGGCCCATCTTAATCTTGTATGACCTCCTCTTAAATTGATAACATCTGCAAAGATACTTTTTTCAAATAGGATTACATTCATGGGATTCTGGGAGAACATGAATTTTGCATGACACTACTCGACCCATTGCAGGAAGTAAGTCATATTTCAAGATTGCAAAAATATTCACCCATATCTCCTATTTTTATGTTTTTCTTACTTTTATTTTTTTTTTAATTACATTAATTTTTTAAATGATGGTCCCACTCCCAAGGCTCCATTAGACCTGGTGCTGATGGGGTTTCTCTGCTGCAACACTGACCCCATGTTTCCGTTCAGCATTGCTCTAGCAAAGGTTCTATGTGGTGACTCCGAACTTGCAATAGATCTCTTCTTGGGTCCCCAAGCTTCTCCATACATCCTTTGAAGTTGGGATGAAGGCTCCCAAGCTTCCACAGTCTGGCATTCTGTGAGCCTGCAGACTTACCAACACAAGGACGTGACCAAGGCTTGAGGCTTGTTCCTTCCAAAGCTGTGGGTCCAGCCACACCTGGGGTGAATTTAGCCATAGCTGGAACAGCCAGGGTGCTGGTGCTGGAAGCAGCTTCCTGAGGTGGCCCGGGCATTGAGCCCGTGGAGGGCACCTTGGACCTGTTCCTCAAGACCATTCTGTCTCCCTAGGCCTCTGGGCCTGTAATGGAAGAGGCAGCCTCAGAAATGCTTTCAGGGTCTTTTTTCCCTTCTCTCCATAATCCCTTTGTTGTGTACTAATCTCCTTAGTAAATGGTCACTAGGCTGCACCCTTGCTTTGATAGTCATGCTGAAAGCTTTCCAAATTTTTGCCCTCTGCTTTCTTTTGACATATAAATTCCTGCTTTATGTCATGTCTTTTCTGCCATAACTCAGCATAGGCTGTTGCAAGTAGCCATGCAGCTTCTTGAATGCTTTGCTGCTTAGAAATTTCTTCTGCCAGTTACCCTGGGTCAGCACCTTGAAGTTCCACATTCCATAAAGCTTTTGGGCATGAATAGAATTCAGCCAGGTTCCTTGCCAGTTCATAGCAAGGGTGATCTCTGCCCAGGTTTTCTATAAGTTCCCTCTCATCTACATCTGAGATCTTCTCAGTATGGTCTTTACTGTCCATATTTCTATCAGCATTCTGCTCACCACCATTTAACCAGTCTCTAAGAAGTTCCAAACTTTCCATGGTTTTCTTATCTTCTAAATTCTCACTAACAGCTAGGATTTTTCTAACCTGCTCCTTCAAATTCTTCCAGCTTCTCCTCAACACCCAGTTCCGAAGCTGTTTCCACATTTTCAAGTATTTGTTATAAGCAACACCTCACTTCTCTGGTACCAATTTTCTGTATTAGTCCTTTTCTGTTGCTTATAACAAAATACCTGGAGCTGGGTGATTTATAAGGAAATGAAAATTATTACAGTTTCAGAGACTGGGAAGTCTTAAGTCCAAAGTCACCATCAGATGAAGGCCTTGTTGGTGGTGACAGGGACCCAGGAGTCTCGCATGGCAGAATGGTGGGACAGAGAGAGACTAACCTCCTCATTCATTCACTCTCTTTTTAAAGCCACTAGAACCACTCCTATTATTCCAAGAATGGATAAATCCATTTGAGAGAGTTCAGTCCTCATAATCAATCACCTCTCCAAAACCCCACCTTTTAACCACCACAATAAGATTTCCCACTGTCTTAACACTGTCACAGTGGGGATCAAGCCTCCAACACATTAAACTCTTGGAGAGACACAATTCAATCCCTAATAGAGGAATTTGCTGTTACTTTACTTTTTTCCCAGAAACTTGTAATCTCCTGCTCTCTTCAGTGTCTGTACCGTAGGTCCCCTGAGGCAGCAGAACGCTACCCAGGCCTTTTGTTTGCAGCAGTCCACAGGCATCTAGAGTGTGACAGGTGCCATTAGCACTCTGAGAGAGGTGAGACAGATGCCATTTCCTCAGGCAGTTCTCCATTCCCCCTGAAAAGTCAGAATGTTGGATGTACAGCTCAGATTCCTTGTTTCTCCCTAGAGAGAAGCTGGGAGCTGGGAGTTTCTTCTGTGCCAGGGGAAGGGACTCCGGTAATAGAGTGCCCTAAATTTTTATGCCAGCTTTTATGTAGCTGTTTTCACACTCTCCTGGGGTCTAGCAATATTTTTACTGGTTTCTGGATCTCTCATAAAGGACATTGGTTTGTGTATTGTTGAATTGGTATCTCTGCGGGATATGGGACTTCCTATTCTGCCATCCTGATGTTCCCCCTCATTTCTTTCTTTCTTCTTCTTCTTCTTTTTCTTTTTTTTTTTTTTTACATAAATTATACAATCAATGTGTATGACCATTATAGCAAACAACTCAAGTTCACATATGTCTTCAAGGTAGAAAAAAGAAGCATTTTAAATGAAGACTTCAAAATTTAAAAGATGTATCTTTTGTCTCTTTTTTGTCTCAGGTAGCTCTCCATTAAAGTTTTATTTCTTCATGTAGAAATGCTTAACCATGACTAATTGAAATGTTTCTTGTTTAAAAAGAAGTCCCCTTTCATTTGTTCATACATTTAATCTTTTTAACATCCTACTTGATTTTTTTAGTGTTATTAGGTTCTACTGATACCTTCAACTTTAATATGTATTCCTGCCTCTTAGTCCTATTTCTTCAAATGTGTAGGAAAAAAAAGGGAAGGGGGCTTGCCCCAATCAAAAGAACAAAATAAGTTAATAGCATTACCTTTCTACCCCATCAACTCTTTTAAAATTATTTCTTCTCTCATTCAATGATATTTATAGCCACTTTTCCCCCAAACCTTTCAAAATATCTTTATTTCTTATCACTTACTCCCTGTAGTTATTTAGTCACTAAAACACGTTAATTAGAGCTGTTCATTTAAAAAATTTTGCCATCTCATTCCCACCACCTGTCTCTTTCTACATAATCCACTCTCTATTATTGAGATGGAGTGATCTTCCTAAAACCCAAATTTCACTGGCTTAATTGTCTGCTGATCTTTCTCTCATGCATATACACCTTTATCTTCATGGCCCCTTCACCTATACTATTACCACACTAGTCCAAAATCATTAGAATGACACATAAGTCCTCTTTTCAATATTTTAACTTAACATTCAAGCCTCACACATGCTATAATCTCCATTACCCACTATGGCCCCTGATGGCCATTGAACATACTTTTTCTTCTGATTAACATGTCCTCCTTGGGATTCTCTGCTATGAAAAGCAAAAAGATAATTTGTCTATTTACCAAGTGCACCACGGGCTCGGCCCATAATTTGTCTATTTAATTGTATAATTACATCCTGCATTGTTACAAAAATAATTTTAAGCTACTCTAACATTAAAAATATGATGTTGTTCCCTGAGAAGCTGTGGAAGTCTAAGATGTCCTTCAATTAGTACCCCTTGGAATTTATACTCTTGTGTAAACACCTCCACTTGAATGCAGCCCGGACTTACTGACTTAATTCAAACAAACAACATATAGCAGAAGTGATGAATGAGATTAGACTTGAAATACTATGGTTTCAGTCTTGGGTGCTCTCCTGTGTTCTCCCAGTCTCCTTTGTGTTGTTTGCCTGGAGAAAGCCAGCTGCCATCATCCAAGGTGCAGAAGAATTAGGAACTTAGGAAAAAACACATACAGTTAGAGGGATTTCAGGCCTTTATTAAGCCTATAATCTCTGCTGCTATTTTCATTGTCATTCTAACAGATAGTTGGAAATACTGCCACAGATCCTGAGGTACAAGACTCCTGAGTATTGTCAGCATCTTTGACCTGGCCATGTCCCAGGCCCAGTAGAATTCCTATTTAGATTCTCTAACATTGAAGAGTCAGGATACATCACAACACTTCTTAAAGTGATCAGTGATTAGTGATCTCTGCGTGTGGTGTCCAATGAGACATCAGGAAGTAATCCTTTCCTCTCTCATTCACACTGCTCCCTAGCCCAAACCCTGAAGACACTCGCTGAAATTTAGAAGTCTTACATTCTAAGATGTAAGATATACCAGTCAGCATATCTCACACAGTTGTTGACAGAGAAAGGTTCTAATTTCTTCCTACAGAGAGAGAAGGAAAGGAAGAGGCCGAAGTTTCTTGCCCAAGGACTCAAAGCTGGGCTTGGGGATTCACTCATCCTGCCCTTTCAAAATGTGTGCATGTATTCATCCAACTCTTTGCACAACTGCTTCAGAGACCACAACTGCATTTTCACTCCTTAAACTTGCCCTTTCTCCTCTATCTATGAAAGAACTCAAGTTCCAAGGCCTATAGTAACATCTCTGTGTCTCACACACACTCACGTTCTCTTCCTTGCACATGGGGTGCTGTGCCAGCCTTTCACTACCAAGTGATGCTCAAGCATTTTTGTTAAGCCCCGAATTTGCTCTATAGAAAACACATAAGCTAATTCAGTATTGTTTTTTAAAAAGTTCATCCGATCTTACCTTTCTTCTCCTTTTTCCAAAATTAGATAGTGATGTGAGACCAAGAGCAGGCACTATTGTGTCAGACAGTGGGTTGAGATTATCTCCTCATTATCTGAGCCTCACTCCTCCTTTCTGTCATCTTTTCTTCATCCAACTTGGTTGAGGTGAGTTTTGACCTGACATGTGAAATTCAGAGGTATCTCTAAGGCCCTGGATATTAAAATAAAGTGCAAATCAGGATTATGATGGTAGCCAGCAGCCCTTCTCCACTCTCCATAGCCAAGTCTGCCACACCTGGACCAGATGTCCACTCTTTAATATAAAGTTGGATCAGTTTCTCTCTCTCTCTCCCCCCCTCCTCTCTCTAAATATGTTGTTTAAAAATTTTATATAGAAAAAACATTTTCTACTTTTTGGTTACATAGTCAATTCACAGGAGAAAATGTTAAGGAAACTTTTGTTATGTCAGGATGCCTCTCTATATAGCCAATAAGGATATATAAAACTGTAATGTAATATAGAAGATAAAGAGGTAAATTGCCTGTTTTAGCATCTTAAAATCTTAAAAGATGCTTGAAGTGTTCATAAATACTTATGAGTAGTACACTTCACTTAGACACGAATGCAAAGAATATATGTTGAATATATGTTGCTGTTGATTAGAAAAAAGTCCTTTAATATTTGTATGTTTGGTGTAATCCTTAAATTAAGTGACATGTGAGATTTTTATCCTTGCATAATTCTTTTATCAATTGGTTGATATAATGTAACAATCGTTCATGACATGATGCAGTTAAAATGAATTCACTAGACAAATAATAGCCTACACTTCTGTTTTTTCATTATAACCCATGACTTTTATATTTGTTATTCAGATGAAAATTTATTTAGGGGTATTGGAGAGGCACAAAGAGCTTCAATGAATGACATGTAGCGTAGTGCAGCACCTGAGAAAAGAAGCAGCTAGTCTCTCACCAAAATTACTCTCTGACCAGCCTCTGTTATCTATAAAGATACAATGAAGAAGAGGAAATGTTTTTGTCTTATTAATAAAGTAGAAATTGTAGGCAGGATAATACCTTTTTAAATTTTTTTTCCACATGCCACCTACCTTTCTTTCCCTCTTCCCATAAGCATTTGTTGGTTATCCTCTATATACTATCTTCCTAAAAATCATCATCTCTTTCTTATTTTTCAATCCTTAATTTGCACATTTTCATCACAGTTGGTTGAGTCATTTTTGCCATGTTAAAGATTTGCCTATCAACTCTGAATATTTACTCAGACACAAATTATCCACATTTGTCTGCCTAAAGCAATTTGACATATGCAGATATTATAGAAATAAAAATCATGAAACAAAAGAAATTTACACAAAACAAACAGGATTAGAAAAGGGTATAACTATAACAGATGTATTAATTGCTGGAACTGATAATGCATTAGTAAAGTATAATATCCAAGATCTAGATTATAACGATCATTCTTCTGTGATCCAGTTTCCAAGCCTTACAATAATTATTCTATATCAGCACATTTCATCATTGTTGGATGGCAGATTACTCTAGATAACTGGAAATCATATGATTCAGATAACAGAATTTATATGGGTGCTACATGATATCAAATATCTTGTTTTCATCTTTATTTTTAGTGTAAAAATAAGAAAGTGGGTAAAATATTTTTATTATGTACTGAATAGCAAAATGAAATTCAAAATATATTTATGCCTTTGAATTTAGTCTCTTCAAAGTAAGATAGGAAATTTTGAACTGGTTTTGGTATACTGTTATTGCAACAAGCTTCATTTTCCATTTCTAACAATCTATTGCCTATCTCAGTCCTATCAGCTTGCAAATGAGTATGCTGTCTTCAGTCATAAATTTAAAAAATATTGGGATAGTGCAAAACAGAGAAGAATGAAGATGTAAAGTAAATCTGATGGCAATATTTATTGGTACAAAATGGGAAATTATAATGCTTGTTTTATGGCAAAGTTTTACTCTGACCACAGCTTTTACTTTGTTTGATGTTATGATATTCACAAGTGTTTCCATAATAATAAAAACCTAGGAGGACGTGCTGGATCTCTTCCATTTGTCCCTAGGATTGACTACTCCCTCAGGACATTGAATGGATGAACTACATCAGCTGGCTGCTTTGCCTTCCTGTTTTTGGTTTGGGTTGACTAATGAGAGAAACCAGCAAGAGGTGAGCGGCAGGGAAGGGCGGGAGAAAACTGGATCTGGGATAATTATTTTCCTAGTTCGCTTTCTTATTGGTCATATTTGTTTTTGTCTGTTTACCTCTACCAACTAATGCCATAGTTTGTGTCAGGCAGTCCTTTTCATACAACTACCCTATTTGCCTAGATGTTGTATTATCCCCTGGAGTGGTTCACTATCCTTTGTAGGTCTCCTTATCCCTTCCCACAAATAAGTAGTTCTCTGCTCAAACTCCTCAAAGCACTCTTCAATGTCCCATCTGTTTCTTTTCGGAACCTGACATACAGTGAGTCACAACAATGGTCGTGTCCTTCTAAAAGAAGTTTGTTTTTAGATTTGAAGCATTAGTATAGTATCTAAAATCATTCTATAAGCTATTTTAATAATTAATTTAAGAAATAAAATTTTAAAAAGTATTTCTTCTGTCTTTTTGAAAATATTCAGAGAAATCAATTAATAGTAGGGGGAAAAACTAGAGAGCTATATTAACAGGTACAGAAAGAGACATTGATACTTTTATTTTAAAATTTGCCATTCTCCTTTTTAAGTTATATATTTATATATTTAGTTCATTTGATTGCTGTGTTAACTTGCATTTTCCTCACTGATTTAAAAATACTCTATGTATTAAAAATTGTTTTAAAAAGAAAAAAATTGAGGGTCATGGAACAAAAGCAGGATAAAAAAACAAGAAAATTCAAATGATATAAAGAAATAAAGAGGTCAAGGAGAAATTTATTAGAATGGAAGACAGGAAAAGATGAAATCATATATATTTAGTGGAGTTCCTAAACAAGAAAACAAATCTATGGAGCATAAATAATTTCTAACTATAATCCCAATTATACCAAAAATAAAAAAAAGATCTGACTGTATACTGAAAAGAATCACCAGACACCAGGGAAAATTGACCTACAATGTTCAATCCAGACATATCCTAGTAAAACTTTTAGACTTTAAAGATAACAGCAAAAATTCCTAGTCTCCAGGCAAAAAGATCAAATAACTTAATGGGAAAAAGAGAATTAGAATGGCTCTGACTTTTTGAAAACAACATACGAGACAAGTCAAAAATGATAAAGCATTTTCAAGAAACTCAAGGTAAGAATACAGAAACCAAGGATTATATGCCCAGCTGGGATGTACTTTGAAAATCAAGGAAAAATAGTTTAAAATATTCAGGAAGAGTAATACAAGAACAAACTAAAGAATTTCTTTAAAACATGATAATGAAAACACTACATATCAGAATCTGTGGAATACAGTTGAATATGGAAAGCAGTGATCACAAGACAATTCATAGCACTAAAAACTTTTATTGAAAAAATTAAAAAATTGAAAATAAATGAATTCTATTCCAGTTCAAAAAGCTAAGAAAGAAAGTGAAGGATAAAGCGATGTTAAGAAATAAACAAGACAAACAGAAATTGAGCTAGGAAATAGAAATAAAAGTTTAATGAATTCATGTATCCAAACATTATTTAGTAGAAAAAAATTTAAAAAGACAAACCAAGAGGAAACTTAATAAAGAACAAGTTGGAAGAAAGCACAAATACAGGAAATAAGTAATGATAAGGAGAAAATAACCATTAAAACAGAAGGAAAAATATCAGAAGAGTCTGGAATCTGATAATGTTAGTAAGTATTGAAAATGTTAATAGGATATATGCTTTTGGAACACTTAAAATTATTTTTTATAATGAACACATTACTAAAATCAGTATTTATTTTCTAGATATGATAATTTATACCTGATGCATGCATATTTAAATAGAAAATATAAGTTGATATTTAAACCTATTTTTAACATTAGTGTTAGAAATAACTAATAGTGGTTGTTAGTAATAAATAATACCAATAGGATGTCTGCACAGATTATTTTACTTGTTCTTGCTTTATTTACATATTTATGCCTAGGAAGGTAGGGCTTTGAAATAAGATTTAATGTTCTGCTTTGCTTTCATAGGTGAGGTGTAAGTTAAAATGTAGTAAAAATTGAGAATAATTTAATATGAAATATTTCATCCCATCCAAGTAGATGTTATTATTTAATATAAAATATAGTTCAACAGATTGGCACCCTCATAAAAGGTTAATTAACAAATTATTCTGTAAGTCAAATATTGTTTGATATTTATCATTTACTGTTATGATTGGCTTAAGAATTGTGCAATGGAGAGATGGCAAGGGGATCCGAACATGTGACCTTTCTGTTGCAAGGCTGCACTTTAACCAACTGAGCTATCCAGCCAGCCCCAAAAACAGGTATTAAAAATGAGAGTTTGGAGAAGTCCTGGACATTAATTCTAAATTCACCCTGAATGACTTTCTCCACAGCTACTAAAAAAACAAATTACTCTATGAAATTTGAATTGTCCCTGTAAATTATAAGACTAAGATGCTTGGGATTTCAAATTATTCTTATTTTATTTTATTTCATTTCATTTCATTTCATTTTTAAGAAGACACAAAAGCTCCTAATAAATTCAGTGGTTGGTGTAAAATGTAATTTATGTCTCTGGCCCCTGTCTAAGTGGTTGGTAGGTGATGAAGTGGCTCTGCCAGGTTAAACATATGGTTTTCATCTCTGAGTCCGAGGTGGCTGCTATCATCATTTTTTCGGCAGCAGGAAGGGGCACACAAACATAGAAGAAAAAGCAGTTTATGTCTGACAAGTTGAATCCATTCCAGATTCTCCTCTATTTATGATAGGACTATGTCCTGATAAACTCATCGTAAGTCAAAAATTTAAAACCTTGATAAACACATGGTAAAGCTAAGACATCATAAGTCGAATCATCGTTAAGTCAAGGACTCTCTGTGCTTTGACTTACACCTCAGAGCCTCGTCTTATGTTCACTCTTACCTGTGAGGGAAGTCATCTTACTAAGTGGAAAATATACATTTGAAGTTCTGTCAAATGGCTCTTCCACAGGACAGAACATCTATTTTTCTGTGCTTAGAATATCTGTAGATTGGTTGCTTATTGTGAAATGAAACTGAATCAGTACAGTGATTACAGATATAGATGGTTCTCACTCATGACTAGGGGAACGCATCAGGTTTTTAAAAATCTATTGATAATAGCATTTATGTCAAAACAATGGTGGTAGCTTTATTCATCTAAATTTTAATCAACTGATTTCACAATGTAGAAACAAAGAAAATTATTCACAGTGTATACTAGTTCATTATCTTAAGAATTATTGTTCTGAATGTAAATAAAATTATTTCTTATTCTGTAACTGAGGTTGCCTACGTATTTTCCATCATTCTTACGGTCACACCTAGCTGCAATGAGGAATAGAATATGTTTTCATTTACAGGCATTGGGGGATTCAAAGACCAAGAAAAAAATGCAAATAGATACAAATGAATGAAAAAGGAGCAACATCTGCAAGCCTATAGGTAAAATAGATTAAAACCGTTTGTAGATAATTCCAGAACAAGCAGCAAAACCTGTCGATCTACCAATTTTCTGTTTTGTTCCCAGTCCTGTGAAAGTGCTTACCTCTTTCAGCTCCAATGTAAAACTATTTGGAATGTTTTCATATTGTATTCTAGTCTACTATTGCAATGTGATGTAGATCAAGTGTCAAATTAAACCTGATAGGACATATAACCTTTGAAAATCCTGTCCCATTTGTTTATATAACTTTATGATTTTTGGTTCAACCCTTTAAACTTAAAAGTTTAAGGTGACAAAATTACTTTCACTTGAACCTGCAAGTGACAACTTCTAGCAGATAGGGTACCCATCAGTGTCACTGATGTCTTTTATAATAGTGAAAATGTTGACCTATGTTCCCATGAATGTCCCTCCAGCCATCCAGCTTCACGTGAAGAAAATATATTTCCAAACTGTCTATTACTTTTGGTAAAAAAAAAAGCAGAACTCCAGGGCACTTGGAGGTTTAGTTGATCAAAACAATTCTTTAAGGATGTTCCTGAGGAGAAACCACTTGGGTCATCTGTCTTGATATCAAATCTTATCCATTTCTAATTTGATTCTTCACATTCCTTCACATTTTGTCTTCAGGAGAAAATTTGCAATTTTTCTAGGTTCGAAGTATAGAGATAAATACTTTTAAAAATTAGATTTAAATGAATAATAAAATGAAGCAACTTTAGTTCTTTTGCTAGATAAATATCTTAATATTTTACTATGCATCTTTAACACATGGTAAGACCTTTGCCATTATGAAAACATCTACAAATTAGAACATGGAATTGTGAGCAATAAAAAATGTTCTAAACCTCTGCTGTAAGTATGTATACCAGTAACAGTGATATGTACAAAACAGACTTATGAATTTTGAAGTAATTTTTCAATTCTTAAGGAACACTTTTCCTATTACTGTAACTGTTTTATTTTGCTCTGTTGAATTTAAGAGTGGAATCACTTTTGCTACGTGGTAATTAACAGGTAAAGTCTGTTATAATGTGTCATTATAGATCATTGCCAAATAAAAAAGCAAGCACCAGATGGTGTGCTTTATGTTAAGCTACAGTGCACATGCATTAGGACTTCTTTTTTTCTTCCCAGGATAATTGCAATTTATTTTAGAGAGATCCTTTACACTATGGAAGCTATAAAGGAAGAAACTGTTTTTACCAGCGTGGATTCCGTAAAATATCTGGTATCATCCCATGCTTTAGTGCTCTGTGCTGGGTTACCTTAAGAAACCATCAAGACTTCATTTATCTCCTCTTCCTCCTCCTCCTCCTATTCATTCTTCTTCTTATTGTTGTCAGATGAACAATTGAAATGAGTAACTGAAACTATATTATAGTAAGTCTAGTTGTCTATCAATTGCTAATACAATATTAAGTCTACCAGTTATAAAAATTCTTTTTAACCTCTTTTTATTGACATCCTGTTATATTTTGAGAAGAAAGATTCCTCATCCTCAAACAATGATGTGGCTCTTAAAATTTGCCTGAAATGTTTGTGTTCAAATACATAGAAACTTAGATTGTTCACCTCTTGCTATACTCCTGTTAATATCCAGGCTCTGTTAGTGGCCTCTGAGACCTTTCTCATCACTATTGCTTTATCTTAAGTGCTCTTCCCCTTGTCCAGTGTTACCTGGCTCTACAGGCCTCCTTTCAGTTCTTCCCCACTTGAGGGCTTTCAAACATGCCATGTCCCTCAGTTTTCTCTTCTCAGGTGTCTGGTTCCTTCTCATTCTTTGACGGTGCTTTAAATCCTCACTGCACTTCCATTCTGGCACTGAAACTCACTTCCTTGATTTATTCTAGTTTCTAGTTATATATTTATATTCTGTTAAATTATTATCTGTCTTCCTCATGATATTTAAAATCCAGAATGGCAGGGACTAAGTAACCTTTATTCACTAATGTATACCTATGTGCACCTGAAATTCAATAAATAGATAGTAATTATAAACAATAAAAATAAAAAATAACTACTACTTGACATACTACCAAGTAAATTTTATGTGCGTTCAATAATTATTAATATGAAAAACTACTTCATCTACTTTGGAAATAATTCAGGCTCAATGGGAGTCTTTTTCCCACTTTCCAACTTCTTATATGTTAACAGATACAGTGGAAGTAAATGCAAAATTATGATTCTTTGCATTTGTAGAAATGTTTCACCTGGAGAGAGCTGATGAATTTAACATAGTTTAGTGACCCATTTTTCTCCATTTTACTAAGAATTGAATGAAATAATTATTTAGAGTTTATCAAAATGTATTTAGTTTAAATAGAAGAAAGATCTTACTAAAATGGAGAAGGTATCAGTTAGGGGATTTGTCTTTTCTTTTCAGGATGTTTTTAAAAACACAAAGGGGTATGTAACTACTGTTTCATAAGTAGGAGAAAAATAGTTTTACCACCTCTTAGACTTTGGGGATGGGCATTATTTGCAAATTAAAGAAAATAATTCTGTAGGATCTCTCCTTCCCCCATTTGAAAGGCCATCTTAATTTCTGTACTCACTGGACACAGTTTTTTATCATTTAGTCTCATTGTATCAGCTTCAATTTTCATAAAGGAAAAAGAAAAATTGAGCAGTAATATGGGAAATGAAATAGTCCAGAGCAACAAAACTGTTTATATACATTTTACTTCCAATTTAGTAGTGTTCACAGACCATGCTTTTCTAATCACACATTCATAAGTACAGAATATTACTTAAAAATCACAAATTAAAAATATGAGCATGCTATTTCAGAGATCATTTCCACAAACAGTCCCCATGGTGCTAGTCAAATTATTGAAACTTAGTGAAAGGGCAGTAAAATCCAGAGTGAGACATATAAGAAATAAAGACTAGTGAGAAAATATTTTATACCAATCCTTAGTCTACTGTTTCACAAAGTGTGTTAGGATGAAAAAGTCTCCACTGATTTTCCTTGAAAAAAGTATTTCATTTTCAAATAAGTTTGGTGAATGCTGCGTATATTCACAATGCTGTGTGCCATAAGAAATGCACAGAATTGGCAGAAAGTCTCACATTATCCTAGGTTACTGTTTTCACTTCTTGTTAAAATATTGTGAATTCCAGAGATATTACTGCATAAAATGCACTGGAAAAAAATCCCAACTTAAAGTACCATTGCTCTAAAGTACAATAAACAGATATGAATCTGTCACACTAAATGTTAATCTTCTACTTACTGACTATGTTTAAACTTTCTAACTGTATTTATTGTATTGTGGCTATTTTAGAGCTATTGTCTTTTGAGAATTTTAAAAATGTGCAAACCTTTCTATAGCTCTCCTATAAAAAGTAAAATTAAAAAGGGAAGCTTGGGCCAGCCTCGTGGCTCACTCAGGAGTGTGCAGCGCTAGTAGTGCCGAGGCTGCGGGTTCGGATCCTATATAGGGATGGCCGGTGAGCTCACTGGCTGAGCATGGTGCGGACGACACCGTGCCAGGGGTTGCAATCCCCTTACCGATCAAAACAAAAGAAAGCTTAATACCATAGAATGAATAGATAAGTCAGAATGAAGAGCCACTATTTTTTATGAATTGTCTTGCTTTTATTGGCTGCAGTCAAGCTTTTAAGGTTAAATAAACAGTTTTCAAGATTGACTGAGTATGCTTCATTTGTATATAAACATGTTCAAGAACCATAACGATATTAGAGCTTTCAGAGTCTGTATACATTGAACAAATGCACACATTGTATCTGCAGATATTTTTTATTCAACATTTGTCATGCATTTCAATGACTAAAAATCACACGTGCATAGAAAACGCTTCCCTCAGAATCCACAGAGATTCTTGTCTTCATCCGAGAAGAGACCTGGAAAGAGAAAACAGTATTTGAAGTATTCAGTGCCATTCAAGTTCAGATAGTGAATAAACTTGCTGTCAGTCAAGAGTCAGATATATAAGGAAAAAACAGCTTGTAAGTAAACATCGATTCAGTTAGGTTGGAAAAAAATGAAACATCAAAAGCACAGTGGACTAACTCACGGGTAGATGCAGAGTGCTTCTGGCCAGAGTCAGCCTCAGAGGTCAGAGAAAAGAGTTTGGGTTTGGAAGCAGAAGAACACTTTCCGTTCTTTGACCCCACTATCCCTAGATATCTAGAATGCCATTATGCTAACCTAAGAGAAAACAACAACAGCAAACTTTAATATGTTTGCTTGTTTGTTTAAAGATGTCTTGAAACTCTATTAAACAGATTTTTTGCAGGCTTCCAATAATGCACATTTTTTAGCCTTCCTTATCCAATTTTAACACTTGAAGTTATAGCAAAAATTTTAATGGATAAAACAATAGGCATTAATTGGTAAAAATAATTAATGTGTCTTTAATAATGGAACACTAATTTTTAAATGTCAGACAAAATGAAATTAACTTTGTAATAGTCATTTTTATTTATTTGTAATTTGCTATTTGCATTTTCTCTATTTAAGGAGTATTTTTGTGAAGTAAGTAAATCTTATATTAAATGAAATCATATATGAAGAAAAATAATATTTAAAAACTTTGAATTTTATGATGATGGCTTTCAAAAGATAATGCTACAAAGGGTAAATACGAAAGATGTTTTGCTCATTCCATGACATTTCCATAAGTATTCCACGTATGACTGGGAAATAGATATTTGAAGACAGACCATCCCAGCTCCAGTAGTTAATTTGCAAACATTTATTTTATTATATCTTTTTTTCAGAAATGTTCATACCTTATTGGATTTTCTTTCACATAACTTGAAAACAAAGCATTAAACATTTGTCATATAATTTTGTCATATAATTTATTCCTCTAATGTATACTGTCTAGTACTTCCATGCATTTTTTAATATAAAAGCAATTTAACTTAAACTCTGCTAACTCTGTTTTTTATAATTTGTAAGACTAAGACTTTCTACTTACTTTACTTCTATCCTAAAAAGTAATAATAAACCAAAAACTTATTTGTAGATTCTCATAATATAAGTTTTTATGGGAATTTTTTGATCACCAAAATGATTGCTGCTTTAATTATTCATCCATTAACTAAGTATTTATTATGTATTTGAGAACCAACCTCTTCCCTGTAGACCCAAAGTATTGTTTCAGCCCTTATATTCATATTTGTTAAATACATTCAGTGGGAAATTTATCATCTTCAATGACTAATTATAACTTAAACATTATTCTGGTTCTTATTATATTTAAGCTGATATTTTCATGGCAAGTAGCAAAAGCAACTAGGTATTTTAACCTGTAATGATGCCTGGAAAAATAGTAAAAAACACATTTTGCTATTAGGTGTTCCTCCAATTAAAATGGTTTAAAAATGTACTTTGACAGGAAAGACAGACCTATTTACTTTTACCTTTCCGAAAATACAAATCAAATTGTGATTTTCCCTTCATAACCATTTTCTTAAATATTTATATTCTGGTAGATATAGAATGTTGTTTTTGAAAAATGCTTTTGCCCTAGAGTGAGCTATTTTGCTAAATTGCTACAGAAGACTCTTTTATTTCTAATACATCACTGCACGTACATTGCATCTACAATGCTACTAGTTTTTACCACCATACTCACAGATCTAGGGATTATATGCATAAAATATACCACAACTTGTGTATAAGTATACTCTAGGTGGATACTGAAAGGAAATAAATTTATAAGCTTTGTAAAACCAAATGTGAAAATAAAACTACCAAAGATGAGTTTGCTTGAATGCTGTAAGTTGGAAAAGATAAAAATGCTTCCAATATTGAATATTTTAAAAAGAACTCTCAAATGAACCTTAAAAAGAACACCTTGGAATATTTAATCGAATACCTTATGAAAATGTGACCTCAGAAATGGTAACACTGACTTTGAACACATCATCAGTTCTTTCAGGAATGGCCTTAGGGACTTGATGCATTTTAAGTGGGGTGCCAACATCCAGGATCAAGTCCTTATATTTGCATGTTTATAAACTTCAATTTTTTCTATTCACCTAAGACTGCCAGACTGTAGGGAAACTCCTTGCTATAGAGAAATTTAAATTAGCAAACTAAGTTACAAATTTTATGCTGGTGATGGTATAGGTGTGAGGAAGGAGGTGAAAGTAATATTAATCTTGAATAAAACCACTGCGTATTAATGTAGAATAGTTCTTTGTCCAAAGGACTCAACAGGATATTGTTTGATGAACAGAATTACGCAAAGGAGTTGGACTTTATCTTGGAATGCATCGAGTTTTGGTAGCTGAATTTAAATTCTTTACTGCATAAAGGGCTGCAGAGTAGAATGAAGAGAGCACAGCTTCAAATATGCAACTTAGAATTAAGGCCAGCCAAGATCTGTCACTAATTCTGTGGATTTATCCTCACTATCTTTTTCTGTAAAATTTAGTGATACTAGTAACACCAACAATCCCTACCTCAAAGTATACTGTGAGAGAGATCTGAGTTAAACTCTTCCTACACAATATCAAGTATACACAATTTTTAATAAAATAGACCGAATGTCTAGAATGAAAACCATTATATGAAGAAAAAATATTTTAAAATGCTTTTAACTAAATCCTCTCTATCCAAAAGAACTTTCTGTTAGGGTGGAAATGTTCTATAACTTTTGTGTCCAATATGGTAACCACTAGTTCCAGTAGATGTGGCTTATTGAGTGCCTGAAACACAGCTAGTGTGACTGAGGAATTGATATTTCAATTTAGTTTAATTTAAATTTAATACTAAATAGTCACATGTAGCTAGAGACTGCTTTATTGGATAGTGTGGATCTAACTATTTTAAAAGTATCCATTTCTCACTGGGGGAAGATCCTGGATTGAAGGATGCAGTGGCAAAGGTATTGGATATTTCTGGTCACCTCTGTAGTAGGTTAGCAAAACTACAATCCCACAGACAACATTTATATAAAAAAAAAAAAACCAAAAACAATTAGGTGGGAAAGTATATCCATGAATCCCAGTGTTTGATCAAGTAGGGACAAATCACTGATAGTTACAAGACCTGTGTAGTGTTGACAATACAGCATAAAAATACACAAGATATAAATAAGCTATCAGCTAGATCCTAAAATTTCAAAACAACCAACTGTTACTTAAAGGAAACTTTGGAGGGAATAATTGAAGAACTGTTGAAACTAGGAAGGATTTTGCCCACTGCAACAGTAAGTGAATGCAGGGTGTTCACAGTAATGTCAAATGGGATGGAGAAGTGTAGGTATCATAAACCCTTAAAATTAACAAGCAGAGGTTTTCCTCTAGAACAATTGCCACACTGAGGAGAAAGTGTTGGGGAAAGAGTCTAAATTAAGCAAACTATATACTGTTTATACACATAAAAAGTTATATATGTATGTGTGTGTGTGTGTGTGTGTGTGTGTGTGTGTGTGTGTGTGTACTGGTGCATATACTTCTGCTACTGAAATGGAGTATACGGTTATTTTTTACAGATTGATTTTTTGTATTGAGAAATTTAGATTAGCTCACTTATTAATCTTAATAGGTGATGTGTATATTCTTGGATTTTCTTCAACATAATTTCATCGTCTGAGAATAACAGTTTCAGTTTCTGTCATGGTTGTTCTTGTTTTTTGATTTCCAATATCGTATGTCTACATCTTTTTCCTGTCAGTTGTATAGGGTGAAACATTTGTTTCAGTGTTGAATACAAAGGATGACGATGGGTGTCCTTTAGGAATGAGGGAAAGATTTCAACATTAAAATATTAAAGTTAATATTTTCTGTAGTTTTTAAGAACTGTTGGCAGATACTTTGTTTAACATTAATAAATGGGAGTTATATTTTAGTCTAACAAACATTTTTAATTAATAGTGACCATATGTTTCTTACTTCTTTTTATCTAGTTTTGTGAATTATACTCAGTTTATAAAACTAAGATACTTTGATTTCTAATATTAATCCAATTCTAAAATGATGTAATATGTGTTTTAATATTGTTGGATTTGATGTGCTAATAATATTTGGTTTGTGAGTTCTGCATCCATGCACATGAGACAGATTTATATATTTTTTCCTTCCTGTAATGTTTTTGTCAGTTTCTGGTATCAAGGCTATGATGACCTTATAAAACAATGTGAGACATGTCTGCAAATCTATCTTTCTCTATAAGAATTTGTGTCTGATTTGTCTTATATTTTCCTTGAATGTCTGGTACGATTTACTACTGGAGTTATCTGGCCTGGATTTTTCAATGTGGGAAAGATTTTAACTACAAACTAATTCTTTAAAACATTTTTCAGCTTTTCTATTCCTACTTGTGTCAGTTTTAAAGATTGAACGTTTCTGCTTTTTTGCATTTTATCTTACATTTTGAAATGTATTGACGTAAAGTATTTTAAAAAATATTCTTAGATTCTTTTAATATCTGTAAACTTTATAATGTTTTTCCCTTTTACAATCTCGTTTTGAAATTTGTATTGCTATTTTATTAAATTAATCTCACCAAGGTTTGAGCAATCTATTTTTGATTCTTTCTCTCTCTCTCTCTCTATGAGTGTGTGTGTGTGTGTGTGTGTGTGTGTGTGTGTGTGTGTGTGTGTGTGTGTGTATGAATTAGATCTTCCTTCTAGTCCCTTTGAGTTATATTTACTGCCATTTTTCTGTCTCCTTGGGATAGATATTTATACAACTGGAAACTTTTTTTGTAGTTAAAAATATTTAGGATCAAATTTTGTCTTAATACAGCTGGAGCTGCATCTTACAAGTTTTGATATATTACATTGCTATTATTTGGTTAAGTAGTCTCCATTTCCCTTTGGATTTACACTTTAGGCCATGAATAATTTAGCAATGCCTTTCTTGATTTCCAAGCATGAAATTATTTACTAGTAATCTTCTGTTGCTGTTGCTTTGTAGCTTAATTCCTCTACGATAGTTTACATGATTTAAGCCTTTGGAATTTGTGGAGGTATCCTTTATGTTTCAGTGTGTTAGAAATTGGGCAAATTTGGTAATTTTTATGTGCGCTTGAAAGGGATATGCATTTTTTTTTTTTTTTTTTTGGTCTTTCAGCCCCTTTTTTGCAAGATTTTTTTGCTGGATACAGAATTCTAATTTGGCAGTTTGTTGGATGTAGAATTCCAGGTTGGCAGTTATTTTTGTTCAGCACGCTGAATGTGTTGACCTTTGCCTTCTATTTTTTTGGTTGATAATTCAACTTTTAGTCTTATTGTTGCTCTTATGACATGACTTTCTTTTTCTTTGACCGCTTTAATGATATTTTCTTTGTCTTAGGTCTTTGACTATCTGACTAAGTATATGGGTAAGGTTTTCTTCTGGTGATTTTTAGGGCTTATTGAATGCATGGGTTGATGTTTTCCTTCAAATTTGATATTTTTCTTGCAATTATCTCTTCAAGCATTGATTCTGCCTTGATCTATTTTTACTCTTCTGGATGCTGACTATATACTTGTTAGACTTTTCACTGGATGTCATATTTCTGTTATTGTCTATATTTTCCATCCTATTGTCCCTCTGTATTTCATTTCAGATATTATTTTTCCCTGAACTACTTTTTAATCCTAATTTTTAAGCCATGTTTAACCTCTGTAAATAATTCTATATGGTACTTTAATTTCAATTACTTTTATTTTTCAGTTCCCAAACTTCTGTTTATATCTTTTTCCCTATTTTACAGTACTCTGATGAAATTCTTAAAGTAATCTTTTAACGCCCCCAATGTATGCAGTATGGTTATTTTAAAGTCTGTGACTGAAACTTTCATTATCTGTACCCATGTAATGTCTTTACATTTTCTAACTTCTCTCATGGTTTATAGTAACACAGTTTAATTTCCTTATGTGTTGGAAATTTTAAATTAAAAATTTAAAAGTTACTTGAGATTCTCAGTGATGATATCTTCCTCTGAACATGGCTGAGACTGGCCATTAAATATCCCAGATCACCTTAATCCAATAAAACGTTGATGTAAATTAAATCTGGCCTCTTATTTTTGGGAAAAATGCTTTATTTCTTGTTTAACCTTACTCCTAGGATTTAGCAATTCAGCTTCCTAGCCAAAGCCTGTGAAATTAATAAGATTTTGTCCAATTCTTCCCCTCCATGTAATTTCATGTGTTCTGCTCAAAATTATTTTCAGCTCATTAACATGTCAGACATCTGTTATGCATAGTCAAATACCTGTTGGGAAAAAGCAGTACAAAATCCTGGGTACATAAGCATGCATCCCTACTCATATGGATCTATGCCTCACAATTTCTGACCTCCTTGGAAGATGACCTCCTTCACATATGTATACACACATAAGTATGCTCTCACTTAGTGATATACGTAATGTAAAAATATTCTTTTGGTTTCTAAGGGATGATTATTATGACCGTTACTCCACTACTTCAACTTTGTAGAACATGAAACCACATCATTACATTTAAGTGCATATTGGATATTGCACTTATCTATCAATTACTAGTGTCAGTTAAGATCTCTAGCCTCCCTAATAAAGTCTAATTTCCCTTCCACTTTCTCTTCCCTCTTCCCCTGCTACTACCCATCCAGAATGTTGGTTAAGATTTTTTAAATGATATATATTAAAATAAACACTTATGTAAATTGACCATAAACTTGATGGTTTTTGGCCACTTAGGTGGAAAGAGAGGAGAGCTACCTTCGGTCTCTTTTCAGAAGTGTTCTTTTGCATGTGTTTGGACTGAGGCTTCCTTCTATAATCCAGTTCTATCTGCTCTTGATCTTTCTGGGTTCATCCTGGTTTCTGGTTCATTAAGGATAGTTCATTTTTTGCAGAGAAGTCATGAAATTGTTATAAATACAGTTAGGTTTATTTTATTTTTTTTCTGGATCTGAAAGGTAGCTGGGACTTATGTTCATGCTCATCATAAACCAGAACGTTCTCAGTGTTTAAGTTTAAGCAATTGTTTTTTCTCATCTACTCAGAAACTCAGGAAGCTGAAACATTCCAACTGTTTTAATCACTGCTTTGCATATAAAATGTATTTTTAGCCAAAGATGGGACTCCATTTAAAGTAGAATAATTTCCACACATTAAATAAAAGAATGAGTTATTCTGTAGTTGTGAAATATAAAGTTGATTTGTCTACACTGAGTTAATATCTCTATCTGAAATATTTTGTTTCCCATTTGCCATAATACACACCTCAATTTTCCCATTTCTTCAGTACTGCTTGTATTTTTTGCACATTTAAAAAAAAATGAATATCTTCTAAGTTTTTATAAAATTTTGATCACTTTAGTCTTGACATCTACTAAACACAACTTGAATTATCTCAAATTTTAAACATGAAACACTGAGAGCACCAAAACAAGATGAAAATAGGACTTCTACATAGAAAGTCCCAATTTTTGCTGAGAGAATACAGTGTATACTTGATGAGCACACATATAAAAGCAATTGATTAATCAATTTGAGTGTTCCTACAATGATAAATATATATATTAAGTAATGCTTCGTTTGTGGCTTATTATTACAAAGGTGTTGTCATTTTGCAAAAGACACAATATAATGAGAAGATTTTAGTTATTTTGACGGAAAATAAGGCAATTGACTCTTCACCATAAAATTATTGGCTGCATTCCAGAATCAAATTACGCATTTTGGTCTTTGATGATGCTTTTTGAAAACATCTTATATAGATGTTCATTATATTACGTATACATGCAATGTATACTTTGTGCTTGATTTCTAAACATGCTTTGCAGTAATTGTTTTCCAAGAAATTAGACTAAATTATTTTGACAATTTATTCGCAAAGATTGGCAGTTAAGAAGGGTGTCTTTTAAGTAACTAAACTAGAATAGACAAAATGTATATATGAGGTATCAGCCTCACTATTTTGCTTCTTATGATTACATACTTTTATAGAAAGACACATTACTATCCCTTATTAATTGGAATATATTAAACAATCAATGAGGAAAGTTGTCTAATACAGTAGTAATTTTTATTCTACTTTTTTAAAAATTAAAGGTATAATTTACTGTACAAAATCAGTATGCCTGAATTGAAATTAAATCTTCTAGGCTATAAAAATGGAGGAACTGAATAGTCAAATATGTTATATTGATATACACATTTATATTAGAGCTGTACATGACATATTATTATTGTAAAATATTTCCAAATATATTTTCTGAGGGAATGAAGGCAAGTGTGACCATGGCCTCTGTCGCCCACTACCAAGCTTAAAAGTAGCTCAGAATACAGATTTTCTGGACATTTATTCACAAACTGATAGACTTGATTGCCGACTGCATTGAGACAGGCTGACCTTAAAAAATTAATTGGAAGTTACACCACATTAAAAAATGTGTTGATTGCTTTAATAGGTATTGTGAGACAGAGAAGCATCTATTAGCCCTCCAGTCATAATGATTCTGTGGTGTGGATTGGTCACTGAGATTTAAAACTACAAGCCAGTTCAGAGAAGCAAAAAATGATAGTGCTGATGGCAAGAAGAAACATTATTTTTCCTTATCTTATTCAGTTTTCCAACTAGATTGTCTAAGTATAGAATATTTCTCCAAATGTGTTTTACAATTGTGCTGGAGATGAGTCCTCTAGTTTCTAAGAGATAGTTACTAATTTTGTTAATGTCATATGTTCTTCACACTTACTGTTTTGCTTCATAATTTCATGTTTCATGGTATTTTTAAAAATGATTATTCCAAGGATTATTCTATTTAAATGTAAGCTACCACAGGCTAAGAAATGTCAGACTGCTCTTTGTTTGTTTGTTTGTTTGTTTTGTTTTTTGCCATTGTTTTAAGAGAGCTTCTGAACTGGAGAATTTAGGGGATAATAGTCTATACATGCTTTCCAGAAAATGAAAGCATGAGTATTATCTGGACTCTAAATTGAGGACAATTTTCACTCCATAGCTCTTATTATACGTCTTTTTAATTATCTTTAAGTAGACACTATTTGGTTGCTGGCTTTTTTATATAAGATTGAGAACAATTCTTGAGTTATCATTGGAACTACCAGTGCCAGATGTTCTGTGTGCTTTTTTGGGCATGTTAGAATCTCATTGAGCTCATCAAACTCCTGGCCAAAATGCTCATTTTCTATCATGAAAACTGTTCATCTTGCCAGGCCATTAAACTCTAACAATAAATTCAACAGGTAGAGTTCCAGTTACAGCTCACTTCATTCAGCTATAATTGTTCCTCTGTGATTTGAACTTATCCTTGGAATTTCTAAATCAATATTTGAATAGATGTGGACAGCTAAATGTAGGATATTTGTGCTTCCTTCATTAAAAACCAAAATATTTGATCAAAATGCTACTGCACTTTTATTGTTTTTTCTTATTGTACATGTAGAATCTATCAGGAGAATGTACTCTATCGGGAAAATTTGGACTCTAACTTCGTTTAGGAAGAATTCTATGTGATTCAAAAATCAGGAAGATTTCAAAAAAATTTTTCATGGTGCAACAGATTTTCAAATTTAGGGCATTTTATTTGTTTCTGATTCAGAGTAGTACACAAATGCAAAAGATGGAAATGTACTGAAATATTCCAGCTTTACCTAGACATTTTAGGTAATTGTGAGAAAAGTGAAAGCATCTACATGATTCAATGGATTGAAAGAAAGAGGAACACACAGAAACCTTTTCTGTTTTAAACCACAGAGCTTCTCAGTGACGTGGCATTTTGAAACTTGTGAGAAAACACATTTTGAATTCAGTGGTATCTAAATTATATTACATATGAATGTGTAACACGGAATCTGGTTGATTAGTAAGGCATGCCACTTTCAAACAACAGAAACGTGTGTACCTATTATTTTGCATAAAAGATTTGTGTGTATTTATTTAAATTTTTTTCTAACTTTCAAATGTTTGAAATTAAGTAGAAATATGGTGAGAATTATATTTTTATGAGGTGGCTAGTTTGACTCTAGGCAGCAGAATGCACATGCTCAGTTTTCTTGATTATACAGGATCTGTCAAAACATTATAAAAAACACAGTCGGCAGGCAAAGAAGATATTTATCGAGTATGGATAGAGATTTTACGATAATAATTTTTTCTTTGTGAACAAGAAGGAAATTGGTATGTGGAATCTGTGTATCTAAAATATGGTGCTGTGTTTACAGTTGCTGAAGATGTCACACTGGCAATTCCACAGCCTTAATTGGTTTGTATTGGAGAGGAAAAAAGAAAGATAACAGTGAATCAAACAACAGGTGTCTTTAGGGCACTTCCCATCAGAGTTATTATCATCTCTTTCCGAAAATCAGATTCAAGTCCTTATGAGGAGACCATTCTATTTCATACATCCTGTTAAGATCTTGAGGTTCCTTTACCTTTTTAACTGGGGAGGATTCATCTTTATGATAAACATAGTAAGAGTACTTCGGTGAAAGCAATCAACATTCTGTGGCATTAACTTTCTCATGAAATGAGCAAACATCTGAATTCTTTCCATGTTGTGTGTTTGCTTCCTCTTTTTATGGCAGTTGCTTTTTAAAAGAGTTTCTTTTTAACTGCTGTTTTTCTTCTTTTATATCCTGGAGGGAAGGAGAAAACAAGCTCATATCTTTCTTTCAGCTTGGAAATAGAAAAAATATTCCCCCAAACAAAAATATTGACAGTCAAGAGGTCCAGAGAAGATCAGTAAGCCAGAGCAGTGAAAGACATAAATAAGACTATTTTTTGGCCCAGGGGATATGAGCAGATATGTGCAGTACATGCTACATGCTCAGTTTTATTTTCCTGGGGGTGACATTTCTTAAGGTGACTGACAGAATTTTTTTTCATTTTTTGTTTTTTTCTTGTTTTTTCATCAGTTCTTTTATTAGTTAGTTGTACTCACGCAGCTTCCTCCACTATGTTAGGACTGATTGTGAAAACATCAATAATGATATGATTATCTGGGGAATTTCAGGAAGAGAGACATTGTAAGGATGAATTGTCTCTGTCTTGCATAAATAACATGTTTTTGCAAATTAACAACCAATAGAGATGTGGGTACATAATGGAAAAGTATTTGCTTGGAGTTTATTTAAAACAAAGACCTAGAAAGGACAGAGTAATTTGAAGACTACTTAAATGATGCAATGATTCTTCCAAAGTTGCTTAAAAAACACAATTAAATGAAAGTTAAACAAGTGGTAACTTCATTCCTCTCATTTATATTTATTTACATTTTTAAATTTCTAGGAATTGACTAAAAGGAAATAAGTACTGGTACTTCTGCAGAGAATGAGAAATTGAGTTTCCTTATCCAAGGTTTTTGCTATCTACTATGATAATAGAGAACTATTCTCTTACAAGAAAACCTTGTTTAGTTCATTGTCCATTCATTCACTCAGTCACTCAAAGTAGCTGGCTGTTTGTCAGTCACTAGACATACAAAGATAAAAAACCAGCGAAGCCTTTGTCCTTCAGTAGCTTACAGTCTAATTGGAAGAAATGTAATTATTTATAATAAAATGTGGAAGTGCTAAAAGATGTTCAATGTGCCATGGAACTACAGATGTCACATGTGACTTTATTTCCTCAAGATGGAGCCTAGAATGAAGAAAGCAGTTACTGCACATGAGTCCATAATGTATTAAAGTTGAAAGAAAAAGAGGTCCTTGTTATTGCTAACTCTTTTTCTCATGATCTCTCATTTTGTCAATATGATTAATACATTATTTTCTGAAGTATCTAGGAGTGAGGCATTATTAATGGAGTAGAGAAATTTCTATGACTCAAAATAGTAGATAGAAGAAAATGTTGTTAATGAGGTTATGTACTGAACAATTAAAATAAAAAAATAAATGTTGACTCGTTGAGGGAAATATGTATGTAAACAGAAAATGAACACTTTTATTCAGCATTATTACCACAAATCGCTGTATTCTTCAAAAATAGTTTAACATTATTTGTAGAATTTCCATAGATGTTTTTATCTATGTTCATGTAGTTACTGATTTATTTGATAACATATCACTGATTTGCAAAATCCTGGGTGAAGTCTGAAATATATTTTATGCAAAAGAAAACTGAAGAAAAAAATAATGATTTGTTCTTTTATTTATCTATAGTAAAAGTCTGAGAAAAGAGAATCAAGATCAGATTTATGGTTATTTCACCATTAACATCTTGTCACAGCATGTGCAGATGATACTTGCATATGTATGTATGCATAAGTATCTTTATATAAAAATTATTAAAACCCTGTTCTTACAAGCTCTCTTAAAATGACATGTCAAAAATAAAATACAAGGGCAGTTCCTTCCTAAAAGAACAATCAGAAGGTCTAACAGCTGATAGATTTTTGATAACATTTTAAAACAAGAATAGGAATACAAACTCATATTTTATAAAACAAAAAGCAAACAAAAATATTACTTTTTTTCTACTATCAAAACTGGCAATATAGGAAAAAATAAACTTTGGAAGAAAACTAAAATTAATGCCACAAAAAAAGAGGTAAATACTGAAATATTTTGGAGTATTTTATCTTCCAAAATGTACTACCTTTGGATTTAGGGTTTTTTTGCCCAATTTTATCTTCTTATGTTACAGCAGTTTCCCCTATCAATCAATATTTTTACAAAATATTTTAATAGATGCATAAAATTTCATCCAAGATAAATCATCATTTACTATTTGGCTCATTTGCCAATGTTTCAATAACGTGTCTAGTTGTCCACTTCATCTGCCCCTCGTTTATCATCAGAATCCATAATGTCTGTATCTAATGATAAAATTTAGTATTTAAAGGCTTTTCTTCATAGGACTCAGGGCTTTTCTACTGAGAGTGTAAGTGGTGAGGGACTAAAAGTACAAGGGGGGCAGCAAGGGATGAAGAGGCAGAGCACAGAGGATTTTTAGGGCAGTGAAAATATACTATATTCTCAGAATTGCAGATATATGTAATTATACATGTGTTCAGACTATAGAATGTACAACAGCAAGAATGAAACCTCATGTAAACTATGGACTCTGAATGATAATGGTGTGTCAATGTAGGTTCATTAGTTATAATAAATGTGCCACTCTGGTCGGGGATGTTGATAATGGGGAAGATGCATGTGTGGGGACAGAGGGTATATGGGAAATCTCTGTACCTTCCACTCAATTTTGCTGTGAACCTAAAACTCCTCTAAAAATAGTCTTAAAAAATTAGAGAAGATATAAAGATGGAGCTGACAGTGGAGTGGCATCATGTTATGCCACAATGGTTGATGTAGCTGCAGAAATTTAATGAGAATTAAACTGCTTGTATACCTACTTCAAGCTAGATGTTTTATGTACAATATCTCATTTAATGTTCTCAACAGTACACTGATACAAGTACTAGTTACCTACTGAACTGCAGAAACTGAAAAAGCTGAAACTCACAGTTTCAGAACCCAGGCTGTCTGACTCAAAAAGTTGCACCATTCATGACAGGTGCTTCTAGTAAGTTAACTGACTATGCCTGTGCTCAAGGAAGGGCAGAAACAGTGCAAGATCCAGTGGTTCCTGTCCGAGTTTCCATTTGGGGCTGTTGGTTTATATTGACATCATAAATCCTGGGATGGAAGTAATTTTGAAAGGTCACCTAATCCATTCACCCTGCTTTAAACTTTCCTGACAGATGAGCAGCTACCTTAATTCTCTACCCCTTCAAAAGAAAGTATAACTTCCTTCTGTCCCTTATTCCTGGATTTAACAACCTCTACTGCAGGAAATCTCATCTTTTTTATGGCATAAATCCCACTTGATGCTATTTTAAGCTTGTTGCCTTTTGCTCAACTTTTTGAGAACACATAGTGATGTCTAAATAACAGAATATCCTATATTTAAAGACAGATACTAAAAATGTCTCTTCTTCAATCTATAGAATTCATATGCTTTTGACTTTTATTTTAAATACTTTCAGTTTTCCTCTTGGCATTACAGTTCTTTTCCTTCCTTTTTTTTTTTTAGTTAATGGACTCTGATCAGGGAGTGCTAGAGGGAGTTTGGCCTTGGTTTTGATGACTTTTCTAGGAGACCTTTATTTAAATCCCATTAAAAAAACAAAAAACAAAAAACACAGCTCCTCTATGGTCATTATTAATAATGCCAAAACACTGTGAGCTACTCCTTGTATTTTTTCCCTTTTTGTAATTCTCTTCCAATCACTTGCTTTCTTTAAAAGACTTAATCAAATGAGTATGAATATAGGAACTCTTGGTGGGCAAAAACGTCCTCCGGTATGAATATCCTCCTAGCTGGATATTTACCGGCTAATGATGTCTTATGGAAGTCTGCTTACCTCCCTTTTTTATCTCTGGCCTGTGTGTAGTCCCATTTGATGCACATTGTGCAGCTAATAGAGCTTCATCTCTATTCAATGTTTCCATCTTAAATTTAAGTGGGATTAATGCAGTGAGAAGTTCTTTTTAAATGATTAGGTTAATAATCTGGAAATTGTAGTTTCCCAAATAAGGCATTCCCCAAACTCCTATTTGAATATTTAATTCATGTTTTAGGACTACTTTTTACCTGTCTTCAGGGTTCCAATTCATTAATATAATGTTCATGTGATTAATAATTCTAAATATGATTTATCTTCTCTGTGCTTTACTGTGAAAAGAGTGGAGATCATCTTCTCAATTGATTCAACAGCTGTAGATCTTTCTAGAGGTCACATTGCAGATGGCATTTGTCATCAATCATGGCTTTAATTAAAGATTGGATTATGGCTGAGTAAACTTAAACTTTCTCTGTGGTTAATTTCTCAAACATTTTTACCCCTGGCTTTTTATTTTAAAATAATAATAATGTTTATCACATATTTTAATTTTATATTTCCTGGAACTGCTTAGTATTCATGGTTTTTTTTTTTTAAGTATAAACATTAAAACCTAAATGATGTTTCCCCAGTAGCCAGAAGTCACCTTATTTATCACTGCACCACACAAAATATCCTGAGCATACATACAAGTTTGCTTCTTAGTTTTGTATACAAAAATAAGCTATCATTACCTTTGCCTTTATGTTGTTTTTGGTAAAACAAAACTCCAAACTGCCATTTGCTCATTTAAAAATCCAAAAAAATGATATGTGCTATGTAAAAAGATTTTTAAAAAAATATTCAGGATACTAAAATGTATTCTATGGAAATTAACTAAGGGTAGTATTTTTAGGATATGCAAATCCCTGTAAAATCTGGAAAAGCATACTGTAAATCCATGTCCCTAGATACTTGGATGATCTGACTGTCACAAGCTGACCTGCTTGAGAAAACACTATAAATCTCTGGAAAAATGGACTATTCAACAGGTGGTCTTTAAATATATGTTGAGACTAGATTCACTCTACAAGTATATGAATTTTAAAACCACATATTTTGTTAAATGTTTGAGAAGTTGAGAAGTAGTAACAATTTGAGACATACATCAATGGGTTTAAATCATTTAGGAAAAAATTATACTTATAACTAATTGAGATGTGCATAATACGAAATAATTTAAATGTTTTATAAAGTTAAAATCCATTTTGCCTGAGTCAACTTGTTAGTCTTCAATTATACAAAACTACATTTTTTTGAAATGATGTATGTCTAGACAATTAAAAAAAAAAATGCAGTTATGTGTTCAAAAATACCATCCCCAGACAAATCATGTTCTATGTAAACTAGTGTAGGAGTTCTTAAGAAAATTAAGAACAACAGCTCTACCAAGCAACTAATCAAAACGTTTATTAAAAAAATATATGAAATTCTGCCTTGTATCACCATTTTCAAACATTTTCTATAGCTTTAGATCAGCAACAAGTAGTTTTATTTTATTTTTTCAGTTTAATGATGGTTTACCCAGATTATAAATCCTGCATTAAAGAAGTAGGTAAGAGAGTGTAAAGAATGAGGAATGTTAAAATATTATAAAATTTATTTATATTCCAATGATAGATTATTTCCTTAAAAGCATTCAAATTAAGGAAATTAAAATTAAGGAAATTAAAATGAAATTTGTAAAGAAATTTTAAATTTCCTTGAAAGCATACAAAATAGCAGCATCCTTTTGAACTGGCTGTACAAACCCAGCATAATTTTTTTCTCATTTGATGTAATTTAGCTTGTATAGATTTTGTATGAGAATTGCTATTACCTGTACTACTATACTTATACATACAAGAAGAACTTTGTATTTCCAAATATTTTAATTATTTTTAACAGTTTTAGTTTCTGATACATTATATACACAATTTCCTTTTTTTTTTTTTTTTGTCTTTTTCATGACTCACACTCAGCCAGTGAGTGCACCGGCCATTCCTATATAGGATCCGAACCCACGGCAGGAGCGTCGCTGCGCTCTCAGCGCCGCACTCTCCTGAGTGTGCCACGGGGTCGGCCCTTATATACACAATTTCTATATTTAACTCATAACCTTTAAATTATTAGAACCTAATTGTTTGTCTTTTTAACATTTATTGAATGAAAACTAAGTATGTTTCAATTATCTTCAGGTCAAGTTTATTAGTATTGCCTAATGATAGTAAAAGATTCATTGGAAGTTAGATGACTTTTTGAGTCACATCAATATGCAGAGTCTAGATGATTAAAACATTTAAAGAACAGGCTTACTGACTCCTACATTAAAACTCCTACAAAGGGAAATAGTTATACCACAAGGAGTCAGTGCTGATTGATGAGTTCACTGGAAAAGCTCAGTAAATGGAAGATCAACAAGGTCCATTTCCAAATTAGATTTTTCACTTCAACTTTAAGAGACCAAGCTGGTGCCATATCAGGAAATGGTCCATACAAAGAAAAAAAATGTGATTATAACATTTCTTATTGAATCAAAATAACACAAATATTATACTCACTTCATTTCACCTTACCACAATCCAGCGACTCCTATATGAAGTAATTCTCACATGGTAAATAAATTATATAATGCAGGATTTACACCAAAAGGAAAACAAAATAGTGGATTCTTCTCAACAATTTCAAGAATATTGCTATTTTTAATTTGTTTAGGAAATCATTAGAAAAAGAAAGGCTGAAATAGCAGGCAAAAGAAAGAGGCAATTTACTGATATAATCTATACTGTAAATGTTAACATAAGGAGGACAGAAGAGTAATTTTTCTAAGGATTATGCCTTATTTGCAATTTATAAAAGAAAGCAATTCATCTTATTATGGGGTTTTTCTTTACTTTGCAATCAATAAAGTAGATTCTGAAACCATGTGGATCCAAACCATCTTGATTTGGGTCTAAAGGATATGCGTGGACTTTAATGCTAGGTGTTGCTAATTTTAGTTATTCCTAGGATGAACCTATACATGTATAACAAATATGAGAAATATCTTGGTCTCAGAACTGAACTAAATTCAAATTTTCTTGGAAATTCAGACTTTCAATATCCTATATTCATCATTTGTTCTATAACTTGATATTTATACTGAGCACAGACTCCTGTTCCCATTAACACAGAAAAAATATATAAAACAAGCAAGAGGCTTTCAATGGAACATAAATCAATGATGCTTTGGCAAAAATATAACCTGTTAACTTTTCCCTATTCTTATCTAACCCCCAAGCTAATAGCACTTGAATATTTCAAACATTAAGTAAATCTTCTATAACAAAACCCTGTTTTGAAACCAAACGTATGTCTGGATTTGATTTGTTATTCCCACATAAGTGCAGAACATAAACTACTTCCCATTGCTATGGCTTTACCACAAACATGCTTTCTCTAGTTTGTGAGCATAAAATATGAAACAGGCTCTTTTCATAAAGGAGGAAATCCAGCTTTAAATAAAAAAGGCACTGTGGCTTGGAAATTTCTTCCTCTTTCCTGTCCTACAACCGAATACAAGAAGGCTACTTTTTCTCCTAAAGGATGCTTCAAATTAGTGCTTCTTTCTGTCATTTCATTCTTTTTTCCTTAAAGAAAAGGAGTAAAATTTCCTTGTGATGAATGGGCATTTAAATGTTATTGCTATTAATTATATTTTCTTGGATTATATTAAAAACTGAATCTATTTTGCAAATGCATGGAGCTCGAATATTATTACTTAAACTTTATCTAAAATAAGTCCCATCCTACAACATTTGTTTGAACTAATAAGATTTACTAATAAACTCTGAGATAATTATTTTTATCTGTATAAATAAGTCCCTTAACCATCTAATTAAATCTGTAACTTCTCAATCACCATAGCATGCACTATTAGCAGTATCTCTCCCTTCCAACTTTATTGTGTTATAATTCTGTTATACAGCAAAAAATTTAGTTAGAATCTATGTCCACTAAATCCCCATGTTTAGATGGTATTGATTCTCTGCGAAATAATGCCAAATGGGTCAGTGTGGAAACATGGCCTTCTGATTAAGATATAGCAATGGACTGGCAAGAAACCTATAACTGTCCATAAGACTTTGAGCAAGCATTTGATTCCTATGTATCCAAGTCAACGGAAAATGTTACAGTCTTCTCTTTATTTTAATAAAACACCTAACTTTTAGAGAGAAACCAACTTGCCTACATAATATTGTTTGTGTAGACATCAAACAGTGTAATCAGATATATATATATATATATATAATTTGTAAAAAAAAAACTTGAGGTATTCTGATTTAATGAAGAAGTGAGAATTGGAGCACCCATGCAATTTGTGAAGAATTCATTATGTGTAACAGATTAAGTCAGTCAGCTATATTGTTTCCATGTATTTTACGTCAATATTCTGCACATGAGACATAGAAATACTAATAGAGTTTTCTCATAGAAGCCATTTAATGCCATTCATTTATGTGGAGAACGTACCAAGGGGATATACTAGAAACCCCTTCTCTTGCCTAGTTTAGGGGCTTTGGGTGGTAGATGGATTTTCTGTGTGTGTGTGATTGTGACAGGAATTTCCACTCGAATGTATTGTTTAGGGGGAAAACATAATTTTCTATAAATGATAATTTTAATGTTGAAACCTCGTCTAAACAACACAAAACAAAGGGGGAGAACATGGTATAAAATCCTACAATCATGTGAATATCATACTTTTAGGAGTCTGTAATGTGAAGATAAATGCATTTGGTTGATTCTCGTATTTATTTATTCCAAATTGTGGTGTATGTTTTGCCCTTTCTACTTGTGAATTATACTTAATGTAGTATTTTTATTTGTGTGCCCCTGTATGTCAACATAAATGTAAGCATTAAGAGAAACTTGGTGATAATATATCTACTGTGTTTTGGTTTCAGTGGCCATGCTTCATTCTCAGACCTCTTCTCTGCAGGAGATAAGGAAGTCAACAGCAGTGCCTAGTTAGGCTTCATTCACATCCGAACACTGATTGGTGTCCTTTTTCTTAAGCACCGAGACACTGTTTGCTTGATTGGCAAAGGAGCGCTGTCTCACCATGTTCATACTTGCTGTTCATTTTGTTTTTCATTTTATGTGATTAAGCTCCATTATGAGGATTTTCAGGTCACCCACAGTTAAATATTATTCAAGCTGACAGGCACTTTGATCAGCTTGTCTCACAACTTTTCTTTGAAAATTGTATGTTCTCTTTCAAAAGATTTCTGAGCAAAAATGGTTTTAAATTAAGTCATCAAAGAAAAAATCATGCACAGGAGCCAATTAAACACTCACTGACGTGGCTCGTGCTCCCTCTTCTTCCTTTCATCCTGACCCATGCAATTAATTTAGAGGACATGATTTCTTATCATGATTTCATATCTAGGGGGGGAGAGAGAGAGAGAGAGAGAGAGAGAGAGAGAGAGAGACATGCACTAATCTCCGACTGTCCCTGCATTGGCCTCAGAAATTATCTTCAGCATGATTCAATGGAATGAAGAAACCATACCACATGATATATTGTTGTAATTGTTGAAATGTGTGAACTTTGTTCTGTAACCTGTTGATTGGTGCAAGATGTGCATTTGTCATTGATTAAGCTTTGAATGAAATGTGTAGGGATGACAAAACAAAGATTATGAGATTAAATTCATGATAACAGTATTTTGAGGAGATAAATTTCTTAAAATTAGTTATACACATATGTATCCCTCACATTATAGACTTATGTTATTGGACAACATTGATATTTTTCATTTTTTCTAAAAATTTCATTTGAAACATAAGCATATAATAGATATAATTAGTGGATCACTAGTGCTATACTAGGTAGACACTTCACTTTTAAACTTGCCATTTATCAAGCATGTTAAAGTAATGCAGTTTTACTGATGATGATTTTTACCATGCAGAGAGATTTTACTTTTCCCTGCTCTTAACAAAGCAGATCTGCTAATATTTATTTTCCTTAAAGGTATGTACATGTGTATGTGTGTCCTTAAAATTATAATTATGTGCATTCTTTTTACTCTCTATCAATATATCACCATTGTTACACTTTGAATAACAGCTCAAGTTATCAAATACCTCAAGGGCAATGATATTTTTTTAATGAACTTAAGATATATTTCCACTTAAAATGCACTTGCAATGAATTCCATACCTGCATAGCTGAAATTCATTTTATATATCAGGATTTCCAGGGTAATTCAGGTCTGGAGATTATAATACAGCAATTAAAACAAGGTTTGTAGTAGCATTCTCATGATCTGAATAGAACCCCATATCCTGAAATTGACAGAAAATGTTTAATTCCAGACATTAAGAACCATTTAAATTAATAAAAGGGAAACCATACAGTGGATGGGTCATATTACTTTCAAAGAGATTAAAGAATTTATAATGTCAGAGAAACTCAGGGAACTTCCATATTACAAGAAAAAAAAGTGGGAGACTCTTACATAGAGCTTTAAAATGACTGTGCAGTCAGTGTTAAGCTGGCATGTGAGAAAAGGGATTAACTGATGGGACTGACAGTATGAAGCTGCCAGAAAACTAACCATGCGATTTCCTGATCCTAGTACTACTTACTCATCAGTGTCAAATTATAAGTTATAACATCCTAAGGGAGACAAGAGGATTACAAAATACTAAAAGTAAGATATTGGAGGAAAAAATCTCAGTTAGTACTTGATATTGATACTATCTGTATAAGGAAAAAAAAATTAATGTCTTTCTAAATTCATAGGTTTCTGAAATAGGCTTCTCATTATTGTAATTATAATATTATGTACCTTATTATGTGATTGCAAATTTAAATCTCTAGTGTTCAACTGGGTGAAAGTGGCACCCTACAGCACTTGCTAAAGAACCTAAAACTACATCGACTTAATAATAAAAGCAATAATTGTGTAACACTATAGCATGTTCACTCCAGTCATCTAATTTGTGCCTCATAATAAGCCTCTTGTAGTAAAGTCAGGTAGTCTTCCTGTCTCTATTTCTTTCTTATTGCTAAGAAACTGAGGTGCTTAGATGTTAAATATCTTCACTGAGGTTACTAGTAAGTTGTGAAACACGTTTCAAATATGTCTTCTCATTTCTAGTTCTATACCCTCTTCTTTATATTATCTTGCAATCTTAGTAGACTTAAATGAGATTATCAATAAGCATCTAAAGCCACATCTTTTATAACCTTTATTTTTTTGAGGCTGTATTCATGTGCAAGTGGGTGTAAATAGTGGGTGTAAACTCAATTATATTCAATTTGTTTTGGCTTATATTTATTCCTTATGTTAAATGGTAATATGCTTCATAAAATAAAGACATGTCATCAAAACCAGGTTCTAATGAAACGTGAAAAGTCAATTTTCAGTCTTTTGGTTTAAAACGAACTAGCCCCTATATCAAATTCTCATTGTCCACTAAAAGAAGTATAACTACCCAGGAAAGAAGATAAACATTCAAAGCATCAAAAGAAACTGAACTTGAGAGACAAGCAATTGTCAGAATCTGGGAGGAGTTTTCAGAAAATGGCATTTCAGATGCTCCGGTTTGATAAAAATGATTAGTGTCAGCAGCTCTGCTTGCACTTAGAGCATAGAAAGTCAATATTATGTTGCCCCAACCCTAACAATGAGAATCTGGATCATATACAAAATCCATAGGCAGAGTGTCTACATTAACATCAGACAACAAAAATTTCAAAGTAGAAGTAATTCTAGTGATAGGATTATTTCATAATAATAAAAAGGTCAATTCACTGAAAAGATGCACAAATCCTAAATGTGTATTCACCTAACAACAGAACTTCAAAACTTGAGGGAAAATCTGATAAAACTGAAAGGAAAAATAAAGAAACTAAAATTATAGTTAGAGCCTTGAATACAGATCTCTCAGTAAGAGGACAGAAAATATGTAAGGTTATAAAAGAATTGGCCCACTATTTTCCCACTATTTAACATTATTTTCCCACTAGGTCAAATGAATTTTTACAGAAAACTCCATTCAACAACAATAAAACACATGTTCTTTAAAAATGCACATAAGACATTAGACTAGATGCATCACATTCAAGGCCACAAAGCAAAACTCAATAAAGTTAAAAGAATAAAATTCATTTAAAATTTGTTCATGGATTATAACAGAATTAAACTAGAAGCTAATAACAGAAAAATATCTGGAAATTTCCTCATTATTGTGAAATTAAGCAACATAATGGTAAATACTCCATGATCAATTAATAAATCTCAAGGTACTATTTAAAATATTTTAAATTGCATGAAAAATTATTTCAAAATTTGCAGAAAGCTTAAGCACTGCTGGGAGTAAAATTTACAGGACTAAATGCTTATATGAGAAGACAAAAAAATTTGCAAACCAGTAATATGAACTTCTAACTTAACAAACTAGAAAAAGAAAAGAATATGGAAATGAAATCCATAAGGAAGGAGGAAATAATAAGGAGCAGACCTCAATGAAATTAGAACACAAGAACAATGAAGAAAATCAATGGCACGGGATATTGCTTTGTTGAATAGATCAAGAAAATTGATGAACACTTTGTTCAGACTGACCAAGGAAAAAGACAGAAGACACATTTACAAATATCAAAATGAAAAGGAGATATCACTACTGAATCCCACAGACATTAAAAAATCATAATCTAAGGCAATACCACAATAAACTCTATACCCCAAAAGTTGAAATGTTAGATAAAATTGACTAATTCTTTGCAAGACAAAAGCTAAGAAAACACCCAAGAAGAAGTATACATTTCAATAAATCTAAATATATTAAATATATAAAATTTGCTGTTTAAGACTTTCCACGGTACAAAACTTTAGGCCAAGATTATTTCACTGGCTTATTCTACCAAACAATAAAGGAAGACAAAACAGCAATTCTATACCACATTTCCAGAAAATGAGAGAGCATACTTCACAATTCATTATATAAAGATAGCCTTAGTATATAACAAAACCAGGGGGAAAAAGATATTACAAAGAAAAAACCTTTAGGCCAATATCTCATAAACATAGATGCAAAAGTCCTTAACAAAATATTAACAAATCACATTCAGCAATACATAAAAATAATACATTGTAGCCAACTGTGATTTATCCCAGGAATGCAAAGCTGATTTAACATTTGAAAATTAATCAATAATTTGCTATATTAGTAGACTAGAAAAGAGAAACACAATTATCTGAGTAGATGCATAAAACATATTTGATAAAATTTAATATTTTTATGATAAAAATCACAGCAACTCCAAAAAAAAAGAATATTTTCTTAGCTTGATAAATTACATGTATAATAAACCCACAGATAACATTGTATTTAATAGTAAGAAACTGAATATTATCTCATTGAGATAGGAAACAAAACAAGGATTTTTTTCTTATATCACTCCATCTCACTGGAAGTTTTACCTTTTGCAATAAGGCAAGAAAAAATAAATAATAAATAGATCAGAAAGGAAGAAATAAAACTGCCTTTCTTAGATTCCAAAGAATCTAACTTGGGGAGAGGGGGGAACTCCTAGAATTAGTAAGTGAATTAGGCCAGGTTGCAGAAATTAAGGTAAATACACACACATCTGTTATTTTTCTGTACACCAGCAAATAACAGTTGGAATACAATATAAAAAGCAATGCCACTCACAGAAGTACCAAAAAATGAAACACTTAGGTATAAATCTAGTGGAATGTGTAAAAACAAAACAAAACAAAAAACAACCTCCCTACCCCCCAAAAATAACAGTAGGCTAAAAACTACAGAACATTGATAAGAGAAATTAAAGACTATCCACAGAAATAGATAAACTATGCTTATTCATTGGAAGACTAAATATTATTAATAGTTCAATTCTCCCCAAATTGATCTAGATTCCCTGAAATCTCATCAACATTCCAATAGTATTTTTATGTGCATATTTGGATCAACTATTTTTATAGTTTAGGTAGAAAGGCGAAGAAAGAATAATACCCAGTGTGATTTTGAAAAAGAAAAATAAAGATTGAAGACTCATGCTACCCTATTTGAAGACTTGCTATAAAGCTAAATTAATCAGGAAAATATGTCAGGTAAAAAGATGACTTTCCATTGAATGGTATTGGAACAACTAAAGATTCATTTGCTAAAAATATTTTAAAAGAAGGGAAAAAAATATGGAGAGAGAGAGAGCATCAGTCTATATCTCATACTCATGCAAAAAGTACCTGAAAATGTATTATAGCACTAAATATGAAACAAACAAACAAACAAAAAACTGTAAAGCTTTTAGAAGGTAATCTAGCAAAGATTTTGCATAACCTTAAGTTAGACAAAAAAAAAAAAAAAATCTAAATATGGCAACAAAAGCACAATTCACAAAAGAAAACAAGATAAATTAGTTTTTATCAATGTTTAAAGTATTTGCTTTGACATAGACACTTTAAAAAGCATAGAAAGGCAAGCTACTCACTGGAAGGATATATTTTCAAATTGCATTTCTTACAAAAGAGGTGAATATAGAATATATAAGAACTCTCAAATTACCAGAGACTCTGAAAAATGTGTAACACTATTAAGAGCACCAAAATGTGTGAAATAAGACTATCATAAGTAGAGGAGAGAGATAATGTAGCGGTAAACATATTCAAAGGAATAATGACTAAAAATGTCATGAATTTGATTTTTAAAAATTAATCGACACTTCTGAGAAGCTAAATAAAAAAGGATAAATGCAAAACGATCAACACAGAGAATACATCATAGTAAAAGTGATGAATGATTTAAAAATGGAAGTCTCAAAAGCAACAAGAGAAAAAATCACATATCACATATAATGGAACCCCAATAAAATTAACAGACTGATGTCTCATTTAAAAGTATGATGGCCAAAAGGAAATGAAATAAAATTTTCAAAGTGCTAAGAGAAATTTTAAAACTTTCCAATACAGAATCCTATATCCAGCAAAACTATATTTAAAAAATAAGTGGGAATTAAATACATTCCCAAATTTAAAAAGAGAGAGGATAGAGAGAATTTATTGCTAGTAGACTTTTCTTACAAGAACTACTAAATGATTTTTTTCAGGCTGAAAAGAAATGAACCAAACAAAAATTTGAATCCACACAAAAAACTTAGAGCATCAGAAAAGATAATTACATAATCATAAAAGACAATGTATACACATATTTCTTCATTTTTAAAAAGGGATTTGAAAAGCAATTGCATAAAACTATGTATATAATTTTTTTTTATATGCAGAAAATATAAAAATAGAATATATTTGCCAATAATAGCACACAGGGGATGCGTAGGAGCAAAGCAGTGTGGTGTAAGAAAATAACACCAGATGGCACCTCAAATATTCAAGAATGCATGAAGAGATCCAGAAAAGGTCAATAAGATAGCTAAATTACCAAATGCCGTACATACATACTCACTCTCCTTTTTTTTTGTCAGATTGCTTAAAAGAGATTTCTATGTGCCACTCCAATTAAATAAGTAAAAATCTGAAGTAGATTCTGATAAGTTAAAATATATATGGTAAGCTCTAGAGAAACCACTAAAACAACAAAATATAATAAAAAATAAATACTATCCTAATGCAAAAGAAAGCAATAAAAGAAACAGAAACAAAAAAGACATGAGACATAGGAAACAAAAAGTAAAATGGCAGATATAATCTAACTATATCAATAATAGCATTAAGCATTGATGATTTAAAAAATGAATTAAAAGTCAGAGATTCTCAGACTAAATAATAAAACAAGATGCTGTCTACAGGAAGGACATTTTGGATTCAAAGATAAAAGTTATTTCAAAGTAATGGATTGAAAAAAATTATGGTATATCCTTCCATTTAGTTAGAGATTCTTTAATGTTTCTCAGTCATTAGTGTAGGGATCTTTCATCCTCTTCTTAATTTTATTCTTAAACATTTTATGTATTTGATCCTTTCGGTGAATTTTAAAATTTAATTGTATAATTATTTGCTGCCAATGTAAAGGATTATAGTTATTTTTTTTTATGAATCAATCTTATATTCTCTGATATTGTTAACTGTATTTGTTAAATTTTTTAGACTCATTAGGATTTTCCAACAGGTCTATTATGTTATTCGTAAATAGGGAGCAATACTATATCTTTAATTTTTTGTGTGTGTGTGTGTAGTTGTTCTATGACTTTCTGAGAGGGATTAAAACCTACAACTTTGATGATGAGTTTTTAATTTTTCTCTTTATTTCTGTTTTTTTTTTTTCAAATATTTTGAAATGTTATATATTTCCTGGTGAATTTAGCCTTTATGACAAAATGTTTCTGTTTATCTCTGTTAATATCTCCAATCTTGAAGTTGATTCTGTCTTATACTAATATAACAACATTCTTGTGTCTACAGTTTGTGTGATTTTTTTCTTTTCTTTGATGTCCAATATATCTGTCTTTACATTTAAAGTGTATTTCTTATACACAACATATATTTGCATCTTTTTAATTTGATTTGGATCTTCCTTTTAATTTAAGTGTTTAGTTCAGTAATTATTGATATGCTGTGTTTAGGTTTACTATTTTGCTTATCATTTTTTATTTAGATTATTCATTTTCTTATTACTCTTCTCTTGTTTCTCCTTTTCTTGCTTTATTTGGGTTCATTGAATACTTTTTAATATTCCATTCTCAATTTCTATATTAGTTTTTTTTTTTTTTTTTTTTTTTGTCTTTTTTGTGACCGGTCAGGGGATCGCCCCGCACCGCGCTCAGCCAGTGAGCGCACCGCCATTCCTATATAGGATCCGAACACGCGGCGGGAGTGTCGCTGCGCTCCCAGCGCCACACTCTCCCAACTGCACCACGGGGTTGGCCCACTACATTACTTTTATAACTATACCTTTTTAGAATTATCTTTCTTGTATTTTAAAAAATGATTGCTCTATGGATTACACAATACATCCCTAGTTTACCACAGTTTTCGTAAAGTTAACATTGTACCATTCTACTTAAAATGTTAGATATTCCTTGTATTGAAACTATATAATTCCATCTACTTTCACTCTAGTTTGTGCTAATATTGTCATGTACATTTAAATTTATATGAATTATATACCCTGCTATATTTTTTCTTTTGACAGTCAGTACTATATTAAGAAATTAAGAAAAGAAACAATGATCTTTTATGTGTAACATTGCTTTATTAGTTCTTTTACTTTTTAATCATTCTTATAGATCCAAGTTTATCTGTTGTCATTTTCTTTAGCCTTATAAATTGCCTTTTAGAATTTTCTGTATAACATGTCCTCAGAGTTTTCCCCAGTATTCTTTTATCCTAAAATGTATTTTTATTTTTATTCTTATTGAAGGAATATTTTTCTGAATATAGCATTCACGTATGCCTTTACATTCTTTAATTTTTTTCTTTCAGCTATTTAAGCATGTTTCTTTTTGTCTTCTGAGGTCCATTTTTGTTTGATGCAAAGTCAGACATTACCTCTATCATTGCTTACCTGTATGTAAAATGGCATTTTTCTTCTGGATGTTTTAAAGATTATCCACTATCTTCAGTTTGTAATTTAATTGTAAAGAGCCTAGGTGTGATTATTTTTGTACTTATTCTGCTTGGAGTTTTCTAAGTTTCCTGAATTTCATTTTGATGTTTTTCCCCCTACCTAGAAAATATATGGTCAGTATCTCTTCAAATATTTTTTTTTTCTGTCTTACTGTATTTCTATTTACCTTCTGGTATTCAAATTATCATTGAATATTGAGCCATAAGTAATTAGGCTCTGTTCAATTCTTTTCAAACTTTTTTCTCTGTGTTCATCTAGTTGGAGAAATTCTATCAATTTGTTTTCAAGTAGACCTTTCTTTTGCCATCTCCAACCCATTAAAATCCCATCAGTGAATTTTTTATTTCAGATACTACCGACTTTAGTCCTAAAATTATCATTTGCCTTTGTTATAGTTTTTATTCCTCTGCTGTTCTTTTTCATCTATTCAGTTATTTTAACTTTAAGTCATTGAGCATATCTACAATAAATACCTTTTAAAGTACTTGTCTGCTAATTCCATTAACTGTGTATTTGAGGTTCTGGGTATTTGAGGTTTCTGGGTATTTGAAGGGTCTATTTCTTAGGAATACTTATTTTTCTTTACAATGAATCATATTTTCTACTTTCTTCTCTTTTTTGTTAATATTTTATCACATCCTTAACATTGTGAATGATACATTTCATAGACTATAAATTCAATTACCTTGTCCTGAAATGTTGATTTTTGTTCTAGCAGGCAGTTGAATAACTGATTGATCTCTTTGAACTTCTGAGGCTTGATCTATGCTTTGGATGGGCAGACCTGTGGAAAGCCTGAGATGTTTACTAAGCCCCTCTAATCTAAAAGCGTTTAAATTCCAAACTGTCTCTCTCTCTGTGTGGTGCACAGTAGTTTAAACTTGTGTTCCTTGTTTTCAGTCTGTAACTTGATGTTTTCTATGGGGTATTCATCTCCCTTCATGTATAATGCAGTTGTCTATAAAGAGGTAAGTGGGAATTTATATGTAGATTTTGGAACTCTACTCACTGTGATTCCTTCTCTTTGGGGGAGTCTTATTCCATTCTTTGATACCTCAAGCCAGTAAGACTATGGCTTCCTGCTTGAATTCTGTTTGATGTTATTTTCAATTACGGGCTGTCTTCTAGAAGAAGGCATATTTTATATAGATCTCACCCACTGTAATTTCCGTCTTTCAACATTTGAAATCCCTTTCAGTTTCTGCTGCTTTTGATTGTTCCCTTGTGCCTTTGAATAGTTGTTTTAAAATATTTCATTCTGAGATTTTAATTATCATCTGTAGGAGCATTAGATTAAAGTCACTATTCTTTGTCTTTTAAAGATATTTGCTCAATATTAATATTTACCATAGAAATTTTAGATATTAACTTGAAATCATAAATCACATCTGAAAACTGAGTGTGCTGGCATTTTATTATTTGCCTCTTTGGAATGGTGAAAGTGTTGATGATGACTGAACTTGAATAACTACTATCACTCCAGGATAAAATACATCGGGTAGAAGCTACTTCAATACAAATTTCTCTGGAAAGTAATATAAGTAGGTTCAATAATGAATCAGTTCTCTCTGGTTTCATTCTTCCTAAAGTCCTTCAAATGCATTCAACTTAGTGTACTTATCTAAAGGATAACTGGATAGAAAAAAGATAGTTGGGGTATCAGTGTTTCTTTGCATATAATGCCATTTACCAGAAGGTTAATAGTACACTAAACTCTAGTTCCAGTTCTGCCCTATGTTTTCATATTTTGTTTTATTTGCTATTTTTATTTTTTGATATGTGATGTTGAAAAATATAATTCATACACTATAAAAGTCATGTAATAAAGTATAGAATTTAGTAGGTTTAGTATATCCATAAGGATTTAACCACAATCAAACTTTAGAACATTTTTATCACTCCACAAAAGAAACCCTATATCCATCAGTAGTGCCTCACCACTCTTCCCTACAAGCATGACCCTGGCAACCACTAATCTATTTTGCCTCCATTGATTTACCTAATCTGGACATTTCATATAAATGGAGGCATACTATATGTGTCTGGCCTTGTTTGTCTTGTTTCTTTCACTTAGTATAACCATTTCAAGTTTCATTCATGTTGAAGCATTATCAGTAGTTCATTACTACTAATGAACAAAATAATATGACATTATTTGGATATATCACATTTTTAATCTACTTATCAGTTGATGGACACTGATATTGTTTCCACTTTTAGGATATTATACATAATACCATTATAAATTGTTTTGTACAAGTTTTTGTGTGGATGTAAATTTTTATTTCTCTTGGATAAACACCTAGGAGTGGAAATGCTAGGTCAGATAGTTACACCATGTTTAATATTTTGAGGAACTGCAAGACTGTTTTCCACAGTTACTGAACCATTTTACATTCTCATCAGCAGTGGATGAAGGTTATAATTTCTCCACACACTGGCTGTGTTAGTTTTCTAGGGCTTTTGTAACAAAGGACCACAAACTAAGTGGCTTAAGCAAGATAAATTTATTGCCTCACAATTCTGGAATCTAGAAATCCAAGGTGAAAATGTTTGCAAGGTTGGTTTCTTCTGAGGGCTGTGGGGGAGAATCTGTTCCATGTCATTCTCATAGCTTCTGGTAGTTTCCCAGTGATCTTTGGTGAGCTTTGGCTTGTAGATACATCACTTTTTTCTCTGCCTTCATCTTCACATGGCATTCTCCTCCTGTTCATGTCTGTCTCTTTGTTCACATTTTTCCTATTGTAAGGAACACAGTCATATTGGACTAGAGCCCACTGTAATGACCTTATCTTAACTTGAGTATGTCTCCAAAGACCTTATTTCTAAAAAAGGGCACATTGTAAAGCACTGAGATTTAGATCTTCAACATATCACTTGTAGTGGATTGAATTATGTCATCCCAAAACTCACTGGAGCTTGATGTGTGTCCCCTGAGTTTTATGTATTAGAAACCTAGCTCCCATTGTGACTATTAAGATGGTAGGAGATCCTACAATGGTAATTGAGAGGTGGAGCCTTGAAGAGGTGATTGGATTGTATGACTGTGCTGTAGTGAATGGATTAAAAGTGGTGGTCAGGGGCGTGGTTCTGAGGGCTTTAAAAGAAGAGAGAAGAGTCTGTCTTTCTCTCTCTTGGTTGCTCTGCTCTCTCTGCTTCCGCCATCTTGTTTTGTGAGACCCCTGGGTTGCTATCGCCACCACCAGATGGACTTCGCAGCCTCAGAAACTGTAAGCAATAAGTTTCATTTTCTTATAAATTACCCAGTTCCATGTACTTCATTATAAGCAACATAAACAGACTAATACATCACTTTTGGGGACATTGTTCAACCAATACCACTCATCAACATTTGTTATTGTTGTTTTGATAATAGTCATCCAAATGGATGTGAAATGGTATTTCACTGTGATTTTGATTTACATTTGCCTAATGACTAATTAATTGTGTTAAGCATCTTTTCATATGCTTATTGGTCATTTTAATATTGTCTTTGGAGATATATCTGTTCAGATCCTTTGCTAATTTTTTTTTGGTGGGGGCAGCTAGCCAGTGTGGGGATCTGAACCCTTGACTTTGTCATTATAATACCCCTTTGCTTGTTTTTAATTGAGTTACTTGTCTTTTTTATTATGGAGTTGTAAGACTTCTTTATACATTCTAGGTAAAACTAAGCACACAAAGCACACAAAGCACATGCCCACTAAGCACACAAAGGTAAAACACTTTATGAGAACATATGATTTGCAAATATTTTCTCCCATTCCATGTGATCTTTTCACTTTCTTGACAGCGTCCTTTGAAGCATCAAAGTTTTTAATTTTCATTAGTTTTACTTTATTTTTGTTGTTTTTGCTTATGCTCTTGTATCATGCCTAAGAACTTATTGAATAATCCGAGGTCATTAGATTTACTATTATATTTTCTTTAAGTGTTTATAGTTTTAGTATTTACATGTAAGTATTTAATTCATTTTTACTTCTTTTTTGTATGTGATATAAAGTAGGCATACAACTTCATTCTTTATTGGTGGATATCCAGTTGCTCCCAGCACTATATGTTAAAAAGACTTCTTTCCCCACTGGGGAAACTGGCATAAAATTTAAGATAGTTTGTGAGATTAAAAGAAAAAAAAAAAAACATTTGGGAATGGTATGATTGGTGTGAAAGGGGGATTTATTAAGGGGCTGCATTGAGACTCTACTTAAAAACGATTTTGGCACTGTGTCTGTTGTCGGAAGCTGTGCGTCGGTCCCTGGACTCCAGCGTGGGAATGTAAGGAGGACGGTTTTCCATTCAGCAGAGCTGCGGAGAATCTCCGTGTGTGGCAAAGGGTCCCACGGAAGTTTTCCCAAAAGTCCCTGGTGTTCCCTGGATTGCATGTATTCCTCACGCCCCTCCCCCCCCGGAAATAATTGGATGTTTTATGAGAATGTTTATGCTCTTGTGCGTTTGGTGTGAGGTGGCAGTTGTACCTTTTAAGAACTATGCAAATGAGATTACTTTTTTTTTTTTTTTGTTATTGAAACTGTTTTTTTGAGAAACTTTTAGTTAATAAAAACAAGTTTGATTTGATTAATGAAACCCAGGCAAAAATGTTAAAAAGTACACCTGGGTCTATGATTTGTTTCATCCATTGTTCCAAAAAGCAGGTTCAGAGAAGCCAAGAGGCCTTTCTGTACAGAAGAATGGATTGGGCGGTGAGATAAAGTAAAATAACAATAAGTTTCCTGTAAATTTACCTGAGGTACAAGTTGCCCGGGTCATTATTTTACCACGCATGGGTTTGGTTTTCACTGTCAGAGACAACAATTATGTTGGTTAAATATTAAAAGTTTGGTGGGCTTTTAGAGAAGAAAATGGCATGCTACATGTAGGCTACATGTATGGCCCTTCTTTCTTACACAGGGTCATATATAAAGAACAAATATATGATGTGGTAAGATTAAATATGAGCAAAAACTGTAAAGTTTTGTTTATGAAAAAATCAGTTAGGTCTGGGCTTTTAAGTTGTTCAAAAATTTTTAAACAAAGAATTGTTTTACACACATAGTTAGATCATATTATAAAAAGATGTGCCTTTTTAATAATTGTTGCCTTTAGTTGATTAAGATAAAAAATTAAAATCAAAATAGGTGATGGATATATAAAAATCATATGTTGTAAGGGTTAAATGTTTTATTCGAAAACTGCATGTGCTGCCAACCGTGAGGTCTCTGGCCACTGGCCACAGACCTCGGCTTGAAACTCTTGCTTGCTGATTAAGTTTGTTTCACTTTAAAGAACGATTTGTCCTTTTTTGGGAGATTGTGATTTGTGAATGACTGGGAACAATTGGTTGAGGTAACTCACTACTTTCGTCACTTTAAAGAATAATATGTACTTTCCTAAAGATTATGATCTGTGAATAATGACATGTAGTTCCTTAGAAAGTTATGATTCAATATAATGAAAAAGGGATGATTTAAATGTTGTATTGATCTATTTTGTGCTCATAGTTTAATATTAACTTGATGAAAAATGCTTGCTTTATGTAATTAGAGAATAGACATGATAAAAATAAAGGAGAACTCTTGTCCGTCGTCCACTGATGCACTAGATAGACATCATTGGGCTGTCTCTTTTTTCTCCTCTCTCTCTCTCTTTTTTTTTTTCTTTTCACTGACTCCACACATCCTTCTCGGGCTCCAAGAAGCAGCTGGAGCTGTACTCCGGCAGTCTATCAGTCATTTTCACCATTAGAGTAATTGCTACATATTAAATTCTAAACCAAGAGTTTCTAAACCCACGTTTCCTCACTGTTCTAAGTCCTATAGCAGCTCTACCTCAAGCTTCCTCTGGACCACTGGAATGCACTTGGAGGTCTAGGTACATCAATTTCTTGTATGCCCACTAAGCACACACAGCACATACATTACTAGAATAGTGATTAGAAAAAGTGATCAGTATGATTACCAAATACATGTATTTAAAACTTAAAGGAAAAGTAAATGTATCAAAATATATGTCTTCCCTGGAAACATGTTTTCTCTTTATCATAGTATTCTTTTAATTTATGGAACTAGAGATTAAGATACAAAATATGGAAGCAGAAACTTGAATATATAAAGTTGGAATCACGCACTCGCTAACCAACTGGCAGAGATGTAAAAATTTCATTCGAGGTGCTGAAGAATGATTATAATAATTTTTAAGTGGAAAATATTAATCAGAAAAGGAATATTTTGTACCTGAGGAAAAATTTATTAGTATTAATGAGAACTAGATGAATAGATATAGCAAAATAAGGGAAAGTGGGAAAGAAAAAAAACAAAGGAAGGATAGTGTGGAAAATTCATCAGTAAAGGGAATCAGTACTGTAATGGATCCAGCCAATTATGGTGAAGATGTGAGTAAAAAACAGACTTGAGCACATACTGTAAATGTAGAAGCCCCCCCCCCACACCACTCACGTACATACCATAGAACTTTGTTTTCCCTGTATAGCTTGTCCTTAATGATTAATTAAAATCGTATCAAACGCAGACACCTTGTCTCATCCCGTCTTGGCCGATACGTTCACCTATGTTAACCCAGTTCTCAGTCAATCAAAGAGGCAGTTGGGACTTTACCCTCTTTCTCCTGGTTTACATCTTCTGAAATAAAAGGGCTTTCCTTTAAGTTCTGTCTGGGAAGTGTGACTGGCATAGCAATGAGCACTTGGGTCAGAGGTCCCACTGACCAAGTCAGCCTCTGACATGCCGGCCGAAGATGAAGGGGAATCCTATGGGATTCGTTCCTTACCAATACCACTGTTACTTTCCAAGGAATAACTCTGACCTCACCTTATCCATATGTGGTTACAATACTGTGTCAATAACTTTGAAAGTCTGAGTTTTTATTCTGCCTTCAAAGTTACAAGTTAGCCCACCATAGTTTTGTGGACGTGATACTTCTGAATCTGTGACAAAAGACTTTATTACTCATGGCACATCAGGCAGCAAAATCTTCAAATCATATCATTTCTTTTCTTTTCTTTTCTTTTTTTTTTTGTGACTGGCAAGGGTACCGGAACCCTTGGCTTCGGTGTCGTCCGCACTGTGCTCAGCCAGTGAGTGCACTGGACATCCCTATATAGGATCCAAATCCGCAGCCTCGGTGCTCCCAGCGCCGCACTCTCCCGAGTGAGCCACAGGGTCGGCCCCAAATCATATCATTTCTATTGTCTGCTAAGTCTCACAGGGTGATGATGAGGGAACCCAGATAGATGTTGTGCATACAGTGGACTGATATCATTACTGAGCAATCCCAGTTTAAAGAACCTCCAATCTTACAATAGAATCATAAGAAAACCTGCTCAGCCTTTGCTCCAGAGGAAGACGTTATCTTTACTATCCAGGACAGCAAACAATTCTGCCCTCTGCCCTAGGGAAAGACAATATCTATCTTTCAAGGTTGTTCATAAAACAAATATTATTGAAAAAAATGTTGGGAACAAATATGTCACAAGGCTTACTGAAATGTGGTAGATCCATAGAGAGTGGTCTCCCAAAAAATAGCCATGTTTATAAAATAAACAGTAAATTGAATTGAAACAACTTGGCACATAGGTTTCTCAAAGCATCATCTTGAGCAATGATCTGAATGGAACTTGCTGCAGAAGATTAAAAGTGACATGAATAGTTAATGAGAAGTAAAGTAGGGATTATGAATAAAAAATGTTAAATTTCTCCTCCATGCTAGAGAACTTCTTGAGTTTCTCACAACTTTTAATCTCCCACTGACATCAATTGTAGACATTGTAAATAATAAATATAACCTTCAGGCATCCATATTTTTTCTCTTGTCCTGTTGGATATCAATGCTATATGGCAGTAGATTGTAGCTGGAACAGAGCAGAAAGTCATCCACAAAATAATAGTTGTATCTCACACTAAGGCAGCAGTCATGCTATTCTTGGAATAATTCCAAATGCTTCCCATAAATTATGACATTTAATTATCCCAACAACCCTGAATGATTATTCTTATCACCATTTTACAGATGAGAAACCTGAGGCACAGAGGACTTAATTAATTTTCACAAGTTCATAGAGCTTATAAAAGGTAGTACAGAATTTCACCCCAGGCAGCTTTTACTATTATGCTATAAGACAAGAGTTGTAATGCTTTGAAGTTGTTCACAAGTGTTTTCTTTCCCCCACATAATTTTTCTCTGAATAGGTTTATACTTGCAAGCTAAACCTATTTAAGCTGTAGCAAAAATACACAGTGCTGGTCTGACACTGAGCCCGTTGAATATTACAGAAGCAATTAGCTGAAAGTAAGACTTTTCATTTTGAACAGGATATGAGCCAGTGATTATTTTTGGGACCAAATTACTTGGGTTTCAAAATTTTTCTTAGTAGATTTAATTTGGTTTCTACATTTTTATGCTTTCCTTCCTAAACTTTCCTTCATATTTCTAACATTTAATTTCTCCTCCAAAATTTTAGTAAAAACTGATTTATAAAACTGATCAATAATATTTAAAACTAGCTTAATTCCACGGAATCTAAGTTGTAGTAACAAATAGCTCCTCCAAGTTACTTTATTTTGGTGTCTTGGGTTCTCTTAAGATGCATCTTTCATATAACTTTGCTCTCCTTTGCACATCTTGATTATATGTTACATCAAATTATTGTTTTAATAACCAGTTTTTCACTATTGGAAAATTGACTAGTATTCAGATATCATACTACATTACATATAAAGTCAGTATTTTGAGATTTGCAAGTGATAATAAATTTTTTAAATACAGAATAAATTTACCAAATTTGAAGTAAGTATAATTAATGGTAATAATATACATATGCGGATATATTTAAACATTTTGAAAATATCTTGGAATAATCTTATTATGCATTATGAAAAACTACTTGAGATATGATTAAATGTAGCATAGGTACAGAGTTTTCTGAACAGTTACTTTATAGGAGCATTAACATATGGCAAATTTGCTTTAAGCTTTTAACTTTGAAAATGATACTTTAAGTTAGATATGATTGATATGTGTGACATTAATGCATTAATGTGGTCAGTGTAAGGTTTGCCCAAGTTATTGTAATCAAAAGACAGACTACGAGTAGTCACTGCCAGAGAGCATTCTTATACATTATATGGAAAAGAAAACCCTGTGACTCAAGAGTTTTACACCTAGCCACATAATTTTTATTTTATAAAGAAATAACAAGATTTTTTTTCAGATAAACAAGTGCATTAGGAAAACTAATGCTCATGTACTTCTCCTAAAAGATACAATTTTGGTGTACCATCCAGCCAACATTGTAGTAAACCAAAATACTGTACTCATGAAAGGGGAAGATGTTGGCAACATTTATCAAAGTAATGAAACTGGTTAAACATAACAATAATTGCCAGACTTTTTTTCTAAATATGATTATAAAATAAAATGTAAATATCTAAATAATTTTAAAAAGTGTAAGGTTAATATTTTAATTATAAAAATAAGTACAAAATTCTCAAATACATATTCTAGAAGATAGGTAAAAGCATGAAAAATTTCATCTCATGTAAAAGGGCATATATTACAAGTATTAGTCATTTTTGAGATTTATTTAGTACATTTTATATTCAAATACAATAAGATAACCTTATACATAACCTATTTAGAAGGAAATTCAAATTGTACATGTTCCTAATAAAGCAAAGAAAAATGTAGATTATGTACTTGAGAAAGAAAACACAAGAATCTGTGAAGATTATTAAGAAAAAAATCTAAAATAAAATTAAACATATCTCTAATGGTAATGCATGCAAATTAGGTAAGCCTTCCAATTAAGGAAACAATTTTAAAAAATATTTATAGTTTATCAGACTATCTGCTGTTTACAAACAGCATAAATGAAAGTGAAAAAAAAGAAATGTAAAAATCAAAGTTAAATAAAAATTAAAAGAAATTAAAATTAAATAACATCCAACAAATGTAGTAAAATAAAAGAAGAGTGCTAAAGTACTGCCAAAGAATAATATTAAACAATTAATGACAATATTGATGACATGAATGCTGTAATTTATGACTGGAAAATTACACACAATGTCCACACACACGTCCACATTCATATATGCTAAATTAATAAAGCTTGTTTTCAAAATTGATAAAAATATTAAGCTCATGTTAATGTGATACAAAGCAAAAAATTACAACATACATTTTCTGAACAAAGGGCAATAAAAACAGAAACTTAAAAATTTGAATGAGGAAAACAAGCACTTGAAAATTGTATGAAAAAGAAAATCAAAGGCAAGAAAATTAATTAGTTTTATTTTAAGTAAGGACTTATAAATCATTTAGCAAATAATGATATAAAGAACAATAAATATCAAAGTTAATGGCTTGCAGTTTCTAAGAACAAGAAAAAAGTTGCAAAAGAGCACACACACACCCTGTGTGCATATTTGTTTTTTGGCTAGGCCAGAAAAAAAGGTAAATTCATAAAATATAACTGCCTCATGTGAGTCAAAACAAAATAAACAACCCCCTCCAAAAAAAAAAAACCAAACAAAAAATTACCCTCCTGAAGGACAATAGGCAAAAATCAAGAACTCACAAATCATTAAAATTTTTATATAGATAATACTTATGAATATGTTTTTTCAATTCCATTGTATTTAAAGAAATGTGAGGTTAAAATAAAAAATATGACAATATTTGCTGTATATTAAAATTTTATAAAAAATAATATTTTTTATGTGCATTAAAATATTTACAGTGTAAGTTTCACATTTAGGAAAATAATTTGACTATATTTCTCGAGCAATAGAAGAAATACACCCAGCAACCTTACCAGTCATGCACAGACCCCGCCCAACAGGCAGATGGCAGGAAACATGCCCAGGGACCCCAGCAGCTATAGACAGCCCCTGCCACTGCCACAGACACTGCTGCTGCACAGGTGTTTTGCCACAGCTACTGCCACAGCCATTTCTGCCACAAGGGTGGCTCACAGCCACAGAAACAGGCACCACCACCATTCATGCAGCACACAGGCCACTGAACTGCATTGACACAAAGAGAGTCACCAGCAGATTCTGGGGTAAAAGGTGAGCAAACACAGACCTGTGACCCAATGACCCAACCTACAAGATTATTCTGCTACATGAGGTAGCACATGTGGGAGTGAGAGGTACATGTGAAGTCCACATGACTGCCTTTGTCTGGGGAGAGACATACACAGAACCCCTTGAGAGTGGAGAAATCAGGATACCAAAGTAGTGTAAGAAAGAAAATTCCCAGTCACTACCAACCTATTCCCTAGCCAGGGAAAGTAAGCACCCAGAGGGAGCCTCTGCTTATAGGAAAGAGAAACTAGAAACCCCTACCAGGGTCATTCATTCAAACTGAGGAGTTCCAATATACCCTCATGCACCCCTCAGGGTAATGGAACAGTAGGCGGGATGCCAACAAGTCCACTCAGAGTCACCTACCCCAGCCAAAAAATGACAGAGCACAATGGTACTTCTCCCAGGAACATGAGAGCTCTCCCACATTCCTAACAAATGAACACAGTGTCACTATCCTCAGCAAGGAATCACTAAGTGCCACAGTGCCTATGCCATGGAGGCACTTACACACAACTCCAACACTGAATGAGGCCGAAGTACCCATACAGATACTATTCTACTACATCTACCAGGAACCAGTGCTAAAACACCGCAGTCAACAGTCAATATAAAGCACATCTAAAGGAGGAAATCTCTCTCCTGAGAGCCCACTCTAGAGTAATAGAAGAAGTAACTGCTCTACCAGATGACCAGACTTCAATGTAGAGATACTAGAAATATTAAAAAAATAAGAAAATATGACACCACCAAAGGAACACAATAATTCTCAAGACTGCCTTAAGCCCATAGAGCAGGAAATCCCTGAAATGACTGTAAAGGAATTCTGAGTAACAATCTTAAGTAAACTCAATGAGATACAAGGAGACTCAAGTATACAACACAACAAAATGAGAAAAGTATCCAGGATATGAAGGAGGAAATTTACAAACAGATTAAAACCTTAAAAAATAATTTAGCAGAACTCCTGGAATTGAAGGATTCATTCAACATTAAAAAAAAAAAAAATCACAATGGAGCGATTAAGGAGCAGGTTATTGAGCATTTATTGTGATAAACTTCCCTCTTAGTACTGTTTTTGCAGTATCCCACAGGTTTTGGTATGATGTGTCTATTTTCATTAGTTTGAAGAAATTTTTGATTTCCTGTTTAATTTCTTCTTGGATCCATATGTCATTCAGTAGAATGTTGTTTAATTTCTGTGTATTTGTATACTTTCCATTGTTTTGTTTGTTATTGATTTCTAGTTTTAATCCAGTGTCTTCTGAAGAAAATACATAAAACAATTTCATTTTTAAAATATTTGTTGCAACTTGATTTGTGACCTGACATATGGTCTATTCTATAGAATGTTCCATGTGCTGATGAGAAGAGTGTATATTCTGTGGTTGTTGGATGAAATGTTTTGTAGATGTCTGCCAAATCCAATTGGTCTAAAGTATTGTTTAGATCTTGTTTTTCTCTGTTGATTTTTTGCCTAGATGATCTGTCTAATCTTGAGAGAGGGGTGTTCAGTTCCCTATTATTATGGTATTTGGGTCTGTCTCTTTCTTTCGGTCTAATAGTGTTTGCTTTTTATATCTGGCTGCTCCAATGTTGGGTGCATATATGTTTATGATTATGACTTCTTCTTGGATAGATCCATTTAACTTTATATAGTGTCCTTCTTTGTCTCTTTTTATGGTTTTTGGTTGAAAGTCTATTTTATCTGATATAAGAACAACTACTCCTGCTAGTTTTTGGTTTCTTTTTTCACGGTATATATTTTTCCATCCTTTCACTTTTTGTGTGTGGTCTTTGAGATGAGGTGAGACTCTTGAAGACAGGATATTGTTGAGTCTATCTTTTTAATCCAATCAGTCAGTCTGTGTCTTTTGAGAGGGAAATTTAATCATTTTTCATTAAGAGTTATTATTGAAAGGTGTTGATTTACTCCTGGCCCTTTATTCATTTTTGTTTGGATGTTTTAAATATCTTTTTTTTTCTTTCTTTCCATTTTACTGTTTGTCTTCTGTGTTTGTTGGTTTCTTGAGGTGGTTAGATAATGTTCTTTTCTCTTTATCATTTGCATTTTTGTTTTGCTGGCAGATTTGTTCTTTCTTGTGTATTCATTGTCATGATGGTTGTTTTTCAGGTACCAAAGGGTAACTCAGGATAATGTAATTAGGAACTTAATATGCATAATATAAACCTAATTTATTCATCATGTTAACAAATATATGAGCATACAAATGAACAATAGAAGAAGATATAACAGAATATTAATGGTTATATTACTTTACTGTGTGATTTTATGTCCTGTGGACCTTTTGTAACTCTGCAGATATTCTATATATACTTTAATAATTTCATTTACATAATTTTATGCTTGATAAGAATAAAACATAGGGTGAATGTTGTATTTTAATGCAACACATTGTGGCTCCAATGTCAAGTTGTTTCTATGTCCCTGTCCATAGGTTTGATAGACTATTCTCTGCATAAATATAAATATTTCTATCCGTAGGTTACCTTACATTGCCTTTGAAAATACACACCCTTTTCTAGTAATGTTCCTGTTTGTTTTCTTTTACCTTTTATGTAAGAGTACTACTGGCTTCTAAATACTGAGAAAAACAGTGGAACAAATCTTTCTTTTCCTAATAGAAACATGAGTGTAAAAAAACCCTGACAGTTGTATACCTAATATTTGCAAATTAGCTTGATGTGTGGAAACTAAAATCTAAAATCAATTGCAACCTAATTTTTAAACATCTATTTATAAGATAATTTCCCCTGAACCATTTATATAATGAAATGAAAAATCAAACAAATTAAAGCAGATGTATAGCCCTTTCCTGAATGTGAGTAGCATATTAGTGAATGTTTAATTATGTTTAATAGAAAGTCTCTGTTTTTTGCCTAGAGTACAGTAGTCAAAGGATACTTTTTACTTTGCTTTTGTGAAAAGCTATTGTTGAAAGATTTATTCTCCACATAACAAAGCAAAAGGGCAAGAGGACTTGAAGGAGTCCCTAATTCTTTCTATTGCATTATGTTTGGGCAAGGTGATGTCACATACCCATAAACAATCATAATCAGCCATGTTTACAAAAGAAATTAAGAAAACCTGCTACAGCTTTCATTATAACTGAAATGCTTTACTTTATTCTTTTTGAGAAAGTAATAGGCCTATTTACTCCATGGAACAACATAATGGAAATTTTCAGTCAAGATAAATGTTATGAAAACTTGTGTACTATACTATTCACCATGCAGTTCAAAAAGCTAAAAGTGAGAACTTTGCCTTTTCTATTTTTTTTTCTTTTTTTTTTCAAATTGTATTTTAACATTTACTTGTACACATTTGTGGGGTACAGTGTGTTGTTTCAATACATGCAGATACTGCATAAAGATTCACTTAGGGTAGATAGCATAGTTTTGTACCAGTTAGTCCATCACTTCTCCTTCCCCCTACCCCTCTCCCTTCCCAGTCTCTGGATAACAGTTACTCTACTCTCTACTTCAATGTGAACCACTTTTTAAAAATTTTTTAGATTCCACGTATGGGGGTGATCATGTGGTATTTGTCTTTTTGTGCCTGACTTACTTCACTTTACATGATGGTTTCCAGTTCCATCCATGCTACTGCAAATGATAGGATACCATTTATTTTTATAGCTGAATACTATTTCATTGTATATTTATATCACAGTCTTTTTTATCCATTCATCCACTGATGGACATTTAGGTTGATTCCATCTCTTGGGTACTGTGGGTAATGAAAACATGGGAGTGCAGGTGTCTTTTTGATATATTGATTTCATTTCCTTTGGGTGTATACCCAGTAGTGGGATAGCTGGGTCATAATGCAGATCTATTTTTAATTCTCCAAGGAAACTCTATACAGTTTTCCACAATGGCTGTGCCAATTTATATTCCCACCAGCAATGTAGGAGGGTTCCCTTTTCTCCTTATCCTTGCTAACATTTGCTATTTTCTGTCTTGTTGATTACAGCCATTCTAACTGGGATGAGATGATGTCTCTTTGTGGTTTTAATTTGCATTTTCCTGATGATTAGTGAAGCTGAAAATTTTTTTCATATGCTTGTTGTCCATTTGTATGTCTTCTTTTGAGAAATGTCTGTTCAGGTCCTTTGCCATTTTAAAATTTTGTTGTTGTTGTTGAGTTGTTTAGGTTCCTTATCAATTCTGCATATTAGTCCCTTGTCTGATGTGTAGTTTACAAACACTTGCTCCCATTTTGTAGATTTCTTTTTCACAGTGTTGTTAGTGTCCCTTGCTATACAGAAGCTTTTCAGTTTGATGTATTTGCAGATTTTTCTTTTAGTTGCCTGTGCTTTTGTAGTTTCACAACAAAACAAAACAAAACAAACAAAACACTGCCCACTCCCATTTTGTGTAGCATTTCTCCTATGTATTCTTCTAGTGGTTTCATAGTTTAGGTCTTTAATCCATTTTTAATCCATTTTCAGTTCATTTTTGTGTATGGTAAGAGACAGTGGTCTAGTTTCAATCTTCTGGGTGTGGATATCCCGTTCTCCCAGCACCATTTATTGTAGAGGCTGTTTTTTCCCCTCTGTATATTCTTGGTACCATTGTAAAAAGTCAGTTGGCTAGTTTATTTCTGGACTACTTATTCTATTCCATTGGTCTATTTTTATGCCAGTACCATGCTGTTTTGGTTACTGCGTTAGTCCATTTTGTGTTGATATAACAGAATCCCTGAAACTGGGTAATTTATAGAGAACAGAGATTTACTTGCTTAGGATTCTGGGACAGCTGCATCTGGTACAGGCCTCAGGCTGCTTCTACTCATGGTGGAAAGCAGCAGGCAGTCGATGGGTACAAACAGATCACATGGAGAGAGGAAGCCAGAGAGAGAGAGAGAGAGAAAGAAAGACTCTCTTTGAAAGCCCTTAGAACCATGTCCCTGACCAACATTTTTAATCCATTCACTACTGCATGGTCCTACAATCCAATCACCACTTTAAGGCTCCACCTTTCAATTACCATAATATAGGATTTCCCACCCTCTTAACAGTCACACTAGGGGCCAAGTTTCTAATACATAAAAGTTGGGGGACACAATTCAAGCTTCAGTGAGTTTTGAGGGGACATAAGTCAATCTATTAAAGTTACTATATTTTTATAGCATATTTCGAAGTCAGGAAGTATGACGCCTCCAACTTTGTTCAAGATTGCTTTAGCTCTATGGGCCTTTTGAGGTTCCATACAGTTTTTAAGATCCTTTTTTCTATTTCTGTAAAGAATGTCAATTGATATTTTGATAGAGATTGTGTTGAATGTGTAGATTGCTTTGGGTAATATGAACATTTTGAAAATGTTAATTCTTCCAACCCAAGATCATGGGATATCTTTCCATTTAATTGTGTGCTCTTCATTTTTGTTGTTGTTGTTGTTGTTGTTGTTGTTTAAGCCAAAGTGTTATAGTTTTCACTGTAGTGGTTCTTAACCTCCTTGGTTAAATCTACTCCTAGGTATTTCATTTTTTTGGTAGCTATTGTGAATTGGATTACATTCTTGATTTCTTCTTCAGCTATTTCATTGTGAGCAGTTGATGTAATCCACCACTTCTTCATGATAGAAACACTCAATAAATTTGGTGTAGAAGGAATGTACCTGAACACAATTAAAACTATATATGACAAACCCACAGCTAATATCATACTGAATGGACAAAAATTGGAGGCTTTTCATCTAAGACCAGAACAGGACAAGTATGCCTACTTTCATCACCCTTAGGCAACACAGTACTGGAGGTTCTAGCCAGTGTAATAAGGCAAGAGAAAGCAGTAAAGATCATCCAATTCAGAAAGAATTGGACGTCAAACTATTTCTATTTGCAGATGACATGATCACATATACAGAAAACCCTAAAGAATCCACCAAAAAATTACTAGTACTGGTGAATGAATTCAGTATAGTGGTGAGATACAAAATCAATACACAAAAATCAATAGCCTTCCTATATACCTTTTCCATTTTAAATAATTTGGCTTAAAGTGAGAAGAGATACACAGGTATAAGGCAGGGGTGGTGATCAAGACATTTGGAAACAAGAATTTTAATGCCATTGTTTCATGCTGATTTTAGTCGTTGCTATATTTTCGAGACTGAATCAAGGTTACTGAGAGAGGTGAACAGTTGGATAAATGCAGAAATTGCAAATGTTAAAGTTTACTGTAGAAATATTGCAATGTCCTACAAAAAAGTGTTCTCTGTTTTGCCTAAAAGACTTGGTTCATAATCACCTAGGTTTCACATCTGATTGTTTCTCGTCTCCTGCCATGTGAAATTTGATGAGATAACAGAATGCCATTCTAAGATTTTAGAAGCTTTAATCTCCTTATCTACAAATACAAAGGTTACTTGCCTCAAAGTTATTACCCGATGTGAAATAGGGGACACGATGGAAATTAATTTTCTTTCTTCTATATCTCCTCCAGTCCTCTTTTCTCCTTTACATCATTTTGGTGGCTAATCGACTAATTACTAGATCTAAGACACCCAGATAATCAAGTACAGCTCTTCTGGAAAAGTTTAATAGAAGGAAAGTAACCCACTAGATCCTTAAACTATACTAAAATGCATACAGACACATGGGCAATAATCCTAAGCAATCGTCCCCCTAATGAATGACCAACCATGGTTTTCAAGGGATGTAAGAAATCACAGCCGTGTTCTAGATCCGACTGAATTTTTAGCTTGTTTACAAAATAATCTGTAAACAACCAGAACTTTAATAAAACTTGCACTTTAAACCATTCTTAAAAAAATAAAAATAAAAATAGTGTAGTGGAAAAAGATAAGGGAGTTTAGTATTGAGAGAATAAAAAAGAAACTAAAGTGATTTTTGCTCACTGTTATTGTCACTGTATCTTTGGAAGTTTGAATATTAACTCAGTACATGAAACAAAGTTGCCAGGTCAGGGTTATTGAGCCTGGTATCTGAAAACAAGAATCTGTAATTCTTAGAAAACCTATGAGAGAAGTTCTAGAGATTGAATAGAAAATATATATATATATATATATATATATATTTGTAGGAAACTTTTATTGTGTATCTATGATGACTAGGGGCTTTTCATATATCTGAATGTTTAGCTCTGTGGGTATGTACGTGTGTGTGTGTTTGTGTCTGTAAGAGAGGGTACCTCAGGTTATACATCCAGGAGGTGGCAAAAATATATGGGAATATGCTGTTAGTTTTTCCCTACTTTAATTTTTTTTTTTTTAACACTAGTCTTCTATTTTTCCATTATCAATCTGTTTTATACATCAGGAAAGAGAGGGTGGAAAATGGAAACTACAAAGTAGCAAGGTAAATTCTCTGTGATCTTGTAAGCAGAATGACAATGATGTCTAAGTCCAGGGGTAAACAGAAATGAGAGCAGTGTACAAGAAATCACTCTGTCTCCTCAGCATGACCATATGGCAAAATTGAAACTGTTCAGAAATTTTAAAGTGAAAACTCTTACCTACTGCTAGGGAAAAGAACAAAGCAGGAAAATAATGAAAAAATGGGTTCTTTTTTTGGGTTGATTTGTTTTTTTGGTGCTCTCTGTTCATGACTAAAACTGCTGTAGGAAAGGAGATGTATTTTATTGTACTTTAATTCAGTTCAATACAGAAGTTTACATATTTGAAAATCAGTGACTTAGGGAGCAAAAAAGTTGTCTTATGACCATTGTCAAACAATGTTTATGGTGCAAAGTGTAGATATCAATTTTAGTTTGGGTAAAAATAAATGCAAAACATGATTTTTAAAGTGTCTAAGGCAACCACTGAAGTAAGTAATGCACTGACCTTTCCAGAGAATTTATTCTTCTGTGAAGTATCACAGAGGATGCTGTGCTATAGATATTACTGTGATAATTTTGTTTTAATCCTTGCAAAATTTTGTATATATATAAATATTGGTGTATATGTTTTATATATACCTATATTTAATCATCTGAGGAAGAATTACATTCCTAATTAAAAGTAGTGTTTTCACTTCAATTTAGCTTTAACCTACTTAAATATAAAATACTTAATATAAAATGCTTAATATAATACTTAAATGTAAAATACTTAAATATATTGACAAAATTTGAAATTAAATTATTTACATATATATTTGCATATATTATTTGGAAATTTTTAATTTTTTTTCTTATACAGAGCTGGAAATCAACAGAGAATTAATGGTCACAGAATTTCTGTTATGCAAATCTAGATTAGCCTGGAGCACATATTCAATTGAATGGTATTGGGAATCAGAGTATTTAATAATAAAAGTTGCTATGGTAGCAGGGAATCCCTCAGAAGACAGAAAAACTAGTGTAACACACATGGAGAAAATAATAATATTTTTCAAAGTACATATAGAAAACATGATGAAAGATTAGATGGGTGCATGATGAAAAGATAGATAGATTAAAAGATTATTACATAAATATATATCTAAAGGCCATTAATATTCTTAAAATACTACATTTTTGAAAATATTAAATTTCTGTTCCAAAGGTTCCTAGGTCTAGTCTGGTGAAACAGAACAGCCTCACAAGAAGTCAGGCAAAGCAGATTCATTACTCACAATTAGGCAACCAGAATAAACAGAACCCTTGGATCCGTGATGAGCTGGTCTCCCCAGGCTCAGAAAAGTTGCCCAGGGTGGAGGAAGTCTCCTCTGCATGTGCCCCATGTCACACCCCAGCAGAGGGAACTCAAAAGCACTCCACCTTGGGTTTTATACCTTGGAGTTCAAGCAGTGCAGAATGTCTTGTTCTAGGAGGAAATAGGACATACCCTGGGCTGATCTGGACAGTTCCTCCTTATCTCAGGACATGGCATTCTCTATACATTCTATAGTTATTCTGTGAACTACAAACAAAAAGGAGTGGGGCTAGGTCAGTTAAAGCCATCCTGGGAACTGTCCTTCTATTGACGACCCCCTGACACAGATACCTCTCCCTGCTGTGGATTGAATGTTCCCCCAAACTCACTGAAGATTGACCCCCCCATTGTAACAATGCTAAGAGGGTGGAAAGTCCAATTATGGTAATTGAAAGGTGGAGCCTTTGAGAGGTGACTGAATCATGACAACTGTGCCCTTGTGAATGAACTGATCCATTGATGGAGTAATGGGCATGGTTCTGATGGCTTTATGAGGAGGGCAAGTTAATATGTTAGCTTTCTCTTGTTCATGCAGTTCTTTTGCCATGTGATAACCTGAGTTGCTGTAGGGAGTCACCACCCAGAAGAAGACCCTCACCAGACGTGTTCCCTGGGCTTTCGAGTTCCCAGGCCCCAAAACTGTAGAAGTAGATTTCATTCCTTTATAAATTACCCAGTTTCAGGTATTCTGTTACAAGCAACAGAACAAACTAATACTCTCCCTTAGCAAAGCTCTTCCATTTCATTTGCCACTGACTTTCCCAGATCTGGAGGCAGAGAGGTTTGTCTCATCAGATCAAAATCATACCTTGTCTGACATGACCTCAGTGGAACATTCTTGAACCATAGCCAAAAGACATTTGACTAGGCCCAGGAGGACTATTTCCACCAGAGGATGATTAGGCTTGCCTGGAACAGTGACTTAGCTGAGGATCCCAGTGATCTAGGTAGAAAGTTGCTAAAGAGATCAAAGAAGGATCCTCAGATGGCTCCACTGGGTGCAGTAAATGGGCCCGCTTCTAGATCTCTTCCATTTGTGTCTCTACAATACCTGAGGTGTTTATTCAGGTATAGCAGGAGGTGTTGGCAACAACACAAATGCCACCCAGTTCTACCAGCAGATGACCAAGGGCTATAGAGTTACCCATTACCTCTCTGGCTAGAGAGATCAGTGAGTCTCATCGGCTCTGGATAGCATAGGTCATAGTCAGGTCAGCAATCTCCACCATAGTCAATGTCAAGTTGAGTACCGTTATTTTTTTCCAGGGCATGTACGACTATGCTGGATATAAGGACACTGACACTGAATGCCATTCTGCACAAACACATGAGCACCCCAAATTCCAAAAGAGCATGTCCCTTCTGAGAGTGACAGGTACTTTGTAGCCTAGTATGCCCCACAAAGGGAAACATAACCTGGGGGAGCACATGTCATTCAGGTCAGGGAGTGATCACTATGAGTCTTTACTTCAAATTCTTCAAAGGCCTGTGTCTGGTTTAGCTGTGAGTTAAGTGGTAGGGTAACACTGAACAATGTATAGAACTTCTCATACCATCAGTAATGTTTAAAGTCTGATTTTATGTCTATATCTTTATGCATGGGGTATTAGGTTCCCTGTTGATTTGAACCTGCACTGAGTGTGTAACTCTGATAAGAATTTTTGATGGCCATTGGGATCCCTGTTTGATTGGCAGTGGACCACAATTGGGCTATTTGTGTCTGGGAGGACAGCAGATGTAGAAACATTTAAAATCACCATCTGCTGCTACTGTTGTGTTGATCTTCACCAGTGTGTTGTCAATCCAGGCACCCATGGGTATTATGAAGGGAAGAGTGAAGGAGAGAATAGTTTTTTCACTCCTGCCCACTTTCTATACTTTTTGTGGTCAGAGGTGTTCCTGTCTATTAGTTAGGGTGTCAGCTGTTCAGGTATTGCAATCCAGGCTGTTTGTCTCAGTCCTAAGGCTACTACCTGTGTGGGCCCTAACTGCCTTTGTTTCTTTACCCAGATCTTTCAGCATTGGTTGTCCAGTCCAGGAAGAGAGTTTGTGTCCTGTACAAACCATCAGATATCCCTGGTGTGACTAAAGGGAACTTAGCACCCTGGTACCTTTTGGTTCCTGAGGGATCTCATAGAAGAGAGGCATGACTATCACTGTTGCATGTAGAGTGGCCCACTGGGTTGAATGTCCATGTCCAGTCTCAGTCAAAAGATGGCCATCCACTGTCGAGATGGTGGCCGCAACCCAGTAAACTCCTGCTTTTATTTTGCAGAACTGTTAGTAACTATGCTGTACTGTCAATAGGCTTGTCTCTGAATCATGAGTCCCAGACAGCCACAGGAGAGGCCAAAGCATCCCTTGTGGATTAAGTCACTCAGTCCCCTCTGGTGAGCTAGCCATTTGTTCTTGGAGCCTACTGGCCCCTTGGTTTCCCTGCTGGGCCCAATCTTGAATGCACCATTTCCATTTGATGTTTGAACTCTGTTGAGCCTGTACATTTCGTTGGTGGGGTTTATAAGCACCCAAGTAAGAATGGGAAGTTCAAGTTGCACCATCACATGTGGTTGTGTACCTGTAAGATTGTCAGTCTCTACCATTGCCCAGAAGCAAGCAAGGAGATACCATTCAAAAGGGATATATCTGGCAGCTGTCGCAGGCCACTTGTGTGTCCAAAATCTGAGAGGCTGGTACTCTCCAGTGGCAGTTTCTTGTTGCCAGAGACTTCAATCAGCACACACAGAGGACAAGAACACCTGTAATTCCATCTGGCTAGTAAGCTGTAAAGGTTCCAAAGACAGTGCCTGGGCCATGGCCTGTTGAGTTTCTTCCAAGACCTGCTGCTGCAAAGGACATCATTCAAAGTTGGCACCTAGTCTGTCACTTTGACCATGGGAGATAAAAGAACAGTGGGTATGTGCTGTCTCCAGTACCCAAAGAGGTCTACCAGCTGTTGGACCTCCATTTCATTAGTGGGTGCTGCCAGGGCCAACGATTTTTATTTGACTGTATCTGAGGTACTTCAGTTTGCCACCCAAGTGGCCCATAGGAATTATACCTGTTGTGTTGAGTCCAGGGCTATATCAGGGTTGATGACCCAACCAGCACTAGTCAGCATGTCAATGACTAAGCTCGGCACCACCTCCACCCATTTCTCACTGCGCCCTACTATGGGAATGTTATTTCTGTAAATGGATGACTAAAACTTTTGTGGAGACTTGGGCTTGTTGAAAGTCAAACCCCACACACTGATGGCATATTGCAGGAGAATTGAGGTATCCCTGCAGAAGACAGTGAAACTATGTTGTAGGCCATTCTGTGTAAATACAAATTGATCTTAGTTCTCATTCTCCAAGAGGACTGAGAAAAAGGCATCAGCCTAGTTAATAACAGATACCAATCTTCACTATGGGTTGCAATGTTCTCAGTAAAGGTGACAATATCTAGCATCACAGGCACCTGAGATAATCCATTGCCAGTGTCCACGACCTGGAGGTTTTTTGACCAGCTAAACTGAGACCAGCCAAACTGGGTGTTACATGGTAACAAGGTGGTTGTAACATTCTTTTCTGTAGCAAGTCCTGATTTAACAAAATGTCCTCTTATTGATTTAGTATTCAGTTGAATAACTGCCTGAGTGGCAGGAGTGTATAGGTCTCACTGTTATGGCTCAAATTCTTGGCTGTGAGAGGGTATTTAACTCAGGTTGTGGTGACATTCTGTGCCACAACAGCCAAAATGTCAATACCTATAATGCATTTAGCAATGGGAACCAAGTCACCATTTTGTGCATACATTTGGATTTTAGGAATCCACTGTTTATTAAAGCAAGCCATTAAACATCAGCGGCAGAAAAGCCATCCGCCCCATTGGATCACTTCACATCAGAACATCTGATGGTAAAAATAATGGATTAAAAAACCCCGCAATTACTAGAGAAGATTAAGTTTATAAGATCAAAAAACAAAAGTGTAAGATGTTTATCGCTCATTCAACGTACGTCTATGAGAGCCAAGCACTACCAAGCACTACTTTAGGCACTAGGAATTAAGCAATAAACAAAATAGACAAGTGACCCTACTCCAAATTGGCCTACAGTAGAGGAGAAGGACAACAAACAGGACAAACAAGTAAAATATATAGTTTTGTTTTAATAGGTGTTATTTCTTAAAGCAGTTTAGGTTGACAGCAAAATTGAGCAGAGAGTACACCCCACCCCCACGTGTGCATAGACTCCTTTCAGGTTTCATTTTATTTAGTTTTGTTTTTGTCAATCCCAGAAGGGTTCCTGATAGTTGAAATTATTTGGTTATCTGCAAAAGAATAGACCCTAAGAAATATTGTGCATATGTGGTACTATATGTCTAAAACAATTACAAACTACTGAAATATTGGTCAGAATTTTCTTACACTCTGTTCACCAAAAAGAGGCAATATCTATGACAATCTTTTAGCCTTACCAATTTATTAAAGTATTTATTGATCAGAATACACATTAAGTATAAATGTCTAATTTACTACATTAGTTTGTAGTGACTCTGGAAAAGTTTCTCACTTTTTCTTCTTTTTTTTTTTTTTGTCATCCTATTTGGCCTCTTTGCAGGAATCTAAATTGCTGTTCATTTTCTCCTTAATTTTTTTTTCTTCCTTTATCTGTGATACCCCACTCTTTTGTGCTTTTTCTGCTTTTATTCTTACATCTTAATTAATTTCCCTCACTTTTTCCTTTCCTACACACAATTAAATATAGATCTATACTTAGATTTCCTCCCCTGGTAATTTCTCATGACTTTTGTTTCTTCCTCCTCCTGTATTATTTTCTTCTATTCATCCATCCATCTATATATTCATCCTTCATCAGGGATTCATTCAGAACCTACCCTGTGCCAGGCCTTAGTTTAAGTATTACTAATATCAAAATAAATCAGATATAATTCCTTCCTAATTCTACAGAAATGACAAAACTACACATAAATAAGAAATAGAATATTTATGGTAGCTTTTGGGAGAAAATAGTGAATGGAGGAAGGAGAGCAATAAGAAGAAAGTGATTCTTCCAGAAAGGTAAAGAATAAGATACACTGACAAAGAAAATCATGCTGAATATTGAAGGGCAATTACCAATATTAACCAAATGGCCAAGAAGGGGATGGGGATCTAATAAAATTTGGGGGGAAGAAATGCCAGAATTTGGAAATGTCTAATAGTCTAGTACAACTGCAGTGAAGGGGAGAGGGTAATGATGCCAGGGATGAGATGGAAAGATAAGCAGTGCCCTGGAAGGAAATATAAGATTTTATGTAGAATCTGAAAAAGTTCACATCAGCACACAGGATGTGAACAAATGTTTTAAGTCCATAAAGATTACTTTGGCAGCATTTAGAAAGGTAGGTCTGTGGTGGGATTGAGAAGGCAGAAAGGATCAGAGAAGTGACCTAAAAGACAGTAGAAGTATAGATAAGGGGCACATTTTAATAAAAATCCAAAGATGTCAAATGTACAAAAACTGGTTAAAAAGGCACAATTTGAAGGTGGGGTGGCTAAGAAAAAAGGAGTATTCTAGGATATTCCCAGGGTTTTAAAGATACATCATGCATCACTTACTGATGGTGTATGTATTGAGAAATACATTTTTAGACAATTTTGTCACTGTGTGAACATTACAGAGTATACTTACACAGACCTAGATGGTACAGTCTACTACACACCTAGGCTATATGGTATAGTCTATGGTCCTACATTACAAATCTGCAAAGCACGTTACTGTACTGAATACTGTAGGAAATTGTAATACAATAGTATTTTTTATCTAAACATATCTTAATGTAGAAAAGGTTCAGTAAAAATATGGCATAAAAAATAAAAAATGATAACATCTGTGTAGGGCACTTACAGGAGTGGAGCTTGCAGGACTGGAAGCTGCTCTGGGTGAATCAGTGAGTGAGTAGAGAGTGCATGTGAAGGCCTAGGACATTCCTGTATACTACTGTAGACTTTATAAACAATGTACACTTAGGCTACACTAAATTTGTAACAAAATAAAGTAGTTATGTTAACATGTTATGAAGGCTCTGACATCACTAGAAAACAGGAATTTTTCAGCTCCATTACTTCCAATCTTATGGGATCACTTTTGCATCTGCCATCCATCATTAACTGAAACGTCATTATGTGGACCATGACTACAGTTTGTTTATGATTATTTTGGAAAGAAGGTGGTGTTCTTCAGCAATATTGGGAAGATGAGAGGGAAGGTGAGGGAGTTATGTTTAGGACTCATTGTATTGAAGAAACTTTCCGACACCAAGATGGAAAAGTAAAAAAGAAAATTTGAATATTTGGAAAGAATTGAATATTTGAAATTTGGAAAGAATGGAATAATTAAGGTAATAGGTGTATTTATGATAGATGTGTCTATCTGCAAGTTGTCAGCATGCTGAAGTTCTGGAAGCAGATGGATTTGCCTAAATTTCATTAACAGAATGGAATTTATCCTGGAGAAATAATATGAGAAATGCACTATATGTATATATAAAACTTTGAGATATTTTCATAATAATGAAAAAGATAATATTAAAATTATTTGCAAATATTAAAAGGTAAGTATTAATAAATGAAGATGGCTATCATATATTGGATGAAAAAAGCAAGTGCTTACAGTATTATAGTATGGTACTAGGTTTGTAAATATGTGTGTATTAGTAGAAAAATCTAGAAAATATTAGTTTTTAATATTAAAACCTTGAACCAGTGGAATTATGAATAACTATAGTGTTACTTTACATATTTTCTGGCAAGTAGGAAACCTGGCTAGTCCACTGCCCAGTCCCACAAGCAGCCTATGGGCTGGGCAAGACCCCAAGCACTACCACAAGGCTTTGCAGAGCTTTTGCAGAGGTGTGAAATATCCACCACCACAGCTACTTCTGTTGCAGGGGCAGCTCACTGCCTAAAAACATCCACAACCACTGTGCAGTTGGCCCATGACAAATTTATTAACACAAGGAGAGTCACTGTAGGAACCTGGAAAAAGAGGAAAAAGTCTTTTTCCTCATAGTCCATTCCAGAAGAATAGAGGAAGCAATTGATCTGCTACATGTCCAGAAATCAATATAGAGATACTAGAAATACAAATAAATCAGAAAATATGACACTGACAAAGGAATTTTGTGAATTTCAATTACCAGACATACAAAATAGGACTCTTGAAATGACTGAAAAAGGAATTCTGAGTAACTACCTTAAAGAAACTCAAGGATATTAAACAGGACTCTGTAAGACAACAAAATAAAATAAGAAAAAATATCCAGGATATGAAGGAGGAAATTTACAAAGAGATTAATACCTTGAAAAAGAATGTAGCAGAACTTCTGGAACTGAAGGACACATTCAGTGAAATAAACAACACAACTGAGAGCTTAAGCAGCAGATTAAAAAAGTGGAAGAAAGAATTTCTGAACTCAAAGATGTTCTTTATGAGATAACCAAGGCAGATAATAAAAATAAAAAAAAATAATTTAAAAAAGTGAAGAATATCTAATAGAGCTATCAGGCAACTTTAAGTACACAAACATCCAAATCATTGGTGTTCCCAAAGGGGAGCAGAAAGGTAAAGGCATTGGAAATGTATTCAATAAAATAACAAAGGAAAATTTCTCAGGTATAAGGAGAGACACAGACCTTCAGATCCAGGAAGCTCAAAAATCCCCAGATTCAATCCAGAAAGAACCTCTCTGAGACACATTATAGTCAAACTGGCAAAGCTCAAAGACAAAGAGAGAATCCTAAAATCAGTAAGAGAAAAGTGTCAAGCCACTTATAAGGGAACACACATCAGATGAATAGCAGACTTCTCAACTGAAACTCTACAGGTGAGAATAAAATGGGATGACATATTCAAAATACTAAAAGAAAAAAATTACCAGTCACAAATACTGTACCCAGCTAGGTATCCTTAAGAAATGAGGGAGAAATGTATATTTCCAAAACAAACAAAAATTGCAGGAGTTCAACACCACATGACCAGCCCTGGATGAAATCCTTAGGGATGTCCTATATCTAGAATCTGAAAAGCAATAATCACTACCATGAACACACAAGTAAGAGCAATACCCACTAGTAAAACACAAATGCAAAGGAGAAGGAAAAAAGAAACTAAATCTTACCACCTCAAAAACCCCACAAACATTGATGACTGATAATCACAGGTGAAGAAAGGAACAAATGATACTTAAAGCATCTAAACAAAAAGCCATAAAATTCCAGGAATAAGACAATACCTCTCAATAACAACCCTAAATGGATTAAACTCCCCACTCAAAAGACACAGACTGATGGACTGGATCAAAAAGCTAGACCCAACTGTATGCTGTCTTCCAGAGACTCATCTCATAGGGAAAGATGCACACAGACCAATAGTGAAGGGATGGAAAAAGATATACCACACAAATAGGAACTGAAAATGAGCAGAAGTAGCTATTCTTATATCAGATAAAATAGACTTTAAACCAAAAAACATAGAGACAAAGAATGCCATTATAGTAATGATAAAGGGATCTATCCCGCAAGAAGGCATTATAATCATAAATATTTATGCACCCAACACTGGAGCATCATGATATATAAAGCAAACACTATTAGACCTAAAGAAAGTGATCAACCCCAATCCGATAAGAGTGGGAGACCTGAACACACCCCTCTCATCATTGGACAGATCATCCAGGCAACAAATCAACAGAGAAACACAGGATTTATACTACACTTTAGACCAATTGGACCTGGAAGATGTCTACAGAACATTTCATCCAAAAACAAAAGAATATGCATTCTTCTCATCAGTATATGGAATATTCTCCTGGATAGACTATATGTTATGCCACAAATTAAGTCTCAATAACTATAAAAATATTGAAATCTTCTCAACTACCTTTTCAGACCACAATGGATTAAAACTAGAAATTAATAACAAGCAAAACTCAGGACTACATACAAATAAATGAAAGTTAGCAGGCTCCTGAATGACTTGTGTGTCCAAGAATAAATTAAACAGGAAATTAAAAAAAAAATTCTAGAAAACAATAAAAGTAAAGACATAATAAAACCTATGGGATATGGCTAAAGCAGTACTATGAGAGAAGTTTATAGCATATATGCTTACATGAAAAAAAGAAAAAGACTTCGAGTAAACAACCTAACTCTATACCTAAAAGAACCAGAAAAACAAGAACAATCCAATCCCAAAGTTAGTAGATAGAAAGAAATAATAAAGATTAGAGAAGAACTAAATGGTATAGAGACACAAAAAATGATACAAAAGATCAATGAAACAAAAAGTTGGTTTTTTGAAAAGATGAACAAAACAGACAAACAATTAATGAGGTTCATAAGAATAAAAAAGGAAAGAAAAAAAGAGAGAGAAGACCCAAATAACCAAAATCAGAAATGAAAAAGAAGACCTTATAACTGATGCCACAGGAATACAAAAAATGATAAGACTGTTACAAACAATTATACACCACCAGATATGAAAACCTGGAGGAAATGGCTAAATTTCTGCATGCATGCAAATTACGAAGACTGAACCAGGAAGACATAGAAAACCTGAACAGACCAATAACTAGCAATAAAGTTGAAGCAGTAATCAACAGTCTCACTAAGAGTAAAGCCCAGGACTGGATGGCTTTACTGTTGAGTTATACCAAGCTTTTAAGAGGTATTAATACCAATTCTCTTTACTCTATTCCAAAACATTGAAACAGACTACTCTCCCAAACTTATTCTATGAGGCCAGTATCTCCTTGATACCCAAACCAGACAAATACACACGAAAAAGGAAAACTACAGACCAATATCTCTTATGAACATACAGACAAAAATCCTCAATAAAATACTAACAATCAGAATACAGAAACACATCAAAAAAATTATGCGGCATGATCAAGTGAGATTCATTCCAGAGATTAATATCCAGAATATACAAAGAACTCAAGCCACTATACAGTAAAAAACCCAAATAATCCAAAGAACAAATGGATAAAGGAACTGAATAGGCATTTTTCGAAGGAGATATACAAATGGCCAATAGGCACTTAAAAAAATGCTCAGCATCACTAATAACAGGGAAATGCAAATTAAAACCACACTGAGGTCTCATCTCACCCCAGTTTGATTGTCCATAATCAAAAAGTCAGAGAATAACAAATGTTGGTTCTGATGTAGAGAGAAGGGAATATGCCTATACTGTTGGTGGGACCGTAAATCAGTATAACCACTATGGAAAACAATATTGAGGTTTCTCAAAGAACTACAGATAGATCTACCATACAATCTAGCAATCCTATTTCTAGCTATATACGCAAAGGAATGGAACTCATCTTGTTGAAGGGACGCTTGCATTCCCATTTTCGTTGCAGCTCTATTTACAATACTTAGGATATAGAAGCAACCTAAATGTCCATTGACAGACGTCTGGATCAGGAAAATGTGGTATATATACACCATGGAATACTACTCTGCCATAAAAAAGAATGAAATTCTGCCATTTGCTGAAACATGGATGAGCTTGGAGAAAATTGTGTTAAGTGAAATAAACCAGGCACAGAGGGAAAAATACTACATGTCCCAATCATAAGTGGGAGCTAAGAGCGAAATAAGGGAGGAAAGATCACAGTGGTGCACTGGACTTGCAAATGGGAGAAGGCATACGTAGGGTTATGTGAAGGAGGGAAGCAGGAGGGAGGTTGGGTAGTAATTGGTTGGGAGACACGGGGAGTAATTGCGATTTGTGGCAATGAGCATCCCAATTTTATTGATCTGACCATCACATCCTGGGTGCAGGTTGTGAAGGTCAGCTTTGTACCCTATGAATATACATAATCAATAAAATAAAATTTAAAAAGATTATAAATGCATTTCAATATTTGAAGAGAGCATGTGGGTGAAAGAATCACCCCAGCTGGGAATAGAATATTAAGTCGAATTAGTATTCAAAGGAGTAGAACAAAGAATCAAAAAGTGTGTAATAACTGGGAAGAAGTCAGAGCTATAGAGTGAAATATAGGTGATCCCAGTATCATGGAAAGCCAGAAAAGAGAAACTTAGTACCTTTAAATTATCATGTAGATTATCACAATGTGTATATTCCCAAGATATATCTTTTCTCTAATTGTAGATACATATATCCACCAATGTACTAGATACCCCCATGTAGATATTTTGCATGTACCTCAAACTCAATGTCATAAAAATTCATTGAATTTTCATCCTCCAACTAATCTTTAAGAGTGGTTCTTCTCCTTAGTTTTCCATTTCCATGAATGGCATCACATCTATTCCTTTATCACAAGTAGAATTCTTGATAATATTGTTTACTTCTCCATTCCTTATGTGCACCACATATTCAGTTGCACTTAAGTTCTGCTGATTTCACTTCATACATATCTCTCCCATCTATCTGTAGATATTCTTCCGCTGCCCTTGTTCAGGAGGTCACCATTTATCACCTGGACAGTTGTAATCACCTTTTGACTGAACTCCTGTCATTTCATTTCTTCCCATATCAGTCCATTCTCCATGCAGCCAATTCTCTCTCTCTACTTCTCTCTCTCACTTTTTTTAGACAAAACTATGGAGCAAAACTTGCCATATTGAGCTTTATTTTCTATTCTTATTCTCAAAGCAACTGCTTCAGGCACAAGCTATAAATTTTTCTTAGAATTCCTCTTTTCCTTCTTAAGATTTGCCATGGCACAGTATTCCTACCTCCACTATGGTCTTTATCTCTTTCTACATTATGAAACCTTACAGAGAAGGAGCTACACTTCAGTAATGTAATTACTGATTCTTTTCATGGTTCTTAACACAGTGCTTAACATAGTATTTGCTGAGTTAACAAATAAGTAAATCATTTACCAACTTAGTATGAGGTTCAAAACTGACATTAATTATTTAAAACTGTGAAGGGGTAATTTTAATGTAAAAGTAATTAGGTTAAACAGACATAATATTACCAAAATTATGTGCTTATGAAATAGAAAAGAAGGTATCCTTCTACTTAAAATTTTTGACATATATTTTATATAGTCACCCAAATTTTAAAAAAAATCTGCAATATGTTAATCATCTAATAATTAAAAAAGTAGTATTCTTGTTATAGGGAAATTTTATTCAAAGGAAAAATAGGGAAAATGATTTTTTAAATAGTGGCATTTCTTACAAGGGTCTCAGAATCACATAAACTAACAAACATACAGTTCTGTGAAAAAATTTTGTTGGAATAAAATCTAACCCCTAGTTGTTTGCCCTTTGTGGACTATTCTCACCCAAAGCAATCTTGAATTTAAAACAGCAGGGTATTAAGCATTTAAATTACCCAAGATCTACTAATCCTGTACACAAATACAAAACTTCAGCACTCTCCTACAGATCCAGAGTCCTGGGGGCATATTTAACAGGATGATTTTTGAAAAAATGATAGATGATGCTCAAAGTCTAAGAGAAAGCTGGAGAAAATTCTGCTACCTTCCAAAACAGCAGATTTGTTACTTTAAAGACAGAATGTGTAGATATTTTTATTGATTAAGAAAAATTTTCAAGGTAAATAAACTAAAATCAAGACATAAGGAGAGGGTTGAATATGGAGAAGAGAGAATTTAAAAATACCATTCTTTATATTCAATTTTTATTGTTCAAATGCTCATTATGTATTTTTAAAATTAATTAATTATTATTATTATTTTTAAATTCTAAGAAGTTGTTGCAGAGCAGTTGTGGGGAAGGGGGAGAGATGAAGGGGGTGATGGAGAGGGTGGGAGGAGGAGGAAAGAGATGGGGAAGAAAGAGGTGGGGTGCAGTCGAGGCCCGTGGCATCCCCCACATTCTGGCAGGGGAGCCCAGGACACTTCCAGCAGTGCCTCAGTGGTTGTCTCTGGGTTGGGTGCAGATATTTGGGGGCATGGCTGTGGCCTTGACCCCCACACTTCAAACTGGGTGCCCAGGGCACCTCTGGCAGTGGCCTAGTACTCACCACTGGACTGGCTTTGGTCGTTTGGGGTGTGTGTGACTGAGGCCCTTGGCCCTCTCTCCACCCCAACTTGGGAGCCTATGGGGCTACATGTCCTTCTAGGTTTTATAGGTGTTCTTTGGTAGTGTTGGACTTTTACCAGTTAATATCAGAACTTTGTCTCCGATCTGTGGGTCTTTGTTTTACTTTCAGTTCAATGTTGGATTATTCACTGTTCCCACCACTTAAACTCTGCACTGGAACCAATTTGTTGTCCTTTGCTTACTTCTAAAATGGAGGAACTTCCTGTGGGAACTAGCACTTGAGCCCTGTGGTTGGGGTAAATTGCTGCTTTGCTGCTGATTCCCTGAGGAAGGATTTTTGTGCAGCTCAGGTTTTAATTGTTGACTTCTGACTCTTGTGAGGTTCAGAACACCTGGGTTATGTAGGAACTCTGGTCTTTGCCTGAGTCTTTTCAGCAAACTGCATCCCCTGCAGTTCTATATTCCTTACCAGCTTCCACTGTGCTGATTGGAGGTCTGTGCTGATTGGAGGGCAGATCATCTGTCCATGCTGTGCCCCAATGTTCCCCCGGTGGGCCCATCTCCCCCACCGCCTGCACTCCAAACACTTTCCATGGGACAGGCCTTGTGCCAGTACCTTGTGGTGACTCACCGGCCTCTGAGAGGCTCCTTTTTTCAGTTGTCTGTCGCCCCTTACTCCTGTGTGGGTCCATGGAAACTCTGTTAGTGGTCTTGCTGGCCTGGGGGCCACCAAGTCCCTCTTCTCCCCTGCAGCCTCCAAGTAACTTCATATGAAGGGCACAGCAATGACTTTGCCAGCTCTTGATCCATGTGCTCACCAGGGCCAGCCTTGAAGTGGCCGTGGCTTGAAACAGTTGGTGTGGTCCTTTCTCTCATCATGGCTTCTCCTGCCTTCATGAAATCCATAGGTCTCTCCTCCTCTTCCCCTGAGCTCTAGCCAATGCTCATTATATTATTTCTGTTCTGTTATAATAGCCTCTTGACCAGTGGCTAGTTAAGCCCAGTGTTTGATCCTCCCCATTAACCCTAAAACATTAGTTGGTTGTCTGTGTAACAGTGGTTTCCCAGGGCACATATATTAGAAACATACATTTAGCAATCAACATTCTTTCTGATATGGTAGTGATTAACCTTTCCAACGTTTCCATAGTATACAACCATATCAGTTAGAGATAGGCTTTATAAACAAAAGAGGTGCAAAATAACAGTGGCTGAAATACTGACATTTATTTATATTTCATGTACAAATTCTCAAGGCAGGTAATCAGGTGCCAGGATAAAAATTTTGCTAGATAAAGTCCTTGGGGATCTGAGTTCTTTCCAGTTCTATGCTTTGCTGTCCCTAAATGTGGCCTTCATCCTCCCACTCCAAAATGAAGCTCAAGGGTTGACATCCATGTTTCAAGAAGAATATGGCAGAAGGAGGAAAGAAGAAAAGCAACCGTGCTGTCACACAAAATTTCTACTTCTGGCTCTTCACCTAGATCCCAGGCATAAGGATACACCTAATTGAAATGGAACTTAGAAACTGAATCTTTATTCTAAGTGTACATGGGACATGCTAAAAGGCAATGACTATTAAGGAAGGAAAAATGAGTACTGGGGTGAGAAACACAGAACTTCTCAATACTGTACCATGTCTACTATGTTCTCTTGACTCCATATCTGCATATCTGAACTCCTTTGATATGATGGAGACAGTTTCCCTGGAGTACAGCAAAGACTAGGCCAAACATGAAGGCAGAAAATTGCCAATCTTGTTGTAATTCAAACATATTCATAAAAATTAACTTCTTCCTGGTACATGTTTCCTTACAAGTATTGATGTTGCCTGAAAGAATAGGTAAGACCCAGTAGTTTATAAAAACACTTGACTTATTGCAGTGTTTGTAACAATATCCGCAGGAGATAGAACATATTTGTACTACCTAGGATATTCTTGAGAGTTCAGCATCTGTTCATCTTTTTATTCACTATGTGGTCATTTCCTACTTGATTTTATTGATGTCCTCTGCTTAAATCCCTCATGAATTCTACCTGAGAGCTCCCACTCAGGTGAAGTTAGCTGAAATAAATATTGCTCTAGTCTATTTCTAATTTAGTAGTTATTTCATTTTCATGTGGCTTTTACTAACATTAAAATAAGTCTCTTAAATTCCAACTGAGTTCTTACCTCACTCTTTGGATCATAAGATTGAAAACAGTCAGCAATCTCTTGTTCCTCACTGTGCTTGCATCTCCGAATGTATTCCAAAATGGGTGGAATGCTCTGATTTGGCATACTGTTTCTACCAGCATAATGAATAGCATACAAACCCACATCATTATATCTTAACAAACTTTGTAAAAAATATGTATTTTATGTACTCATTGCTTATTAATGTACTGTAATAATACATGCTATCACTGTAGATTTCCCTTCCAATCATTTCACCAAATACAGGGCAGTCATTTTCTTCCTGCTAAATCCAAACATATTCTGCCCTTTCTTTTCTTGTTTTTATTGAATTATCGGGGTAATAAAGCTAATAGTTAGAGTGAGGCAATGTAGCAGGAGTTCTTGGGTTCCCCCAAATTCTGTGCAGTTTAGATAAGTTACCAAAACCTTTCTGTGTTGTGATTTTCTCATCTGTAAAATAGAGACATTAGTAGTACCTGCATCATAGAGTTGTTATGAAGATGATAAGAGTTCTTAGAACATGAACACTTGATAAGTCTTAGCTATTATTACCCCTGCCTAGAATTATTTTGCCCTAACTAACCATGTATATCTCAATGTAGAATTAATTTCTCCCTCTAGTGCTTTGGCAAAGCTTTGTTAAGGACTTACCAAAATGTACTTTTGATTAGGGTTGCTGTGTATGTATCTGTTGTCTTGATGAACCTGTGAGCTCTTATAGGTCAGGCCTCATGTCTTCTTCATCTATGATTTACCAATGATGCTTTACCTTCATAGCATTTATTTAATATATATTTGTTTAATTACATTCAACATTTTAGGGGAAAGGAATGAAAATGTAATACTTATGGTATTACTTAGCTTTTCATGTAATAACCTTGACTCAGTAATTTGATTTGTAAAGTAAGAAATGATGTGTTAAAAGCAAGGACAATTATATTCTTTATTGGTATCCTTTGCCTTCTTTGCAATAGCAAACTCTTAGATATCTGTTGATTGGTCAATCTATAGAGATTTTATTTCAGATTATCCTGTATGTTCTCCAGCCTTTGGAGAATACTCATTATTTTATAGTCAGCTCAAATTTGCCTTTTCTCTGAAGACTTCCTTTACCAGCTCCCAACTACTTTGCTGCTTTATTTTTGGTTCTTCTATAATATTGTGTTCATAGTTTTAGCAGCATTTGTGTCACCATATTGTAGTGATGTATTTACATGTCTACTTTGTCAAAATGTGTAATTTTTAGGGCAGTGACTACATCTTTATTAATTCATGTGCTAATATCCCACATGGTATAACTGAAAGTTTGTAGAAAACATGAATAAGAGTGTGTTAAATTTCCTGTATGTTCTTTTATACATCCATTGAATTATATATGGAGAATTCATTGTTAGTATAATGATCCCAAAATACTGCATGCTTGTCAAGGTAATTAAATAGAATCAGACAGTTCATTGACTCACTATAGCAGTAAATAAACAAATACTTGAGAAAGATGTTAAACGAGACTGAGAAGCAGTAAAATTCATGTGTTTAGGAAGTGAACCTCTGTAACCAGATTGCCTTTGTCCACTTTCTGCTTCTGCCTGTTACCAACCTTGGATAATTCACTAGCTTCTCTTTGTCTTGGTTTTTTCATCTGCAAATAAAGATAATTGTCCTCAACTCACAGGGTGGTTGAGAGGATCAAATGCATAATAAATGAAAAGCACTGAGAGTTATATCTGACCCATAGTGAGCAGTGTTTAAGTGTGTTCCATAGGATACCAAGAAGACAATTCAATAAATCATGGTACCCCACTTCCTGAGCATTTGAGTTAATTAATATTTAACCATAGAGAGTTGTTCACCTGTGTTTTCTGTGTTGGCATATATGTATTTTTGGCACTTGACAGAGAATGTTAGTGAATATTGAAGTCATTGGAAAGGAAAGATGAGGACAGTGAACCTAAGAATAGAAAATGTTGGTCAGCAGAAGAGTTGCATCTGCAGGACAAAAACTGTCTCAAACACCACTACTCAGATTGGGGAAAGAATCAAAGCCAGGTGCCAGCTGATGTGGCGTTTGGAATGTGATATCAGAACTCAGTTGCAGTTGAATAGTCTCTTCCTCTTAAATAACATCATGCATTTTAATGGTTTCATACTGAATGTTTAATGGCAAATTTTATAAGTTGAAACTGCCATCTTCTCAAATTCATTTGTCATTTGGATGTTAGAAACCCAAAACTTCCTTTCACATAATTCCCCTGAGAAAGGAAATTCTTTGGAAAATAGTTTCATCTGTTCACATGAATATACACACTAAAATTCAAAGGAATAGTTTTCTTTCCCTCCATCTTGGCAAGCTGCACACTTATGATTTCAACAACTAGATTTTATATTAGTTTTCATACTTTACTTTTTCTAGATCCTTAATTTGAAAGCCTTCTTGCCACCTGCATTGTGATCCTTAAATTTTCTACTGTATTTTTGGCATTTTTCTCTTCCATTGCTTTTTCCCATAAGTAACACGATTAAACATAGGTTAAAGAAAAGAGATCTGTTTTCTTGTGATTTCTTTATGCTTTAGATTTTTCTTTTACAGCAAAAAATATCAATTCCAATGTCAGTTTACTTTTTGATTTAGCATTTTTGCTTGATACATTTCTTGTATCCTTTTTACAGATTTTTCGTGAAAAAATTATATGCAAAAGGGCAATAAACAAACTCAAAATATTAGGTAATTTTTGCAAATATTTTTACAAAGCTAGTATATGTTGCTCAACTAATAGTTAAAAACTTGAAGCATTTAATTGCCCATCTTTCCAAAGAGCATCTGCCCAAATAACACCATGCAATTTCACACCCGAACTGTTAAATAAGAGCTATGGACTAGAGCCCTAGTTGCATCGTAGATGATTCCTTGGATTCTTCATTAATCACTACTATCATTTTTAGCATCTTCAATTCAACCAATTTGAGAGATGAGAGATTAAAAAATGATGTATCTCATACACCAGAAATTGTAAGGGCAGTCCCAGAGCCCAATCAAATTAAAATGAAGGAAAGTTAATTTTATCTTTGTTGACCAACCACATGATTTTTAGTGCCTCTTAAGATAAATATTTCAGGAGACCATTATCCTTCTTTTACCTTTTGGTTTCCCGTGCCTCAGAAATTAGTTCTGTTTCTTGACAATTTCATAGTTATTGTCGATACTTATTTGACCTGAGTCTAAGTCCTCTGTAGCCTACTCTAGCAGCTTAACTACTAAATAGTGGCCAAACATGACTTAAAAAATGAGATGCATTTGGAAAATTGGTTTATCTTTATTTATCAAAGAAATATAGTGCCTCTGTTTCTTGTTCTGAAAAATAGAGTACAAATTCTCTAGACAGTTCTGAGGATTTTAGGAGACTGTAAAAGAGCCTCATACACAGCAAATTTATTAAAATAAAATTTAACTGATCTATTCACAATCTGAACTTGATAAGAGAACAAATGATAAACATTAAATCCTTATTTAATTACTGCTGCTGTACTCTCTCTAAAGAAAATTTCATATATTTCAGGCATTCAAAGGCAGTCTCTATCTTGGATCACACATTTGAGTAGTTTAGAAATCCTCAAGCATTGTGCTGGAGTCCCAAAACTTTTTTGCCTGGGGTATTCTTGCCTACTCAGTAGTCCTCTTGGCAAGGTACTGGCCAGCCAGCCTAAGCCATCTTCTGCACTATCCAGTTGGCTCACAAGAAATCACACAGCCTTGCTGAGCCAAAGAAGAATCACACAGTCTTTGCTTCACCACAGACTGTTCTCTGAGTCTAAACACATCTTTTACTTCTCTATTATTAATCTCCCTCCCACAGCCCAAATAGAAACAGAAGACAGAATAGCAATGTTTAACTATAGAATAAGATAAACAATGCCAGCCTCCCTTTCTAGGAGGTAGCCCCAATATCTATGAACGCTTCCAGTGGATTCCCTTCCCCTCAGGCTTTCCCCCATCAGAAGCTTAGTTCTACCCCTTTAGATGCCTCTTTCCCATCAAGTCGGTCTTAATCAGGACTCATCCATTAATGTCTTAAAATTTTATTCTGTTTGCCAAGGATCTGCTCTTATCTGCTGTGAGGTGATTATGTTGATGTCTGTACAATGATTTGGGTCACCTCCTACCAACCCTTGAAGGGGACGTCTTTCTTCCTTTCCTTTATCAAATGTGGGGATATACTTTCACTTTTGAATGAAATAATCCAGATTATTAAGTATTGATAAAAGTGTAGTGGGTTTTTTTTTTTTTTTGGCTATATATTTTGGCATAAAATATTTAGATAACATTTGCTAGTTATCATCGAAATTGTATGCATCATGACCTTACAAAATTAAATCTTAATAATAAAGGATGTTGATAAAATACTGCAGCATTTTAGACAAAATTCAGTCAGGGGTTATTGAATAGATTAATTTAAGTATGAAGAGATTTAAAAATAAAAAGATTAAATGAACAGATTTTATCCTCTTATGATATTTGGCAACTGTATTTTACTTAACTATGTTACTAATGTTGTCTCTCTACACTGCTAATACATTTTATCTTCTTCATTCCATTCAATAATGGAAAAAGCCTTATATGAGTATTTATCTCCAGTATATTTTCAGATGGCAAATCACTAACACAAAACCAAGCTTTGTTTTATTACAATTGTATATCTTTCTCCCTTATATTATGATCCATTAGAAATATAGTGTGTGCATAGTTAGTCACCGTGGTACCAAGCTGAGGGTTAATCACTGGGCAATCCTTTGAAATAAATATTTCATTGTGTAAAGATTCCAAATTAATAAAAGCTGAAAGTATTACTTATGCCCACAACATCTTTAAAGAAACCGTACCCATATTAAAATATAACAGGTAATTCTTTACAAAATTTATCTGTAGACAGCCCATTCCATTAAAATTTGTAATTTATCACAAAATATTAAGACAAAAAAAGCAAAGGAGGAGGCAGATTTATTAAAATCTTTCCTGAGAAAGAGAGTATTTTTTACTTATTTTTATAAAGTCTTGAACAGATAAATATAAAGTAATTTTTCTAGCTGGTAAAATTCAAACCCCAGGAATGTTTACTAGAATAAATGTCAATATTGCATGGTTCATTTATTGAAAGTCCAACTATTAGTGATGTTTGCCTTCAAATGCCTCTATTTGAGATGTTTATTCATTTATTGGAAGTCCAACTATTTGGATATTTTACTACAGTTGATAATTCTTATTAGAAACAACAAAAGAATGAATCAATCAAGAGGGACAAAGAAAGAAAAAATTACTTTGATACCTTGGTTTTCTTTGTAAGTTCAAATTTGTGGAAATCTTAGGATTCACATACTAAAATCATTTTGGTTATCTATTGCTATCTAACACACTACCCTAAAACCACGTTGTTCAACATAACCATTTTATTTTGATAATAACTTAATGGGTCGGAAATTTGGGAAAGACTTGGCTGGGTGTTTAGTTTCTGATGGAAGTAGCTTCAGCTGGCAGGTCTGGGACCAGAGAATCTGCTTCTGAGTTTGGCTCCTCCGTGGCCTTTGGTCATTTTCTCTCATTTTCCACAACGTAAATTAGTCATTCTCTAAGGCTCTTTCTGTGTATTATGCTCCTCAGAACATAGCAACCTCAGATATTTGGACTTCTTACAGGATGGCTCAGGGCCTCTAGACATCAGGATGAAATCTGCCAGTCCTCTGAAATCCTAAACCTGGGATATGGCATCAGGCCCCTTCTGTCACATTATATAGGTCAAAGAACTCACAATCCGGCACAGATTCAAGAGGAGGGGAATAATAGACCCCCACCTCTTTGTGGGAATATAGTCAAGGACCTTGTGGCAATCTTTGACTTGTGATATATAGTTGTTAAAAATATATATTTTTGAAATATTCTTTTACTTCCTAGTTTTGATTTATCTATTTCAAACCAGTGTTGCATTAGTTAACATATGGCTCTCCATTCACTCACTAATAAGAAAGTTTCCAAGAGATCAGTCCCCAAATGCCAGTACAAACACTAGCCTGGCAAAAAGTCACCTAAATTCCTCTTTCTGATATGCAGAACTTAAGCTGCATTGGACTTGTTTTCCCAATGCAGAAAACATTATGGTAAACAAGGGATTTGAATTTAGATATTTACCCAGCTTCGCTGAATCCTGGGCTTTTTCTTACCTTAAGCCTCTGCCAGGAGATGGGCTGTTTTTATTTTTATTTTTTTTCACTTTGGCTCCCCACCTTCCCTAAGCTAATGTGCACTCCCTAGCAAAATCCAAGCATTCAGAATTGGAGCAAAGATAGTGGCCTGAGGATAAAATTAACTCTTCCAGCTAAATAGTTACCTCTTCTCATCAAAACATACGTGCACACACATGGCTGTCAGCTAAAAGAGGAAATAAAAGCTAAGTAAAGCGTAAAGTTTTCATGTATGAGACTCCAAACACTCTATACTTCTATACACCACTTAACCTATGGTCATCCCCTGCTTTTTGCCTTTATAGTACTATTTAAAATGCATTCTCTCTCCTCTTATCTTTCAGCTCTTACATATGTTGACCATTCTTAGTGATGTTATATGTTTTTACAGTATAAGTATTCCTTCTTTAGCTTCAACTGTTCAAATATCAATCAAGTTGTTTGTGATCCATCTAAGGATAATAGTAAAATGATAGAGTGTGCTAGTGAATATCATAGTATGCCGTCCTTGAGATAGTTCTTGAAAGCTACAAGAAACAGATATGGTTATGGATTCTCCATTATATTTATATATAATGCTACTGTACATTATGATATGCTAAGCAAAATATTGCCTTTTTCATAATTTTATTCACTTGGCTAGCAAAAGCTTTTCTATCCTGTGGCCTTGGTATGCTGTGCCTTTTATGGATGTTGTCAACCTGGGCTAATTGAAATGTTTATAAAATGCTGATTCTGAAATATTGCAGCTTAACAGTTCAATAGTTCTTTAATGGGCCCTCTGTTTTATTAACGAGATGATTTATAGAAATATTTAATCTCACTGATTTACCATTAGCATTAATGAGTCTAGTTATTAAGCACTCTGTTTCTAAAGGCTATGAAAACAGGCCTGGCAATGTGTAGTATTTTGCGATGAGTTATCTGTGCTGAGATAGAATCAATGCTGTGGGAAGCTTATTCCTCAAGTGGAACAGGGTTATTTATGAACATGTAACTTGATAACTCTTTCTGCAATTTTCATACTGTTGCTTACTTATTTACAAGAAATGTAATGTCAATTATGAAAACCATCTCACAGAACTTTTAAAGACATTTAGATGATATATAAATATATATTTCATATTAATTAAACTAACCTTTGACAGTAACTCATTTAAAAATATTTAAGCTGATCCTTGAAAAATAGAAAGGTGCATTCTTTAGATAAACCACATTTGTAGTTTCGATTGTCTCTGGTAAATATTTGAGATGATTGTTACTGTCTACATAGGGTCTTCCTCAAATAACAAGCTGAGCCCCACAAAATACATTTATGCCCACTTAAAGTAGTATTTTGTTTCTTCATATTTTATGGGCAGAATTTAAATAAATATATTAAATATATTTATGTGACAGCTCTTCAATATGTGATGTCACACGTTAAGGTCCCTAAAATAGGTGGCTGTTTGAATCCCCCTTTTGTTAATCTTGAAACTATTTTAGTTACCTATCTCAGATGTTAAAGAAAATCTTCTCTTAGGGTTCACCTTAAAGCTGTGATGCTCTTAGGTATGTTAGCTCTGCTCATAGATTTCAGTGGCTATTTTGAATTATAAATTTGGTAAAATAAATGAAATAGGGAAGAAGGGGGAGTAAAAAATGTCTTTATCATAATTTTTTAATTTAATTTAATTTTATTTATTTTATTCTTTTTAAATTTTATTTTGTCGATATACATTGTGGCTGATTATTCTCGCCCATCACCAAAACCTCCCTCCCTCCTCCCTCCCCCCTCCCCCCCACCAATGTCCCCTCTGCTTGTCATATCAACTTCAAGTAATTGTGGTTGTTATACCTTCTTCCACCCCCCCCCCCAGTTTTTTTTTCTGTGTGTGTGTGTGAATTTATATATTAATTTTTAGCTCCCACCAATAAGTGAGAACATGTGGTATTTCTCTTTCTGTGCCTGACTTGTTTCACTTAATATAATTCTCTCTAGGTCCATCCATCTTGTTGCAAATGGCAGTATTTCATTCGTTTTTATAGCTGAGTAGTATTCCATTGTGTAGATGTACCACATTTTCCGTATCCACTCATCCGATTATGGACATTTGGGCTGGTTCCAACTCTTGGCTATTGTAAAGAATGCTGCAATGAACATTGGGGAACAGGTGTACCTTCGACTTGATGATTTCCATTCCTCTGGGTATATTCCCAGCAGTGGGATAGCAAGGTCATATGGTAGATCTATCTGCAATTGTTTGAGGAACCTCCATACCATTTTCCATAGAGGCTGCACCATTTTGCAGTCCCACCAACAAAGGATGAGAGTTCCTTTTTCTGCACAACCTCACCAGCATTTATTGTTCAGAATCTTTTGGATTTTAGCCATCCTAACTGGGGTGAGATGGTATCGCAGTATAGTTTTGATTTGCATTTCCCGGATGCTGAGTGATACTGAACATTTTTTCATGTGTCTGTTGGCCATTTGTATATCTTCCTTAGAGAGATGCCTACTTAGCTCTTTTGCCCATTTTTTAATTGGGTTGCTTGTCTTTTTCTTGTAAAGTTGTTTGAGTTCCTTATGTATTCTGGATATGAATCCTTTGTCAGATGTATATTTTGCAAATATTTTCTCCCACTCTGTTGGTTGTCTTTTAACTCTGTTAATTGTTTCTTTTGCTGTGCAGAAGCTTTTTAGTTTGATATAATCCCATTTGTTTATTTTTCCTTTGGTTGCCCGTGCTTTTGGGGTCGTATTCATGAAGTCTGTGCCCAGTCCTATTTCCTGAAGTGTTTCTCCTATGTTTTCTTTAAGAAGTTTTATTGTCTCAGGGTGTATATTTAAATCCTTAATCCATTTTGAGTTGATTTTAGTATATGGTGAGAGTTATAGGTCTAGTTTCATTCTCCTGCATATGGATATCCAGTTATCCCAGCACCATTTGCTGAAGAGGCAGTCCCTTCCCCAGTGAATAGGCTTGGTGCCTTTGTCAAAGATCAGATGGCAGTAAGTGTGTGGGTTGATTTCTGGATTCTCTATTCTATTCCATTGATCGGTGTGTCTGTTTTTATGCCAGTACCATACTCTTTTGGTTATTATAGCTTTGTAGTATAGCTTAAAGTTGGGTAGTGTTTTATTTTTTTTGCTCAGCATTGCTTTGGCTATGCGTGGTCTTTTATTATTCCATATAAATGTCTGGATAGTTCTTTCCATTTCTGAGAAAAATGTCTTTGGAATTTTGATGGGGATTGCATTGAATGTGTATATTACTTTGGGTAGTATGGACATTTTCACTATGTTGATTTTTCCAATCAAAGAGCATGGGATATCTTTCCATCCTCTTGTATCCTCTCTAATTTCTCTCAGCAGTGGTTTGTAGTTCTCATTATAGAGATTTTTCACCTCCTTGGTTAACTCAATTCCTAAGTATTTTATTTTTTTGGTGGCTATTGTAAATGGGCAGGCTTTCTTGATTTCTCATTCTGCATGTTCACTATTGGAGAAAAGAAATGCTACTGATTTTTGTGTGTTGATTTTGTATCCTGCTACTGTGCTGAAATCATTTATCAATTCCAACAGTTTTTTTGTAAAGTTTTTAGGCTGTTCGTTATACAGGACAATGTCATCTGCAAACAGTGAAAGTTTGACTTCATCTTTTCCAATCTGGATGCCCTTTATTTCCTTCTCTTCTCTGATTGCTCTGGCTAGTACTTCCAACACTATGTTGAATAGGAGTGGTGAGAGTGGGCATCCTTGTCTAGTTCCTGTTCTTAAAAGAAAAGCTTTCAGCTTTTCCCCATTCAGGATGATATTGGCAGTGGGTTTGGCATATATGGCTTTAATTATGTTGAGATACTTTCCCTCTATACCTAACTTATAGAGGGTCTTTGTCATGAATGAGTGCTGAACTTTATCAAATGCTTTTTCAGCATCTATAAAGATGATTAATATGGTCCTTGTGTTTGAGTTTATTAATATGGTGTATCACATTTATTGATTTGCATATGTTGAACCAACCTTGCATCCCTGGGATGAATCCCACTTGATCGTGATGAATAATTTTTCGTATGTGTTGCTGTATTCTGTTTGCTAGTATTTTAGTGAGGATTTTTGCATCTATATTCATCAAGGATATCGGCCTGTAGTTTTCTTTTTTGGTTATATCTTTACCTGGTTTTGGTATCAGAATGATGTTTGCTTCATAGAATGAGTTTGGGAGATTTGCGTCTGTTTCAGTCTTTTGGAATAGTTTGTAAGAATTGGTGTCAATTCCTCTTTGAATGTTTGGTAAAATTCTGCTGTGAGTCCATCTGGTCCTGGGCTTTTCTTTGTTGGGAGCCTTCTGATAACAGCTTCAGTCTACTTTATTGTTATTGGTCTGCTCAAATTTTCTACATCTTCATGGTTCAGTTTTGGGAGCTTGTGTGTGTCCAGAAATTTATCCATTTCCTCCAGATTTTCAAATTTGTTGGTGTATAGTTGTTTATAGTAGTCTCGAATGATTCCTCGTATTTCAGATGAATCAGTTGTAATATTGCCTTTTTCATTTCTAATTATTTTATTTGAATCTTCTCTCTTCTTTTTCTTTGTTAGCCATGCTAATCATTTGTCAATTTTATTTATCTTTTCAAAAAACCAACTTTTTGATTCATTGATGTTTTGTATTGTTTTTTGGGTTTCAATTTCATTAAGTTCTGCTCTGATCTTAATGATTTTTTTCCGTCTGCTAACTTTAGGTTTGGATTGTTCTTGTTTTTCTAGTTCTTTAAGGTGAGGTGTTAGGTTGTTCACTTGCCATCTTTCCATTCCTCTCAGGTGAGCTTTAATGCAATAAATTTCCCCCTTAATACTGCTTTTGCAGTATCATCAAAGCATTATAAATGAGGTTCTAAACCATGCAATTGCTCAAAACCGTATCAAATGGCTTTGCCACTATTACTCTCTCCCTTTCAGCTTGTAATGTTGATGAATATGTCATAAGAAGGCACTGGCATGATCCAGTGACATAAAATACCAGATTTATGTGGTTTATCCTCTGAAATTTCATATTTCCTCTTTCTCTTGTTCTGTTTCCTCCTTGGAGCAGAATTTGTCTTCATATTATTTGGCAGCATGTGGATTTATTTTACATTGGAAAATTTGACGATTAATGAAAATCTCCTTTCTACCAGCTAAACAAAATGCCCTTAATTATTTCATACAAGTAAACTAGTAGTATAACATGATTTTATGGCAAAACTTAATTTCAAAATTTTTAGTCATACTTAGACACGTATTTAGAAGAAAGAGATCTTATTATTTGGACGCACTTCAAAGAAATAAGGTATGATTCCAGGAATTTTAGGTCAAGACAATTGTATTTCTTCAAATTTGGTTTTGCTTAGTTATTCTAAGTAATTCAAATTAATGGAGCAATGTAATTACAAAATTAACACTTTACTAATATTCTAAAATAAATTTTTCAAAACAAAGAGTGTTGTATATATAATTTCAGAATTATCTGAAGCAATCAAAATGGCTAAAGACTCTCGATTTACCAATAAGTTATTTTGCAAACTAATCACAACATATCCAACATTGTTAGGGGCCATTTGTATGAAAAAAAAAAAAAAAGAATTTGATCATGATCCCTTTTCTTAAGATATTTATAATTTTTTTATGAGAACTTACAAGAAAATTGCAAGTCTGAACAGTATAAATTAACATAAGGCTTTCTGGAATTGTAATGAGGAAAAGATCTATAAAGTAGGAGAAGTATTGACACAACATGAACACAGTCTGAATAATATAAAGTCAGAATTTTTAGATAACCCCCAAATTATATATTTATTGGAATAATTTTTGAAATAAATTCTTGCCTTTTCTTTTTTCTACTTACAAAATATAGTCAAGAGAGCCCACACAGTGACACAAACAAAATAAAGCAAAACTAAATTAAAAATAAAATGAAAAAAAAAATAGAATAAGTAGTAGTATATTTAGATCATATTGCTTTTTTTTTTTTTTTTCTTTTTAATGTAAAGGAAGAAAAAAGTATAGGTCCATGATTTCTGATCCACAATTCCAACATTTATAGAGTTCTATAAAGGAACATCTTTTGTAGCTTATTTTGTTTTAAATACTGACCAGAAATAATACAAAGCTATTTAGAATCATTTCATTCCACTTAATATGAATATTCAAAAGTTTTTCTGATGAAATATTAAGGCATTATGCAATAAATAGTGTATATACCTTATTACATTTCTGAAATTACAATAAATCCAAATTCTGCCACATTTGCCCCAAGAATTTCATTCAGAATAATTCCACTGATGTTCATGTTTAATGCCTTTTGTTAAGAAAAATCTCCCCTTTAGTACTTCTTTGTTCCCAGCATCAATTTTTTGCCTATAATGGACTGTGATTGTGAATCTATATATCATAGCATGGGTTAAAAGCTGGAGAAGATTGATTAGTCAGGCCATACCTATTAAGATCCTTTCTTCCTTCTTTCTTTCCTTTCTTCTCTCCTCTCTGCCTCTCTGTCTTTCTCTCCCTCTCATTCTCTCTTTTCTCTTTCTTTCTTTCTCTCTCTCTTTTTTAAAGAAAATGCAATACAGTGGTTTAGAAGAAAGGCTTTAGAAGCAGACTGACTTGGTTTTGTACACCTAACATTGTACTAGCTGTGTGACTTTAGGCAAGTCTTTTAGCTTTCTAAAGCTCTGCTATTGTTTCTAAAAGGGAATGAAAACAAAATTGTATACCTTGCAGGGTTGATATAAAAGCAATAAAATATTGCATAGAGAGAGTTTAGAGCACTACCTTGTTTATATATGCATTTAATAAATATTAGAGATCATCATGATAAAGAGAACTGGTCTAGAATCAAAACAGAAAGGAGGGACTAAGAAAAATATTATTTTAATGCATCCAGAGCGAATAGGATTCTAATTCTGTGTAACCTCTAAAACTGTTTTCTAAAATAGGTATTTCTATGATTATATTCTGAAACAACAATCTGACCTCTCTCCTACCTTTTAACCTATGGTAATCATGCTTAAAACCTTAAACATATCTTAAATTAGCTCATTTTGGGAAGCATGAAGAGATGATACAATGAATGACCTATACCGTTAAGTAGGACTGCAAGTTGCAGAAGATTCAAAACACTCTCTGTAATGTTTTCCAGTCCGCAAATTCCCCCAAATCCCTGGCTGTTTTTCAACTAGGTTACAGTGGAAGTGGCTGATTCTTGTCACAACTTGTCACTACTCTCAGTGAGAAAAAACAAGTGAAAATTAAAAGAAACAAATCACTTGCTGAGTAATTTATTCACAGATATTCTGAACCTAGAAAGACCATATAGAATTAGATATTGTCATGCAACCATCACTTCATTTTATAGATGGGGAAACAAGAACCAAAGAAACTAATTTGTTTGCTTAATACGACAAAGGTAATAAGTAGCAGGAAAAGGCCTAGAATTGTTTTTCTAAGCTAGTTTTCTACCCTTTCCTGGAAAAACTGTAGAAGTGTATCATTTTCAAAAAATGTGTAGAATATAAACTCTTTCATATGAACAGAAAGACAGTGTGGCATTACAAGAATAAAATAAGTGTTATTATCTGCTATTTTGGACAATTCTCTGTTGTAGTTCTCGGCATAGCATATACCTTTGCATATAAATGTACTTCATCACCCTAGAACCAAAAAGCAGTGCTTTACATGGAAGCACTTTACATTTGGTCTGCTTGGTTTATGTCTCAGCTTGCTTTATCAATCAAAAGACAAAAATAATTTATAATAGAAAGTACACTGCATTAGTATCAAAATGCTGATTCTTACAAAAAATGAAATGGAAAATTTGAAAGGTATAAATTTTTCAAACACTAGACTAATAAAAAATTGCTAGGCTAAAACACGCAGTCCTAGGAATGATTAAAAATATAAAATCCCTATTTGTTTATTGGAGAAGAAGATATATTGACTTGTAGATATTTTATAATCTCATTATTTATGTGTTGTAATTTTAGTAATTTTCCATATAAATATTAACGTTAAGATAGATATTATATCCTCCTGCTATTAATTTAATGGATTTCAAGGAACATATGATTTATATGCACACACACAATTGTAAAGATAATTGTAGGCTTCAATTTATTTCTTCTATAACATTAAGGTCCACTTGAAATTCTTGCTGCATGTTAGCTTGTTAAATATGCTCTGATTGGCCTGTAACTGGTTCAGAGGACTCCAGAGGATCCTGAGTCACACCATTTAGACTCATACCTTATTTATCCTACTTTCTATCTGTGGGAACTTGAGAAAGTTAAATAATATCCCTAAACCACAGTTTTTGTAAAATTCCAAAATGGGAATGATGTAAGTATTAGTTTGTTTTCTGTTGCCTATCACAGAATATTTGAAACTGGCAATTTAGAAAGAAACAAAATTTATTTCTCATAGTTTTAGAGGCTGCGAAGTCCATGGTCCGGGGACAGATCTGGTGAGGGCCTTCTTCTGGGTGGGATCTCTCTACAGAGTTCTGTGTGACCAGGATATCACACGGCAAGAACGGCATGAGCAAGAGAGTTGAGGGGCTCACTTGCTCTCCTTATAAAGCCATCAGGACCATTCTCTAACTCATTAAACCATCAGTCCTGTACTTTAGATTAATCTGTTCACGAGGGCACAGTCCTCATGATCCAATCACCCCTTAAAGGCCTTGCCTTTCAAATACCATAATCTAATTTACCAGCCTCTTAACATTGTTACAATGAGGGTCAAGCTTCAGTGAATTTGGGGGGAACATTTAATCCACAGCAATATAGTACCTATCTCTTAGTACTGTTGTGGAGATCAAATGTGACAGGACGTAAAAAAATGTAAGTGCTCAGTATTTACTAAATGTTATTGCTATCATTTTGAACTTTAATCAGTAACTACTTCACGTTATGTCAACTAGACTTTAAGAACGAATTGTACTTTTGCAGGTGAGATTGCAAAATCAACACTTCTGGTGGGCAATTTGAGAAAATATATCACAAGTTTTAAAATATATGTATATGTTTTCCAAGATGGACAACTAGGGAGGTCTGGAGCCTCTTCCCCATAAAAGGAGACCAAAACAACAGACAAATATATTTTGACTATAACCTGAGAAAACACGGTGCAGAGTACCGGGAGAGTGAAGGAGATTCTTGTGAAGTGTAGAAGGGAACAATAGCACCATAGAGAGCAGAACAGGGCCTCTAGCCTCAGCCCCACCACAGGGACCAGCCTGGAAGCAGGAGGAGAGAAAGTAGGCTGGAAAAGTTCCCGGCTATGCCCATTGCCATCACAAACTCCAGTGATCCCAGGCTCTGTGGAGTCCCCCCAGTATTTTTAGAACCCACGTCTGAACTCACTCAGCACCGATTAGCCCCCAGGTGAGCAGGCAGACAGGCTGAGCAAAAAACTCATTGGAATGGAGCAGTTCCCCACATGTGCAGTCCACCTTGCACAACCCATAGAGGCTGAGCCCATGGATGCCTGCAAGGCCCACAACTAGCCAGTGAAAGCCCTGCCTCACATCAGGACCCTCCATATTCTCACAGAGGTGCTGGCATTGTAGCTATTTGGAGGCAAGATGCTGGTGTGTGTCCCAGTGAGCCTGAGTACCTTTGTCTAGAGGCACTGCCTGCATTCTACTGCATTCACTTGGATGCCAGCAGGGTTGGGGCCCAGGCTGCCTGGAGCCTAGGACAGACAGAGTGACTGAAAACCCAGTGTCTGAACACACTTAGCACACCTCCCTGCCAAGCAAGCAGGCAGATTGGCTAAGTGGAAAATCCACTGTAGTGCAGAAGTTTGCCACGTTTGTGGCCAATCTTGCATGGCCTATTGGGGCTGAGCCCAAGGGTGCCTGTACAGCCCACAGCTAACTTGGTGGAAACCCCACCTCCCCTCATGATCCTCCATGTGCTTTCATGGGTGCCAGTAGGGCCACAATCCCAGATATTTAGAGCCTAGACTCCTGAACCAGACCAACCAATCCTGAGTTCCCTTTGTCTGCAGGCCCTGCCTGCATTGTGCTTTGCTCACTCGGGTGCAGGTGTGACCAAGGCACAGGCTGTCTGGAGCCTAGGACAGATGGAAGGACTGAGACCCCAGCATCTGAACTCACACAGCACCTCCACCCCACCCCCCAAGGCAGGCCTTTATAGTGCTGCTGGGCTCAGCTGCATCCTTGCAGGCTTGTATAAGGCTCAACAGTGATTTGGTGGCAGCTTTCTTTTCCAACAGCATGCCTCCAGAGAATCACTGTGTACTGCACCATTCATGTAGACCTGCTCCAGGCTCAACAGCTGAGCCAAGGGCCTTCTACAAAGATCACAGGACCTGTTGCTTCAGTGTATATCTGCTCCCAGACTGACAATGGTCAGGTAGGGGCTCTGATGCATCAATGCTGGCCTCTGCAGAGTTTCTGGCTTCAGTTGCACACTTACAGGCTTGCATCAAGCTCAACAGTTGATCAGGTGGCCACCTTCAGAGCTGCCAGGCCTTGTGACAGCTGTGTACACCTACTCCCAAACCAACACCTGATTTGGAAGCAGCTTTTCCTCACCACAGCACTCCTCCACAAAACCACTTGGTCCTGCAGCTTCCTCCAGGCTCACCAGATGAGCCAGTGGCCTTCTCCAGACCTACCAGGAACTGCTGCAACAGTGTACATCTACCCACTGACTGACAACCGGATCACCCACCCAAACAAAAAAAAACACCCCAACAAGAAACACAGCCCAACGAGAAATTACAGAGGACTCCTCACCCTAGGCTACAAAGGCACCCACTAACAACTCTAAAACTGAATACAGTTGAAGAAATCACATGAAGTCTACACTGCGGCACTCAACCCTGATCCAAACTTAAAATGCCCAACCTAACTGACAATATGGAATAGTTCTTCAGGAAAGAGTCTCCCCCTTCAAAAGTCACTCCTGGAATTAAAAAAAGTTACTATACCATCAGATGCCCAGACATCAATGCAGAGATATGGGAAGTATGAAAAAACAGGGAAGCTTGATTCCCCCCAAAGAAGGCTACCATTCTCCAATATCAGACCCAGAACAGCAGGAAAAAGACAAATTGCCTGAAAAGGAATCCCAAATGGCAATACTAAGGAAACTCAAAATGGTGGATGGAAAAAAAAAAAAAAAAAAAGAATTTAATAAATGGAGGAAACCTGTGAAATCTTTCTGAACTCATACAAACATCCATATTATAGATGTACAGAAAGCGGAAGAGAAAGGAAAAGGCACTGAAAGTCTATTTAATGAAACAGTAGCTTATAACTTCCCAAATATTAGGAGAGAGATGGTCTTACAGATCCAAGAAGATCAAACATCCCCAAACAGATTCAACCCAAAAAGGGCCTCCCTGAGACACATAGTAGTCAAATTATCAAAAGTCAAAGACAAATAAAGAATTCTAAAAACAGCAAGAGAAAAGCATTAAATCACTTATAAAGGAGTCCCTATCAGGCTAGCAGCAGACTTCTCAACAGAAACCCTGTAGACAAGGAGAGAGTGTAATGATGTATTCAAAGTGCCAAAAGGAAAAAAAAAAACAAAATCCTGCCAACCAAGAATGCTATATTCCATAAAGCTTTCTTTCAGAAATGAAGGAGAAATAGTATCTTTCCCAGATAAACAATACACAAATAGAATCTGCTAGTAGAATAGATACACAAATGAAAAGGAGAAAGAAAATGCATTTTGTGACTACACAAAAAGCCCAACAGCAGAGATAAACAATAAAAGAGAAAGAAAGGCACATAAAAATACAAAACAACCATAGGAAAAATAACAAAATGGCAGGAATAAGGCAATATCTTTCAATAACAACCCTGAATGCAAATGGACTAAATTCCCTACTTAAAAGATATAGACTGGCTGAATGGATTCAAAAAACTAGACCCAACAATTTGCTGCCTACAAGAAACTCACTTCACCAATAAAGACACACTAGACTAGTACTGAAGGGATGGAAACAGACATTTCCCACAAACAGAAACAAAAAACAAGCATAAATTGCCATACTTACATATATCAGATAAAATAGACTTCAAACTAAGAAATATAAAAAAGACAAAGATGGACATTATATAATAATAAAAGGATCAATGCAGTAAGAAGATGTAACAATCATAAATATACATGCACCCAACATTGGAGCACCCAGATATATAAAGCAACCGTTATTTGATCTAAGGGGAGAAATAGACCCCAACACAGTAGTAGTTTGGGACTTCAACATGCCGCTCTCAGCATTGGACAGATCATCTAGACAAAGATCCAGCAGAGAAATGTTGGACTCAAACACCACCTTAAACCAAATGGACTTGACAGACATATACAGAATATTTCATCCAATGACAGAATATAGTCTTCTCATCTGCACACAGATCATTCTACAGGATAGACCACATGCTAGGTCAAAAATTAAGTCTCAACAAATTTTAAAAGATTGAAATCATGTCAAGTATATTTTCAGACCACGATGTAATATAATTAGAAATTAACAACTAATGAAACTATGGAAATTATAAAAATTCATGGAAATTAAACAACATGCTCCTGAATGACCAGTGGGTCAAAGAAGAAATAAAGCAGGAAATCAAAAATTCCTTCAAATATACGAAAATACAAGTAAAACTTATCAAAACTTATGGGATACAGCATAAGCAGTACTGAAAGGGAAGTTTACTGCAATAAGTGCTTACATCAAAAGAATAGAAAGACGTCACATAAACAACCTAACACTAAATCTTAAAGAACCAGAAAAACAAAACAATATAATCCCAAAACTAGTATATGGAAAGATAATAATTAAGAGCAGCACAGAACTAAATGAAATAGAAACCAAACAATGATACAAAAATCAATGAAACAAAATGTTGGTTGTTTGAGAGGAAAAACAAAATAGACAAGCCATTGGCCAAACTAACTAAAAATATGAGAGAGAAGACCTAAATAAAAAAAAAAAAAAAGCAGAAATGTAAAAGGAGACTTTAAAACCAATATCATAGAAATTCAAAGAATAATTAGAGACTATTATGAACAACTATATGCCAACAAATTTGAAAACTTGGAGGAAATGGATAAATTTCTGGACACATACAAACTACCCAGACCGAACCAAGAAGAAATACAAAACCTGAACAGACCAATAGCAAGCAATGAGACTAAAGCAGTAATCAGCAGTTTCCCAGCAAAGAAATGTCCAGGACCAGATGGCTTCACTACTGAATTCTACCAAACCTTTAAAGAAGAATTAAGACAAACACTTCTCAAACTATTCCAAAAAATTGAAACAAAGGCCATTTTCCCAAATTCATTCTATGAAACCAGCATTACCCTCATACCAAAACTAGACAAAGACATAACACAAAAAGAAAGCTACAGGCCAATATCCTTGATGACATAGATGCAAAAATCCTCAATAAGATATTATAAACAGAATACTAAATAACACATCAAAAAGATTATACACCATAATCAAGTAGGAGTCATCTCAGGGAGGTAAGGATGGTTCAACATATGAAAATCAATAAATATGATACACTACATCAACAAAAGCAAATATAAAAACCATATGATTATCTCAAAAGATGCAGAGAAAGCATTTGACAAAATTTAGCATACCTTCATGATAAAGACCCTCAACAAATTAGGTATAGAAGGGAAAAATCACAGCACAATAAAAGCCATTTATGACATGCTCACCATCAACATCATTCTGAGTAGGGAAAACCTGAAAGCTTTTCCTTTAAAAACAGGAACAAGACATGGATGCCCATTCTCACCACTCCTATTCAACATAGTATTGGAAGTATGAGCCAGAGCAATTGGGCAAGAGAAAGAAATAAAGTGTATCCAAATTGGAAAAGATGAAGTCAAATTGTCACAGTTTACAGATTACATGATCCTATATATATAGAAAACTCATAACCTGTACTAAAAATCTCCTAAAATTAAAAACAAATTCAGTAAAGTTGCAGAATACAAAATCAACACAGAAAAATCAGTAGCATTCTTATACACTCACAACAAACAAGCAGAGAAAGAAATCCAGAAAGCAAGACCATTTACAATAGCTACTTAAAGAATAAAATAACTGGAACTAAATATAACCAAAAAAGTGAAAGATTTCTACAATGAGAACTAAAAAACTCTGCTGAAAGAAATTAAAGAGGACACCAAAGGGAAGACATTTCTTGCTCATGGATTGAAGAATTAACATGGTAAAATGTCCATACTACCCAAAACAATCAACAGATTCAATGCAATCCCCATCAAAATACTGATGACATTCTTCACAAAAATAGGAAAAATATCTTAAAATTCATATGAAACAACAAAAGACCCCAAATAGTCAAAACAATTTTGAACCAAAAACAAAAAAACAAAAACAAAAACAGACACACTGACCAATGGAGCAAAATATTCAGCTCAGGTACTTACAGCCAACTGACCTTTGACAAAGGCACCGAGAACCTCCACTGGGAAAAAAGACTGCCTCTTCAGTAAATGGTGCTAGGAAAACTGGATATCCATGTGTGGAAGAATGAAACTAGACCCATACCTCTAGCCATATACCAAAATCGACCCCAAATGGATTAAAGACTTAACTATAAGCCCTGAAACTGTAAAACTCCTAAAAGAAAACATAGTGGAAACACTTCAGGAAGTAGAATTGGGCAAAGACTTTATGAATATGACCCTAAAAGCACAGTCAACAAAAGAAAAAAAATAAATAAACGGATGGGATTATATCAAACTGAAAAGCTTCTACACAGTAAAGGAAACAATCAACAGTGTGAAAAGACAACCTACAGATTTGGAGAAAATATTTGCAAACCATAGGTTCAGCAAGGGATTAATATCCAGAATATGCAACAAACTGAAACAAATTCACAGTAAAAAACTAAAAATCCAATTAAAAAATGGATAAAGGAGCTGAATAGACATTTTGCATAGGTAGACATACAAATGGCCAATGGGTACATGAAAAAATGCTCAACATCAGTAATCATCTGGGAAATGCAAATCAAAACCACTTTGAGATATCATTTCACCCCATCTAGACTGGCTAGTATCAAAAAAATAACAAATGATGGTGAAGGTGTGGGGAAAAGGTAACTCTTCTACACTGTTGGTCGGACTGTAAATTCCTACAGCCATTCTGCAAAACAGTATGGAGGTTTCTCAAACACCTACAAATAGATCTACCATATGATCCCACAATCCCACTTCTGGGAATATACCCAAAGGAATAGAAATCATCATGTTGAAGGGAATACCTGCACTCCCGTGTTCATCACAACTATATTTGCAATAGCCAAGATATCAAACCAACCTAAATGTCCATTGATGGAGGATTGGATAAGGAAAATTTGGTATGTATACACAATGGAATACTACTGAGCTGTAAAAATGGGATGAAGTTTTGCCATTTGCAGCAACATGGATGAGCCTGGAGAAAATTATGTAAGTGAAACAAGACAAGCACAGAAAGAGAAAAACCACATATCATCACTCATAAATGGGAGCTGAGAAACAAAGAAAGAAAGACCATAATAAAATGTTAAACTTTCAGAACAGGAGAACAGATCTATAGTCACTACAGGTGGAAAAGGAAGAGGGAGTAATTGGATTAGGGACACAAAAATTCATTATGATTTGTAATGATGAACATGCTAATAATATTGATTTGATCAGCACATTCTGTATCCAAATACTGAGAGTCAACTCTGTACCCCATAAGTTTGTATAAATAAAAATAATAATAATAAATATTTTATATCACTTGATTTCTAGGAATTTACCAAGTTTTATTTTGTTTGTATTAATTATATTGTTGCACTCAAAAAGGTTTTTAAAGCACTATTCTGAGAGCATTCTTTAGGAAAAGTAAACAGTATAGGGAATGCACTATTCTGAAACCACTAAAAATTTCTTAGAGTATTTGATGAAAGAACAAAGAAAATACTCATATTCACTGAATCATAATTCAAACACAGAAATTTAATCTAAATATTTAATCAAAGAACTGCACTAATACTTACTTAAAAAGTGCTTATTGGAGCATTTTATTATTAATAAAGGGGGAATATCAAAATGTCCAAAAATAGGGAAATGCTCATTACATTCATACTATTATGGAGTCACTGAGAAACTTTTATACATAAGAATATTTAAATGCATAAACAAATTTTCACATATTTTTAGTTAGAAGAAAAGCAAATTATAACTGATCACAATTCTGCTTATAACTATATGTACACATAACATATTTATAAATTTCATGGAAATTTTGTGTTCTTGACAATATTGGTAACTAATGCTCATTTTAATTCTTGACTGCCTTCCTCACAATTATCCTTAGAAAAACTGTAGTAGTAGAAAACATTGATTTGAAGTACTAACTAAAACCAATCTAAACCAGACTGAGAACTCTCTGGTGAATATGAATGCTGCCTTGAACTGGTTTGGGGTTTTTTTGCGTGTAGGGAAGGAGATGGTGTCTGAAACCTGTGAGGGAGGTTGGCCAGAAGTTCTGGTTGAAAGAATAATTTTTAAGGTCTGATATTTCTTGGTGGAAAGGAGTGCCTGCTTTTTCTGAAGGAAATTAGCTCAGAATAGGAAATGGTGCAATAAAACCTGCAGGGCTGACTAGCTGCCCTAGGCATTCGATCCTCTACCTCAGCCCTTCCAAATCCTTAGGTAGGTGAATTGCAACTTAGGAATGCTGTGTTCTCCAGTAGAGCTATATTTTGAAGATTTAAAGATCGGGAAACATTGAGGGGAGGCAGAAGCTCCACATAGACCACATGCCTTGCAGCGCAACAGTGCAACCCAGCAGCCGAGTGTGCATGGAGCAGGGAGACGTCCAGCAGGAGAGGTGGAAACTCCACAGAGACCACATGCACTGCATTGCCAGCACATGACCCAGCAGCCTGGCCAAGTGCATGCTGACCAGAAACGTGGCTCCCTGGAGAAGGCCAAATCCTGACACAACCACACACACAAGGAACTAGTGGCCAACTGAGCAGACACTGAGGTAGCCATACCAAATTGGCAAACCCAGCAACATCCTAGCCAGACAATTGTGTCAAACTAGTAGAGTGTGACACCCCCTACCACAATGACTAAACATCAAAGGAAAGATACCAGAAATATGAAAAATCAAGAAAACACACCACCAAAGGGTAATAACTCTCAAGCTCTAGATCCTATAGAACAAGGAGCCTTTGAAATGTCTGACAAGGAATTTCAAGTGATAATTCTAAGGAAACTGAATGAGATACAAGAAAACTAAGCAAGACCACATGATGAAATGAGGAAAAGTATACAGGATCTGAAAGAAGAAATGTACAATGAAATCAATGCCCTGAAAAAGAATGTAGCAGAGCTTGCAGAGCTGAAGAATTCATTGAACAAAATAAAAAACACAACAGAGAGTTTAACCAGCAGGCTTGCAGAAGTAGAAGAGAGAACTTGGGATCTTGAAGATGGGCTGTTTGAAATAACATAGGCAGACAAAAAAAAAAAAAAAAAGGAAAAAGAATTAAAGGATTGAAGAAAATCTAAGAGAGATATCAGACAACTTTAAGCACTCGAATATCCGAGTCATGTACATTCCAGGAGGGGAAGAAAAAGGAGATTGAATTGAAAACATATTCAACAACATCATGGCAGAAAGCTTCCCAGTTATTAGAAAAGACACAGATCTTCAGATTCAGGAAGCTCAAAGATCCCTAAACGTATTCAACCCCAAAAGGTCTCCAAGAAATGTTATAGTCAAATTGGCAAAAGTCAAAGACAGAGAGAGAATCTTAAAAGCTGCAGGAGAGAAGCATCAAAGCACCTATCAGGGAGCCCCAATCAGACTGACATCAGACTTTTCATCACAAATCCTAAGAGCCAGAAAGGAATGGGGTGATATATTCAAAATATTAAAAGACAGAGATTGCCATCCAAGAATACTCTACCCTGCAAAGCTATCCTTCCGAAATGAAGGACATATAGTATATTTCTCAGACAAACAAAAACTGTGGGAGTTCACTACCACCCAGCCACCCTTACAAGAAATTCTCAAGGGAGTACTGGATTTGGTACCTGAAAAACAATTATCACTGCCATAAAAACCCAAGAAAAATCAAAACCCACTAGTAAAATAAAATTGGCAACAATGAAGAGAAAACAAACAAAAAAAGGCTATCTACAACCCAAGGAACCACCAAATACAGAAAACAGTCAATCAGAAAGAAAGGAACAAAAGACACTTAAGACATCCAAACAAAAATCAATAAAATGCTAGGAGTAAATCAACACTTTTCAATAACAACTCTTAATGTAAAAGGATTAAGTTCCCCAACCAAAAGACACAGACTGGATGACTGGATTAAAAAGGAGGACCCAACTATATGCTGCCTTCAAGAGACCTACCTCACCTATAAAGACTCACATAGACTAAGAGTGAAAGGATGGAAAAAGATTTACCATGCAAACAGAAATGAAAAACAAGCTGGAGTAGCTATTCTTATATCTGATAAAATAGACTTTAAACTAAAAACTATAAAAAGAGATAATGAGGGCCACTACGTAATGATAAAAGGATTGATCCATCAAGAAGACATAACAATCATAAAAATACATGCACCCAAAGTTGGAGCAGCCAGATTTATAAAACAAACTCTATTAGACCTAAAGAAGGAAATAGACACTAATACCATAATAGCAGAGGACATGAACACCCCACTGTCAATATTGGACATATCATCTTGGCAAAGAATCAGCAGAGAAACACAAGATCTAAACAACACACTATACCAAATGCACTTGGCAGATATCTACAGAACATTCCATCCAGCAACCTCAGAATATTCATTCTTCTCATCAGCACGTGGGTCATTCTCCAGGATAGATCACATGTTAGGTCACTAATCAAGTCTCAACAAATTCAAAAAAATTGGAATTATCCCATGTATTTTTTCAGACCACAATGGATTAAAATTAGAAATCAATAACAAATGAAATTCTGGAAACTATACAAACACATGGAAATTAAACAGCACTTTACTTAATGACATATGGGTCCAAGAAGAAATCCAACAGGAAATCAAAAAATTTATTGAAACTAATGAAAATAATAATACATCATACCAAAACCTGTGGGATACTGCAAAAGCAGTACTAAGGGGGAAGTTTATCACATTAAATGCTTACTTCAGAAGAGTGGAAAGATGGCAAGTGAACAACCTAACACTTCCCCTTAAAGAACTAGAAAAACAAGAACAATCCAAACGCAAAGTTAGCAGATGGAAAGAAATCATTAAGATCAGAGAAGAACTTAATGAAATTGAAACCCAAAAAACAATACAAAAGATCAATGAATCCAAAAGTTGGTTTTTTGAAAGACAAATAAAATTGACAAAACATTAGCACGACTAACTAAAAAAAGAAGAGAGAAGACCCAAATAAAACAAATTAGAAATGAAAAAGGTGATATTACAACTGATACATCTGATATACAAGGAATCATTCGAGACTACTATAAACAACTATATGCCAACAAATTTGAAAATCTGGAGGAAATGGATAAATTTCTGGACACATACAAACTACCAAAACTGAGCCGAGAAGATGTAGAAAATCTGAAGAGACCAATAACAATAAAGAAGATTGAAGCTGTTATCAGAAGGCTCCCAACAAAGAAAAGCCCAGGACCAGACGGATTCACAGCAGAATTTTACCAAACATTCAAAGAGAAATTGACACCAATTCTTTACAAACTATTCCCAAAGATTGAAACAGAGGCAAATCTCCCAAACTCATTTTATGAAGCCAACAGCACGCTGATAACAAAACCAGGTAAAGATACAACTAAAAAAGAAAACTACAGGCCAATATCCTTGAGGAACTTAGATGCAAAAGTCCTCAATAAAATAGTAGCTAACAGAATACAGCAACACATACATAAAATTATACACCACGATCAAGTGGGATTCATCCCAGGGATGTAAGGTTGGTTCAACATATGCAAATCAGTAAATGTGATACACGATATTAATAAAATCAAACACAAGGACCATATGGTCATCTCTATAGATGCTGAAAAAGCATTTGATAAAATTCAACATTCATTCATGACAAAGACCCTCTGTAAGTTAGGTATAGATGGAAAGTATCTCAACATAATTAAAGCCATATATGATAAACCCACCGCCAATATCATCCTGAATGGGGAAAAGCTGAAAGCTTTTCTTTTAAGAACAGGAACTAGATAAGGATGCCCACTCTCACCACTCCTATTCAACATAGTGTTGGAAGTACTAGCCAGAGCAATCAGAGAAGAGAAGGAAATAAAGGGCATCCAGATTGGAAAAGATGAAGTCAAACTGTCCCTGTTTGCAGATGACATGATCCTATATATCGAACAGCCTAAAGCCTCTACGAAAAAACTCTTGGAGTTGATAAATGATTTCAGCAAAGTAGTAGGATACAAAATTAACACACAAAAATCAGTAGCATTTCTATTCTCCAATAGTGAACATGCAGAAAGGGAAATCAAGAAAGCTTGCCCATTTACAATAGTCACCAAAAAATAAAATACTTAGGAATTGAGTTAACCAAAGATGTGAAAAATCTCTATAATGAGATCTAAAAACCACTGCTGAGAGAAAATAGAGAAGATACAAGAAGATGGAAAGATCCCATGCTCTTGGATTGGAAGGATCAATATTGTGAATATGTCCATACTACCCAAGGTGATATACAAATTCAATGCAATCCCTATAAAAATTCCAATGATATTTTTCTCAGAAATGGAAAAAACCATCCAGACATTTATATGGAATAACAAAAGAGCCAAAGCAATGCTGAGCAAAAAATAATTAATAATAAATTTAAAAAAAATAAAGCTGGAGGCATAACACTACCTGACTTTATATTATACTACAAAGCTATAATAACCAAAACAGCATGGTACTGGCATAAAACAGACCCTTGGATCAATGGAATAGAATAGAGAATCCAGAAATCATCCCACACACCTAAACCCATCTGATCGTTGACAAAGGCACCAAGCCTATACACTGGGGAAGAGACTGCCTCTTCAGCAAATGACGCTGTGATAACTGGATATCAATATGTAGGAGAATGAAACTAGACCCATGCCTCTGACCGTATAAGAAAATCAACTCAAAATGTGTTAAAAATTAATTATACACGCTGAAACAATAAAAATTCTTAAAGAAGATATAGGAGAAACACTTCTGGAAGTGGGACTGGACACAGACTTCATGAATATGACCCAAAAAGCATGGACAACCAAAGGAGAAATAAACAAATGGGATTATATCAAACTAAAAAGCTTCTGCACAGCAAAAGAAACAATTAACAGAATGAAAAAACAACCAGCAGAGTTGGAGAAAATATTTGTAAAATATACATCTGACAAAGGATTAATATCCAGAATATACAAGGAACTCAAACAACTTTACAAGAAAAAAACAAGCAACCCAATTAAAAAATGGGCAAAAGAGCTAAGTAGGCATTTCTCTAAGGAAGATATACAAATGGCCAACAGACACATGAAAAAATGCTCAACATCTCTTAGCATTTGGGAAATGCAAATCAAAACCACACTGAGATACCATCTCACCCCAGTTAGAATGGATAATATCCAAAAGACTGTGAATGATAAATGCTGGCAAGGTTGCGGAGAAAAAGGAACTCTCATCCATTGTTGGTGGGACTGCAAAATGGTGCAGCCTCTATGGAAAATGGTATGGAGGTTCCTCAAACAATTGCAGATAGATCTACCATATGACCCAGCTATCCCACTGCCGGGAATATACCCAGAGGAATGGAAATCATCAAGTTGAAGGTATACCTGTTCCCCAATGTTCATTGCAGCACCCTTTACAATAGCTAAGATTTGGAACCAGCCCAAATGTCCATCCTCAGGTGAGTGGATATGGAAAATGTGGTATATCTACATAATGGAATACTACTCTGCTATAAAAAAGAATGAAATACTGCCATTTGCAACAACATGGATGGACCTAGAGAGAATTATATTGAGTGAAACAAGTCAGGCACAGAAAGAGAAATATCACATGTTTTCACTTACTTGTGGGAGCTATAAATAAATAAATAAATACACAAAAAACTGGGGTGTGATGAGGGAAGATGACATAACAATTACAATTCCTTGAAGTTGATACGACAAGTGAACAGAAAGGACATTGTTGGGAGGGAGGGGGGAGAGGGAGGAGAGAGGGAGGTTTTGGTAATGGACCACAATAATCAACCACAATGTATATTGACAAAATAAAAAAATAAAAATAAATAAATTAAAAAATAAAGATCAGGAAACATTAATCAGCGTGTTTGTCTTGTGGAGGTGCCCTTGAAAGAAAAGATGAAGCGTTCTTTTGTCATTTTGGGGTTCTCTACTCTAGAACACATCATCCCCGCTTTACTAGCATTCTTTTGCATTTCTTTATTGCACATAACCAGATAGAATAGACAATAGTTGCAGCAGAGAAATGAGCTTGCAAGCTAAAACAAAGTACATAAAGTGGGAGATCAAAGAAAGGAGCATATACACTGTATTGAAATAGTGCTTTTCCTTGATTTTTGCATGATGAATAGTTTTTGTTTTCATCATAATTTTATCAGTATTTTCTAAATTTTCAGCCAGAAGCACAATATGGCTGATTAATTTGTACTATTAGAATAAGAAAGATAAAAATTATTTTTAATAATATTTAATATAATCACTTAAAGAAGTCATAGAATTCTTCGTTTGAAAGTCAGTTTTTATTAACACTTTCTAATACCCCTCAAAGTTCTTTTATTTTTCTTTCAGTGTTTGAATGTCACTTTTTTAAAAGTAAAAAAGATGTCATGGTATGTTCAATAGTCCCCAACAAGACCACCTTCAAGTTCAATGATTTACTATAAAGAGTCACAGAACTCAGGAAAGCTGTCTCATGCAATGGTTTATTTGAATGAAAGGGTGCAGATTACGTTCAATAAAAGGAAAGTAGGGTAGAGTCCAGGAGACAAAATGTTATGCATTCATGTAGTGTACTTCATTGTAGCAAAATACATTAATCAAAAGCAAAGTTATTAAAATCATAACATGGTAGTCAGCTACTCAAGTACTCAATGGCCTAGTTTAAAGCATAGTTAGATTTTAGAGTATTAGAACAAATGATTTCAACCTCTTTTGTTACTACACCTCTTTTAGTAAGAACATAATACCTAGAATTGAGCACTCATCCCATTTTACGTGTGTTAAAGTTGAGACAATTTTATGCATACATCAATCTACGTATTATTTTGCACATTATGAAATATAAACAAGATGGTATAGACAATATAGAAATAGAAATTCTAATATTTTCTATCTCTGCTATCTTGGGTGCCCCTCCTTGTGTTGGAGACTAGCATAAAATAGTGAATGTACAATGTATCAGGTGATCCCATATGAATACTATTTCTTTTTTCCATTAAAATTGGACAGAATGAAGCAGTCAGAGACTGGAGATGTGCCTGAAGAAGGAATATCTTTCACTGCAGTTTGATGGGAGATGCATGTACAATGGTGATGGAGCATCCATTAAGTTACTGTACCTTTGTTATACAAGGGGGTTGGTACTAGAGCACTTTGTCCTTAGACTTGGGACCTGCTCCTCATTACATTTTTTGTGACTCCCCTTGTAATTCCCCCAAACAGTATTTAAGTGTGTAAGGACTTTTCCTTTCTCAGAATGGAGAATTATTTACTGTAGCTTCTGCTTTCTCTAACTAACCTTCTTTTGTGTTATTAACAAGTCTGCCAGTCACCACTGTTAATAAAAATAGTGTGCTCTTTCCTTTAGATGGGGGAATTTAACAGCACCTGTACATCAGGTATAATTGCTTCAGTTTAACATTTCTTTGATATTTTTATTGTTGATTAGCATAGATCTTTCTTTGGAAAAGAATGTAGGAATTTTGCACGGTTTCATGTAGTCTGACCTCTGAATAACTTTTCTTACGTAAAAAATGAAATGCTTTTCTTGCTATTGATGATTAGTGAATCGTTAAGTAAATAATCTTGGATTTTTCAGGTTTTCCAACTATTGGCAATAACTGTTTAATTTTGATGTGATAATTCATAACACAGTCAAAACTCTCTTTTGTAAATCTACTTTTAATATGTCCAGAGCAATATAATTTTATAGTTTAATAGCCCTAAATAAATATCCAAGAACTACTATTAATAAACCACTGTGAACTCAAAATATTAAATTCCTGTTCTTTTTTAAAGATTCCATCAAACTATATAAATATTAAAGTATTTTAAAGTACATAAATTGTAGTTGAGTGAAACAAGCAAAGCACAGAGGGATAAATACTGCATGTGCTCACTCATATGTGGGAGCTGAGAGAGAAAGGAAGGCAGGAAAGGAAGACCACAGTAGTCCCATGATCCAACAGAGGGAGGGCACATTCTTAGGGCTACAAATTGAAGTTGAGGGGAGAGGGGGAAGTGGAGGGAGGTTGAGGGATAATTGGGAGGGAACAAAAGGTACAAAAGTAATTTCTGGTAATGGGTATGTCCCCAGTATGAATATGGCCCCCACATCATGGGCAGGAGGGGGGACAATCAGCTTTGTATCTCATGAACATTTGTAACAAACAAACAAACAAACAAATATTTGAGAAAATAAACAGGCTTGGATATGAGAAAAAAATAAAGTACATAAATGGTATGTCAAAAGAAACAAAAAACAATCCTTTATTACATAAATATACTGTAAATGGATATATGCTTTTTAATATCTAGTGCAAATAACTAACAGTTTCACCGTTTTTCTCTAATATATTAGGCAAAAGACTAGCATTTTTTACTGTTTTAACCTATAAAAACAGTACTTTCACATGGCTCAGTAGAACATATTAGCCAAGCTTTGTCACTAAAGGCTTTCCTCCAGCATTTCTAAATAGACTTGTTATATTGTATCAGGTAGTATGAAATTTTTTGGTAAAGTGGACTTTAAGATTGTTAGGTTATACTGGCCAAAGTTTTGAAATGAAAAAAATTCAAAATGTGCTTAAAAATGACTATTTAACATGTACTAAAATAATACAAACCTACTACTCTGCCTCAACAAGAATGTGAAATAACCTCTTGAGATTGTGTTGTCACATCACTGACAATTCAAAATGACAGTGACAAGATCAAATAAAATCGATGTACATGTTGCTATTCTTGTATTTTTCTGTGTGCATTTTATAGTTGCTACCACACTTTCTTTATAATCCTCGGACAAGGGATTGAGTTATTATTAAAAAGGATTTTTGTGACTTTCCTGAGATGAAATAGGTGGCCTACAGATGCATAACAATTATAGCAGCTTGAGCATGAGGGGACTTAACAACGTATTCCAATGACAATCTTTTAAGGAATTCCTTGGGAGGGACTAGTTTCCTCCAAAAAAAAAAAAGAATCACAATAAGAAAAATGAACAAGGACTTTATGTCTTTTATGTATGAAGAGTAAATAGTAAAGATTTCTAAACCGAGTAAAAATTCAAAATAAACTGTGACAATTTAAAACTATCCTCCCAGAAGGTTTTCCTTAACTAATTAAATGCCTGATTTTATCATGAACTGTAATTTATTGAAATGGCCAATAATCTCCAATTTACTGTCTGTCTTCACTGCTGGAGTGTTAGCTTACACGGGCAGGTTTCATCTCTAACGAAACATCACATTAGAAAATACCAATCAAAGTGCCTAAGTACTCACTACATATTTGCAGAATAAACTGAATGAGTAAATATTTTACAGTTATATTTAATTAAGAGAATATGACTGTAAGTTTGAGTGTGTGAGTACCTGGGGTTTTTTTTTATTTTGGTTTTTTTAAATTTCTTTTTTCACTACAATCAATTCTTTTGGAAAATTATTCTCTAGCTTTTTTGGTTTGATTTATTGATTTGTTTTTTTCTAAAAAAACATATAAAAAGTAAGTTTAAAACTGGCCGCAGTAAAAACCATTTTTACTTTGTATTATAAATGGGAAACGAGGGTTGACTATTTTTTTATGACGTTGCTGTTGCTCCTGATTCCTAACAGTTGTATTTGTAGCAAAATAGAAAAAACAAAAACAAACAAAAAACAAGGCACCTAGGAACATTAAGAAACTTAGAGAATTTGATATATAATATTATCCTAATCAGAGAGAAAGGCTTTCAGAAATATATTTAGAAAACTATTGGCCTCTTGTACACTGTGGCTTAAACTTTCAATATAAATTTTCTTACTAAGTTTGAAATTATATTACAAAAATGTTAATGAATAAATGTGTAAGATGAGAGGACTTGTACAATTACATAGCAATATTAAGATACATTGAAAAATTCTTTCTGACCACCTTGGTTAAAATGATTTCAGAACATTATCTACAACATTTTAAGGATCTTTAAGAATTGTTTAATTTCTAAGTATGGGCACTTATTTTCAGTGATTCTACACCTATGTCCCAAACTCAGTATGAATTATTAAACAAAGTACACCCTAACTGTTATTGAATTAATAATTTTGTAAGTAAATGATGATGAATTTAAAAGTCTATAATCAACTAAAGTACCTTTAAGTATGTATTCTATTTGGATTATCTAAATCTTATTATTATTGCATATTAAGTACTGCCATAGACTCAAGTGATTTGTTCTCCATTTGCACTTTTGAGCTTTCATAACTATCAGTAACATAATTTTCTTTATAATTAGAAAAGGTTACAGGAAACAAAAAGTCTTTCCCTTAGTTGGGAGATGAGGTGCAAATTTATATTCTTTTTTCAGTATTTGAGCTTCGTTTTAGTTTGTTTGGCCTAATAATTTCTTTGAAAGTAGTTTCACTTTTTAGGACCCTGGTGACTTATAATAGATAAAGTAAAGTGAGTGAAGTAGTTTTCAAAGTTTAATGTATTTGGTAATTCTCCATTTAAAATACTGAAATTCAAAAGTAATTTATTTTAGAAAGCTTGTTCCCACCATCTTCTTTCTTTTCCTTAATTTAGATTAATTTTGATGATGCCTCTACAGACTCTGGCTCAACAATAATAATTTAAACTGAATTGTATAACACTCTTAGCAAAGAGATTGATTTTTGAAAATTTGATCCCCCAAGCAATAATTTCATAGACATAATTGCAATGAGCCACACCTATGCTATTACTACAGTAAAGTGAATTTTATATCATTAGCCCACATAAAATAGCTCACTGAGTTAAATAGCTTAAAGATTCCTATGAAACATAGAATACTGTTCAGAGATGGACATAGGGTTTTAAGTCTGAAATGATCTTAGAGATTGTATAGTATACAAATTTTATTTTTTTAGTTGAAAAAATAAATGTGGTTCAAAGTTGGTAAATGACTGACAGAACCAGAGCTATATCTCCTCATTTCCAGTATAGTGTTCATTCTTTCATCCTGCAAGTGTTTAATGTTGCTATATTTCTAATACTTTATTCTCAAGTAAGTGTTAATTTTCAACCCCTGATTGCATGTTAAGAAATTCTACTCAAGTGCTTCACTGTTAACATACACTAAAAACATAAAAAAGAAACTAAGCTTATCTTCTTATACAACCAAATCTGTGTTAATGGCACTATCTTGAAATATTGGAATCAACTTTTATCCTCCTCTCCCCCCCAAAAAAAGAAAAATTACCAAATCATATTGTAGCTAGCAATATGTAATAGGTATAGTTCTATGTACTTTATATGAATCATCTGATTATTTTTCAAATGAATCTATAAGGCCAGTAGTATTATTCTTCCCATTTATAAAGGGGAAATCATCTTCAAGAGATATTAATACTTGTTCATAGTTACATAGTTAGCCATTACTTTATTCAGGTTTCAATAGAGACAATCTGATGTCACAGTTTTCTCCCATGACCACTATAATAATTGCCCCAATAGAAACTTCACATAAAATTTCTGCTTTTATCTTCCTTTCCTCTCATTCTGCTGTGATGACTTGATTCTGCAATCAAATATTGTCTGACACCTGCAAGGGGAGGTGGCATAAAAAGATATTTAAGAAGATAGTTGAAACAATAGTTGTCCATTCAGGATGACAGATGAACAAAGGAGAAAAGTGGATTACATTTTTTAAAAGCTAACAATCTCAGTTTTAAAATGATTGAAATTAAATACATGTGGGATTTTACTAATGAGATGTACTGTCTCTGTTCTATCATATTTCACAGATTCCAAGACTTAACTGGTGTCCTTCTGATTGTCATTTGTCTTTTATAAACAAAGTAGTCTTTGACTTTTTTTTCTGAAATATTCCTCTCAGCTAAGATAGATCATTGGCTATGTTATTCAATATTTCCACTAATCAACTAACTAAACTTTTCCCATCCAATCAGCATTCTAGGTAAAACCATAGAATTCATGCTTATTCAATTGACCTTTATTTCTAAACTTGTGTATGTATTGCTGGACAAGGTTGAAAGTAGATAAAGCAACATGTTGACTTCAACCATCACTTAGTAATGATGTACAATGTAATAATTAAAATTTGTTTTATAGAAAGTGCTAATATTAGGTCAAAGCTAAAATATGTGTCCCTGAAAGATTAATGCTTTCTCAATATTGGACTTTAACTTACTGTAGAAGAATCTGTCTGGAAAGTTATTTGAAGTCAGTTTGGGTATAACCAAAAATTTCCATCAAGGCATATTTAAAAACTAAGATAAAGATTGTAATCTCATTGATTGAAAGAATAGTATAATAATTACCATACATTGTTTTCATGATGTGCATACCATAAATATTTAATAAATGCATTTTTGTAAAGATTGAAAATAAAAATAACCTCATTATTATAACACTGTTATATAAATGACTCAAAAAGATGGTCTCTTTTTTCCTACTGTGGGCTAAGATCAGTGAGCTCAAAGCCCAACAAACTCAAAGTTTATGTTTCCAAGTATTTTTGAAATAGCCCAAACAATCAGATTTTTAGCTGGTAGAAACTACTTTTGCATACCCCATAAAACCGACATCTGCCAGCCATTACTAAGATAAACTTTGTGGTTAAAAGACACCAAACCACTTCCCTGACTTCCCCTGTCTATCTCCCTCTCTGAGTAGCAACCATGCACAGGGTAGCCTCTGGACAAATTCCTGCTGTGAGGGACTCCCCCACCCCACTCCCACATTCAAACGTGTCAAATCCTTATCCAATAAAGCTTTTGTGCGCTACTGCCATGTCTTAGCCTCTTGCTCATAGCTTTTTCGTGGTCAGCTTCCAAATTTCTCGAATTCCCTGCACATTTTTATATAGGTTACTTTATTCCCTGAAGAATTTATTATAAAATGTTATACTGTAATAAAATATTTCTGATAGTTTACTTCTTCAGATTATTGTAAGAATTGAATAAGTTTATAAAGGTAAAGTGTTCAAAAGAGTTTGTAATGCATATGTGTGTTTAATAAAGGCAACCTATATTATTATTAAGCATATCCCAAAGTACCCCACTCTGATAGTTGCCCCAGTTCTAGTTTTTCTCAGACCCTGCCCATAGCAGGAGACAGAGAGCTAACATGGGTATGAATTAGAAAGTAAGTTTCCCAAAGACAATATAGTTTGGGGAAGGGACAAGCTCTTTAACAAAAAACCCAAAATGATTTACCCGAACAGGTGATACAGTAGTAATTTTTATACTATTCTGTGTTCTGTATTTTAGCTACATTGTGGATTAAGTTGGATATTGTCAATAATCTTGGTACTTCTAAGTGAGTAAAAAATCATGTTTTGGTTTTGTTCCTGAGTTGGAGCTTTTCCATATTTGAAGTATTAATTATAATAACAATAATTTAAATATAAAATTGAATCCACTCTCAAGGAATTCCTGAAAATATAGTCTAAGCTTATCATAAAACTAGGTGACCTGCATCTGTAATAGGAACTCCTTATTACTGACTTAAAATGAGTCTGATATTTCAAATTCAGATTCTCTTTAACCAAATCAATTGCTTTAAAATGTAATCAACATATTTTCCATATAGGTGGATTTTGCAAATATAATACTATATACTTCTGTGTAGATTAAAAAATATATAAAGGGCCTATTTTGTCTACTAACTATATGTAACCATTTAGTACTGACTTTATATCTTTTAAGATTGCTATAATCAAATACCGAATAGTATCATTTCCCTTTTTATTTGAAGCATTTAATAAGATCATCTGCCAAGCCTCACTTTTTATGTTCAATTTCGGTATACAATCACTATCATAGGTGTTTAATTATTTACCTTTTCTCTTTCACTGAAAATGTTGTCACACAAATTATTTTTTATAGCTGGATCACATCAGATTCTACACATAGGCATCAGCATTTTCAGGTGAAATGCACATAGCAAGAATGCCAACTCCTCTAGAATTTGGACACCTGAATTTCAAAGATCAAAGATCCTGTCACTTGCCTTGACAGAGACTCTATATTAGCTGTCACTCACATTAAGACTTTTGTTATCCTACTAGATCAACTCATGAGGGTTTAAAAATATAGGATAAGGTAGTTTTGCTTTTGGTAGCTTACAATGCTGGCACATTAGTGGAGTAAGACCATGATTTTAGGTTATGAGAATTTTTAAGATGCTGAAAATACAAATGTTTGTGTTTCATTTTAGTGAACAATATTCCCCCTGCAATAATATTTAAGCTATTAACCTTTAAACTAATGTAGATGGCTTTGGAATCAATGTAAGCATGTCTATTTAAGTATAAAAAAGCAGTTGACTGGGTGAAAAAGTAAATTAGTGGCCTTTGGATCTGTATTGCACTTTCATTATGCAAGGTATTCCTGAGATTTCTAAATTTAGTAAGGAGATTGCTATAATATTTTTATTCAATGTTTCTATTATTAAAATAAAAACATGTTTTTCCTCAGTGTATTAGTTTCCTTGGGCTGCCATTAACAGAGTACCATAAACTAGTGGTTTAGAACAATAGAATTTTGCTGGTCAATTAGCTCAGTTGGTTAGAGTATGGTGTTATAACACCAAGGTCAAGGGTTCGGATCCCCTTACTGGCCAACTGCCAGGAGAATAAAAAAAAGAAAAAGGATAGAGTTTTTATTCTCTGTTGTAGTTCAGGAAGCCAGAGTCTGAAATCAAAGTGTCAGCACAGTTCGTTCTGGAGGCAACTAGAATATGTCCCATGCTCCTCTCCTAGCTTCTGGTGATTACCCGCAATCCTTGGCATTGCTTTGCTTAGCTGCATTGCTTCAGTCTCTGCCTTCACAGTCACATGGTCTTCCTGTCTGTGTGTTCCTATGTGTATATCCTCTTAATAACCATATAGAAAGGTACTATCATTTCATTTTCACAGATAAGGAAGCTTATATATGTTTTGGTGATTTATCTGAGATCACACAGCTGGGAGAGGTCAGATTTGAACCAGAGCAATTAGGCTTCAGAGCAGCACAATTACCCACTATTTTATCCTGCTTCTATAATGTCTGTACTATGAAGCAGTCTTATTTACCTTTTGATTGTTTAAACTCCAAATATTCCCAAGATGACACCTTGTTATGATCATCCATTGCCTATCCTGCCTGGAGGAGCAAGACTGTATACCATTGGTAATGATACAATGCCATGAACATCTCTATGAAATCATTATAGTTTAGAAAATCCTTGTAATATGCAATATCTTTGTTAGTCATAAAGCTCTATGAGTTATATTTATCTACATTTTATAAATGGTGAGTGGTTTCAGAACTAAAATGGAACACATTCGTCACTTTCATTTCACAAAAGGGAAATGTGCCTGTACCTTAAATATTTTACTTCTGCTTGCCTCCTTCCTTCCTCTCCCCATAATACACACATAACATACACACACACTCTCTCTCTCTCTCTCTCTCTCTCTCAGCCTCCCCCACAATGGACAATAAAATTTAGGGCTAACCCTAATCCAGTGTGACTTCATCTTAAGTGATTACATTACATCTGCAAAGACCCTGTTCCCAAATAAGATCACATTCTGAGGTTCTGTGTGGACATGCATTTTTGGGGGACACTATGCAAGTCATTACACTCAGGCTATTCAGAAAGTTTTCCAACTATGGATGGTATAATCTACATGGGACTTGGTGCTCAATTAATTAAATATGTTATTCTGTGTTCTAGAATTAACTATTAACTCAATTCATTTTTGTGCATTGCTGTTTCTATTTATAAAACATGAAACATAATTTCCATATATATTGTAGGTTTCAGTTAGATCATGCAAAACAGCAGTTTATGATTACTTTGGATTAAGGAAGTTTAATAATATAATATCATTAGACTAGGAACAATTCTTACTTCTGGAAATCCCTCATGAGATCTTTGGCAAGTCACCTGTCTATCTAAAAATTGTGTTATTCATGAGTAAAGAGTTTGAACTAGAATTGTAGATTAAAAATCAGTAGCTGATGGGTCAGTTTGTCTCTGTGCATATTTTATTTTTCCAGCAAAATAATTTAAAACAATGAATGTTATTGCCTTTGGGCAAAATTTGTATGTTCCAGTTAATTAATTTCCTTACCACTTCTTAAAATGTGAAATTGGCTACTTTGTATTTAGAACTTTAGTGACCCTGATGGCATCTCAGTTTGTAACTCTAGAGATTTCTAACTGCATAGTCTCATGAGTCCTAAGTCATAGATTACTTTCAAAATGATAATGTCATATTCTGTGGCTAGTTTATCACATTTGAAAATAGTATAAATTCCTCTGACACTTTAAAGAACAGCTATTTAATAGGTATAAAATATTATTATACTGCAATCTCTTTGTTACTGCTTGAAGTACCACTATGTATTAAGTGGACATCTTTTCATTATGACTTCTAGATTATTTCTTTGAGAGGTTAAAACTGATTCAGCTTCTATCAGTTAATGTGAGTAGTCACAATTGCCTGTGCCCAAGGACACTCATGTAAATCAAATGTTAATTTCATCTCTGCAAGGTGCCATTAAAACAGCAATAAGCTGTCTGCCCACATTTCAGCTTTGTGAAGACAACATGCATTTAAATACTCTATTTTATATCCTTGGCCTTCTGCTCACTAGAGAGATTTCTATTCAGGAGTATTTTGACTGCCAATGTGTGCTCATCTTCTCTCTCTTCAAAGTAATATCCAGTACTGGGAAAAATCTTAATTGGTTCTGACACACAGAGCAGTAGTTGGATATCTATATTCTAAATTCTAACATACTGAATATTCTACTTGCAAACAGGTTTTACATATAAAGTTAATCTAACATGTAGAACTCAGACTCTAGCAGAAGAGACAAATGATTATACAACTATTTATTAAATTACAGATGTGGTAAGTACTATGATAAAATTATTAACAAGAAGATCTTTTCTAATTAGAAGGTTCAAAAGGAGCTTTCTGAAAAAGGACACTAACTTTTTAAACAATGTACTTAAATAAAGTGCACAAGTTCAATGCAGGGATGAATAATCTAGAGAACCATCATCAGTAACCCACACCTCTTGGTTTCACTAATCAGCATTAAAAGTGTTGGTAAAGCATAACAGTATTTAAGAAACTGGGTAATACTGATCAAGATGATCTGTCTTTTAACTTCTTGATTGAATAAAACTAATTTCTTTCTGTAACATAATCCAAAATCTATATAATATTTCATACACAATGTCCAGCACTCAAACAAAATTACCAGGCATTATAAGAGGCCAAAAGAAATGCCTGAAAAATAAAAAATAAAAAATAAAGAAAAATATTTGAAACAGACCGAGAGGAAATATGATGTACGTATCATATAATATTATTCAACAATGTGTTGAATATATTCAAAAACATATAACAAGGTGAAATATTTTCTAAGAGAATCAGAAAAATAAAATACTAAAATTCAGTGCTCAACATACAGTCTTTACAACAAAACAAACAGGAAAAGAGATGTTTAGTGATTAAAACGTATATTAGTAAAAGTTATCTAGACTAGAGCAAGAAAAAAAGAATAGAAAATAGAGAAAGAACAAAAACATATAGAACTTATGAACAAAAGTGCACAATACATACACTTGGTAAGTGTAAGTAAAAGAAAAGAAAACTAGGAACATCACTATGAAGTGGCTGAGAACTGAAGATAAAGAGGAAATCATAAAAGTAACCAAACAGGAAAAAAAAAAAAAAAAAAAACCAACAAATTAACTTTAAAGATACAAAAGAAGAACTAGATGAGATAACTTTTTCACAAAGTAAAAATAGAAGGAAGTGAAATACGTTTCAGAGTTCTAAAAGATCACCGGTAGCATAAAATTCTGTGTGAGTGAAGAATATTTTTTAAAACCAAGGTAAAAGAAACATGTTTTCTGACAAGCAACAACTGAGAGAATTCATAACAATCAAAAAGTACTAAAGGAAATACTAAAGAGCGTGCTTTAGGAAGAAATATAATTCTAGAAAAAGTGGGAAAATGCAGAATGAGATAAACAGCCTTGCAGAAGGTAAACAAGAGGATTAGTTAAACAACAATATTGGTAGAATAAGAAAGTAGTGATAATGTCTTACGAAATGAAAAATAGATGTGAAATCAAGTCCATTTACTTCCTACAGAAAGGCAAATGATAAATAGATGTAAAAAAATCTAAGGTTTTTGCATTTTCTTAGATATGGTAAAAATTTTAATTTATAGTAGGTGCTCATATGTCAAGAATGTAGATTGTAGTCTCTTGGCTGACTACTGACAGAATAATAAACTATAACTAAAATCTAATAGATGAGAAGATGAAAACAAAAAACAAAAAACAATAAACTTTGTTAATCCAAAAGAAGCCAAAATGGCAGAAACCAGAACAGAGAACAGCTGGGATAAACAAAAAGCCAATAGGAAAATAATAGTAAAATCAGTAATTACAACAAATATAAACACACTAAATATGCCAATAAAAAGATATATACTGTTAGGCTTTTAAAAAATGATATGTTGATTATAATAAAAAGTAACTTAATTATGAGATCTAAAATATAACCAGCCAATAGAACTAGCAAATAAAAAATGATGAGTTATAGAAGACTGGAACAACAAAAATTTTTAAATGGACATATGGACATACATAGATGACTGCACTCAAACTTTTAATAAAAATATAGAAAATTCACAAAAATTGACAGACTACTGTGACGTAAAATGTCTAGATATATAGAAAGTAACAAATATTTAGATAGTAAGTAATATACTTCCAAACAATCTGAGTCAAACTAGAAATCACAATGATAATTTCATATATGTATAACTATTTACATAAAATTGTGATTTCTGTGTATAATATATTTATATTTATAAATATATGTGTGTGTGTTTAATGTCCACATATAACACACCAAAATTAGTGAAATGAAACTAACACTATACTTCAAGAAAATTTATATTGCTAAGTGAATATATTAGAAATAAAAAAGCTGAAAAAATCAATTATCTAAATTTATATCTCAACAAGTGGTTTGAAAAGCCAATAAATCATACCCAAAATAGAAGAAAGAATTTAAAATAAGTATAAAATGAATGAAACAAAAAGCAGTGCACAATGTAGAAAATCAATAATGCCTAAAACTGTTGCTTTGTAAAAAATAGTAAAATCGATAAACCTCTACTATGTTAAAGGGGTCATCATTGTAGATCCTGAAGATGTCAAAAAAATCATGAAGAAAGCTATATTAATTAACTGAATGCTGTTGAAATGGAAAACTTGTAGTTAAACACAACTTGCCAAAAGACACAAGCAGGAATAGAAAATTTGTATTGCCATCTCCTTATTAAAACTATGAAATACATAACTGAAAACCTTCACACACAAAAGATGGCTCTTTGAATGGGGTTTTCTTAACATTTAAGACTAAGCCCTGATGGCTTTTTTCGTGGATTCATATAAGGAAGAAATAATGCTAATTCAGAAAATTAAAAAAGAAAAATAATATTTTGTAATTCATTTTATAAGACCACCATAACCTTGATTCCAAACCTCGAAAATTATAAGGACATAAAATTACAGGCAAATCCCTTTCATGAAATAGATGCAAAGTGTCTTGAAAAATAATAGCCATTTGAATTCAACATTTTAGGGAAAAGAAAATGCCTCAAATATAGTTAGGCTTATTCCTAAAACATAATATATGTTCACCATTTGAAAAATCAATCAATGTAATTCTTCATATTTACAGAATTAAGGTGAAAAATCATGTGATTATCTTACAGAAATTTCATTTCATAATATTCAATACTCTCCCATGAAAAAACAAACAAAAGCTTCTAGAAAACTAGAAGTAAAAGAAAACTTTTTAAATGTGGTAGAGTAGCCAAGCATCCCACTCTATGATCTTTCACCTGAGACTGGCATTGAGACCAGAATAACCATGGCCCCCAAGTCTATTTCACAATACTCTGGAGACCTTGGTCACATAACAGAGAGGGATGAGATTAAAGGCTGGGTAACATACTAGGAGGCTTTAAGAGTGACCTTTTGAAAAATCCTAATTGGATTAAATAATCTCCTTGCTCAAAACTTTTCAGTGGATAAAAATTAAACTTTGTCTGCTGTACAAGGCCCTCCATGATCTGGTAGTTACCTTTCTTGACCAATTCCCTCCGATCAAACCCTCATCTTCTATGATCTAGCCCTGCTTGCTGAGGAGAAAGTTAAGGCAGCTGGAGGGTATGTTTCTTCTATGATTATCCATGGTACATAGCCAGTGAAAAGTAAAGAAGGCAGACAAACCAGTCTAATCTTGTCAACATCATTACCAGACTGCCAGGTAGGTGGTCGGACGATATTTCTAAAGAGCAGGGATTTTATCTATGAAATGTTGTTAACAAGATGTCTTCCATAAACATTGCTTATAGTAATCAAACCCCAGAACCTATGGTTTTACAAAGCATGTTCTCCAGGAAAGGTCACATAAACTGGGTTATAAAAATCTTCATTTTTCACAAACTACTTTCTCCCCATGGTGTAGGTTACTAAAGTATGTAACTTACATAGTGACTTTTTCTACACTGGGTCAGAGAGTGCATGCTCAATGTAGGGATGGGGAATTTGGGGAGCTGCCCTCAATGTTCCCAGTCTCTCTGATAGCTTATGTGCCTTGAAAGTACTGATAAAGCTTGAAAATGGCTAAGATCTCTGACCCATATGAGAATGATTTTACAAACTGATCTGTTGTGTTAGTTTGCAACCCTTCACTCATTCATTTCAGGTGATGTTATTAACCCTTGAGATGTATTATTTTCACAGAAGACAGGAACATTGGCTATTATATCATGGGTCTTCAATCTAGAGGAAGTGAAGGTAATAGGTAAACTAAAAACATAATTAAGATAATTTCAAGTAGCATTAAATAATAGCAGACAATTAGGAGTCAGAGCATGAAGAGTTTTATAGAATTGATACAGAGTTTATGTTTTATTCTAGGTGTGATGCAAAACTCTTGCAATGTTTTCATTTGATAATTTTTTTTAATGATCTGGTTACTGTGTGAAGAATAAATTGTAAGGCAACAATAGTAGAATGTTGTGGGTAAAGAACTGAAGTTTTTTTTTTTTTTTTTACAAAGATCATTGTGAAGATGGTGAAATGTTTTCACACCAGGGATACATTTTAAAGAAGAGTTACAGAAAGAATTCAAGGCTTATTTCTGAGTTTTTGACTGAGAAACTGGGTAAAGGGTAACAGTATTAACTGAAATGAGTAGATTGAAAGAGGAACAAGTCCAGGAGGTGAGATTCAAGGGGGAATCACAAGTTCTCAATTGACATATTAAATTTCACGTGCCTAATTGGCATACAAGCGGAGATCTTGAGTAGGAAGTTGAATATATGTGTGTGCAGCTCAAGGGAGAACTCTGATCTGAAGTTATTAACTTGGGAGTCATCACTGTATAGTTACTACTAATATGAGGCTGGAACAAATTAACCAGGCAAAGTGTTTACAGACAAGTGTGGAGGGCCAAAGTCTGAGGCTTAGGTCACTCAAATATTGAAAATGTGGAAGAAAGTAAAAGGAGTCAAGGTTGGAATATTTGGTAAGATAGGAGAACAACAAAGAGTGTGATATTCTATAAGACAAATTAGAGACATATTTTAAGAAGGAAAGAGATATATGACAAATGCTGAAAATTTAAGATGAGGACAAGGAATCACTGAATTTGAAAAATTGAATGTTGGTGACCTGCAGAGTGGTTTTAGAAGAGTGGCTGGGGAAAAATGTCTAATTGGAATGTAATCAGGGGATGTGAGAGTGAGAAGGTATTAAATATTGTATATTCCATTAGGGAGTTTCGCTGTGAAGGAGTGTAGAGCAGTGAGGTAGCAGCTGGGGAGAGCACCTCTATTATGTGTGTAAATGGAAATGATCCAGCAGAGTGGAATATTGTTAGTGGATTAGAGATAGTGAACATTAATAAAGAACCTTCTACTCAGACTAATTAGAGTCAGACCCAGGATATAAATAAAGTTTAGACATGAAAAGAGAAAAGACTCTAAGTCCATTTTAACCAGGAAAAAAAAATGATAACATAAGGAGAGACATGGATGCATACCTGTTGGTAGGAAGCTAAAGTAGATCTCTTCTGATTACCTTCATTTTTTTCAGGATAATTAGGAAACAAAGTCATCATTTGAGAGGAGATTGGGTGGTGAAAATTTATAAGAAGAAAAAACATAGAAAATGCTTTGGATAGTCAGATTGTTTCCTAGAGAACTCTACTAGTTTTCCCAGCTGGTACAGAGAACCAATTTGAGATTGGAGAGCATAAAATCAAGTTATAACCGTCACTTTATTTGTGTGTTTTTCTATATTCATATCATATTTAATGGCTCCAGTGTGGACAAAGAATAAGAGAAAAATCTGGTTATACTGGAGTTGTCTTTTGCCCACAGAGTGCAATTGAGGAAGACAGGAGTTAGGGAGCAAAGTGAACATTTGAGGGAAGGATTACAGTATTGAAATGAAACATAATCAAGCTAAGGTGGAAATGAGAACATGAAGGAGATGCTGGCCAAAGGGGAAAAAAATGGGTCATTAGATTGAAGATACTGATGCAGTCAAAGATTGGATGCATTTGAGACACTACCAAGAAATGGGATAATTGTAATAAATTTTGGTCATGGTGCTCCTCTTACAGATGACAAGATCTGGAGCAATGATTCTAAAATAGCACACCACTGGCATTTTGCAGTGGAAAGTTCTCCACTATGTGTAACTCACCAGCTCACTGTAGAATATTTAACTTTCCTCTCCCTGACTCACTAAGTTCCAGAAGCATTACTCCATTACAATGACTTAATAACCTTAACTTATTTCCAAGCTTCTCTTGAGGTATCGCCTGTGTGAAAACCTCTGGTACAGGCTAACACAGTGGGCCCTCCTGGATATGGTAGAATCATTTGGAACTACTTCCCTCCTTGAGGATACCATGTTAGCTTTAAAAAGTTAAGAACCAAATCTGTCTGTTCTATTCAATTGTCTAGCATAATGTGAAATCACAGAAATCACTCAAAAGCTATTTTGAAAACATATATGTGGAATGATTAAACCTATTTGCCCTGCTTTATGCCTAAGTTTGGCTGCATATTTTACAAATGCTATTTTCATGAATGATTATATTTTCCTAATGAGAAATTTAATGACTACATAATTTCTCCTTGAATGCTGAAAAGAAGCTATTTTCTATCTTTTTAGCCAGCATAGGTCTTAATATATGTTTGCTTACTTCACACAGTATATTTTGAGGTTGAATGCCTTCAGATGAACACATATTTTCTTTCACAAGTCCCTACCATTCCCGTTTCTCCACATCAGTCCTGTTTCATTCATTTACATTATCTGCATGGCCCTTATAGGTAATTGAGTTTAGGATTCTTGATATAAAAATAATTTCAGCTTAGATGATACTTATATTTGGCTTCACTAAAAAGAATATCTGACATATAGTGGATACAAAGTAAGTATTTATTGTCAATAATATTCATTCAATTTTCTTTATTTTTTTTACAAGTAAAGAAAGCTCTGATAGAATATACTACTACTTGAATTCTGGATGCATAAAGATATGTGTATGTAAGTGAAAAAAAATCTTGTGCTGTGGTACACAGTGCTTAAATACTTAACATTATTTTATTTTTAAACTATAATTTTTGATTGATATCAATACAACCCTTAGTTAAAGACTTCAGCATATTAAATATGCATTAGATACATTTTATTAGCTCTAATTTACACCTAATAAGAACATATTTTTAAGTCCCTTGAATGTACTTAAAATTCTATAATCTGGTATAACTTTCATTTTCAACATCTATTGCATTTAGTTTTTTCCAACTTTATTTTACTCTATTAGTCTATAACCAGGTTTTATCTTGCTGATTTCCACTCTGAGTCAAAAATATTATATGTGTAAAATGACCTACAGGGAAAAAAATGCATCTGGTCTATATAATTCAACATATCTTGCTATATATTCATGTCTACTGATAGGTTTATCCAACTAATAGGTTAGTTTTCACAAGCCCATTCCAACAATGTTTCATAAAATACAACTGATAAGGTAAAAGGAGATGAAAGATGAAAAGGAACACTGAAACAAACATTAGACTTTAACATCATTTCACAATTTTTTTTTTAAATTCAGTGCATTCAAGACATTATTTTGAGGTGCTTTTTATATGATTAAACAGTTATTGCTATGGATTGAATGTCCCCGCAAGACTCATTGAAGCTTGACCCCCATTGTAACAGTGCTAAGATGGTGGGAAATCCAATTATGGTATTTGAAAGGTAGAGTTTTCCAGAGGTGATTAGACTGTGAGGACTGTGCCCTTGTGAATGGATCGATCCATTCCTGGACTAATGGGCATGGTTCTGATGGCTTTATAAAGAGTGCGAGTGAGAAGGTTAGCTCACTCTTGCTCATACCATTTTCTCTCACAGTGTGATATCCCGAGTTGCTGTAGAGAGTCACCACCTAGAAGAAGGCCTTCACCAGAAGTGTTCCCTGGACTTCTCAGTCTCTGAAACTGTAAGAGATAAATTTCATTCCTTTATAAATTACCCGATTTCAAGTATTCTGTTATAAGCAACAAAAACTGACTAATACAGAAATGTTTCCAACCTATCTATTTAGTATACAAAACCACAGGTTATTTTTTAATGTCATTAAATTATTTTCTATTTAATTGAAGGAAAACTGAATAAAGTGATTTAAACCAATATGAAATTTTATGAAATTTCATTAATTATTGCAATAACTTTGGAGTAAAATAAAATTACCCATCCAGTAGGCAATGAATTTATACTTAGCATCACCATGACTTCACAGGTGTTAAATTAGCCACAAAGGAACTCTTGGGAACAATCCAAACTTAACAAGAATGGACAGGAATGCTATTTTAAAAAGAACATGAAGCCAAATATCTGGCATATAACTCTGATTCAGTCCATAATAATGTGTCAGTATTTCTCTGCTATTTTTGTAGATAGGAATTATATTTTTGACTCTATTCTTAGTTCTCTTTCTTTCTCAAAGAAAGCTGAATTTTAAAAGAACTGAACCAGTTTTTTTTTTTTTTCTCTTTATAAAAAACAAACTATTTTTAGGCCTCAGGTATTTCTATCCTTAAACCCATGTGACAAAGCATATTTTGAAAGGGAACATGGCTGATAAAATAGTTCTCACACTGTGAGTATGAGTATTTCTTTAATTCCAGAATAATACAACAATCAGTTCTCAAAAACCTCTATAAGTGGCTTCCTGCCAAGCTTCAGCACATAGCCTCCTAATGTCCCTTGACAGTCAGGGACTGCTGTCTGCCATAACACTGGAGCTGTTGGCGAAAGACTCTCCCGATTTACGGGGCTTTGGGAGCCACAGCCTTGGGCTATGCTGGATCAGTAGTTGAGTATCTGCCATACTAGAAAGCCCAGAGTTTGCACTGGCAACAGTGTGTCCCTACTAGGCAAGCACCGTGGGGTAAGAAGAGCCAGAAGATTCTCACAAGGCTGTGGACACAGACTCCAGTTGCCAGACTGACAATTGTGGCTGTCAGCATTAAGCAGTTGTTTTTAAGCAATGACTGCAAAGATATCTTATCAAATCTATAGGACTATCTGCACCTGAAATACCTTTGTACCATCAAGTAAAATTTCTGTAACCTCTTGGACATTAACAGCTAGAAGAACCTTAGAGCAATTAAAGCATTCAGGATTAAAGTTGAAGATTAACCAGTCCTCCATTATAGCACACTTAATTATTGATGTTAAATTATTCCTACAATATGAGGGTACTTCAGAAAGTTTGTGAAAAAATAGAATCGAAATGTGATACAACCTTTCCACAAACTTTTTGAAGTACCCTGATTTTAGTTACCATTACTGAACATGTACCAAATGTCACACACAGCATTAAATGTTTCACATGTATTATTACATTTTGTTTTCTTCCCAACAACTTCCTTTGCATGGCAATATGATTCAATTTAAAAGTTGTGAAATTGACACTAAGACAGCTTTAAGAAACTTGCTTAGGGTCAAGGCTTGTAGGTGGGAGAGCTGGAGTTTGAAGACAGAAATTTTTTATACCAAAGCCATCCTGTGCCATCCTGTTTTTCTAGTGGCTTTACAATTTTTATCTGTCAGGCTCATTAGAGAAGGGAGAATTTAGGCTTATACGACTTTCTATCCTGTTCTGGAATCCTGGGTCTAAGTTTTTCAAGGAACTTGGACTAGAACCAAAATAATTTCTGATCAAATCATTAATAATTCTCCAAACACCAAGGATTTGTGTCTTATATTGCTCTGGATTGTTTTCTTTTATCTCTTTCACTGAAGTTCTGCTTAAGTTTGGATAACCTTGCCAATGCCTCCTGATAGAGTTTGTATGTGTTGTTGTTGCTTTGCCTCACACTGATTTATCACCTCTCTTCCCCTGGGTGATGGAGCCACAAAAAGGATTGCTCAAAGCGCATTTCTTCTGAGCATAATGAGACTCTGAAGGGGTTAATTTCCTGGAACCCTTAAGAGAGAGGCATTCCTTCCTTTGGAAATTAACCATGAACTGGGGTTCTCTCCCTGCATTTATTCTCCAGACCAGGAAGTTACAGGAAAAGAACATAGGTGGGGTCATGGCTAAGTATAGTTTAACAATAGAGGCTGGTAACATCAGTGAACCAAGCAAAGTGACATTCCATAGTGCAAATTTGCAAAAGGTTGAGTCGATCCACCAACAAAAGCTTGATCTTAGCAAACTGTTTTTTTCCCTACAGCAATTTCCCTAGTATTTTACATACCAATCAGGTAACTTGTCTGTTCCTCATCCGGCAACTTTGCTGTGTTACAAAAACTTTGGCCTGAGGAAAGTTTCCTGTCTTTTGTAAGGTTAACATTTATATATGTAATTCCAAAAGGTTAGGCTAAACCTGATACTACAGGGCTTTGGAAAATAAGCCCTGTGAAATACATTTGCTTTATGAATGTTGGTATACTCCACATGCTGTCCCCACCAAAACTCATGTGTAAATCTGATCCCAATGTGGCAGTGTTGGAAACCAATTGAGCCATGGGGGCGGATCCCTCATGAATGGATTAATGCTCTCCCTAGGTGGGGGGATTAATGAGTGAGATTTCACTCTGTTAGTTCCCATGAGAGCTGGTTGTTTAAAGACCCTGGCACCTTCTCTCTCTATATCCCTCTCCCCACCCCTCTTGATTCCTCTCACCCTGTGATGTGCTTGTAGCAGCCAGCTGCCTGCCACTTTCCACCATGTGTAGAAGCAGCCTGAGGCCTATGCCAGATGCAGCTGTCCCAAAATCATAAGGCAAATAAACCTCTGTTCTTTATAAATTACCCTGTCTCAGTTATTTCTGTTATAGCAGCACAAAATGGACTAAGACACCATTGTATTCATATCATTAGGACATTGCCTGGCACATAGTTGTCAAACAACTGTCCTTCATTGATTGAATTAAGAAATTAATAAACAATTTAAGGTTTAAACTGGATGCCTATTAAAAATAAAGTAAAATAAGCTAGTTTAATAATATGAGATGGTTCATATCCTCATAGTTTTGGATATAATTTATCTCTTTTTGGAATATTATTATACTTATTATTTTTCTTTTGTATAAATTTGAGGTATACAACATGATGTTTTGGTATACATATATAGTTAAATGATTACTATTGGTGAGCAATTTAGCATATTCATCATCTCACGTAGATAATTTTTGTGTGGTAAGAGCACCTAAATCAACTATCTTAGAAAATATCCAGGATACAATATTATTATACTATAATATAATAACTATAGTCCTCATGCTGTATTTTAGATCTCTAGATTTATTCATCCTACATAACTTCAACTCTGTACACTTTGACCTACATCTCTCCATTTTCCCTTCCTCCCTTGCCTCTTGTAACCACCATTCTATTCTCAGTTTCTATGTATTCTGCTTTTTTTTTTTTTTTCTTTCTTTAAGATTACACATTTAAGAGAGCTCATGCAGTATTCTTTCCGTGTCTGGCTTATTACTCTTAACATAATATTTATGCTTTTAGATTTGGAATAAATATTATCAATACTATTCCTTTGTGAAATATGTTTTCAGGATCCAGGAAATTTTAGTCACTCCTTCCCCAAGAGCTTGTGGGTTTGCTCACCCCTGTCATGTTTCTGCCATTGACCATGAGAAATAGTCACTGGTCTTCAAATGAGAGATATACAGAGAAGACCTGAACCCAACCTCTAGCTGGAAGCCAAGTGACCCACACAACACAAGAGCAAGGATAGTAGTAACCACTTATTGTCATAAAGCCACTGAAATTTGATGTTGTTTTTTATTTACTCTTCATTCCAATCACATCATCAAGGGGACAAAGTAATCAGATTTGGTTTGCAGTGATACTAATATATGTTAATAATTATTTACCCATATTTCACAGAGTAATAAAAAATATTTTGCTGTATGTAATGGATTGTGTTCTAAACTCATTTAAAAATGATTAAAACAACAACAACAACAAAAACTGGAAAGTTTTCAAAAAGTGGGTAAATGTTTTTGCTTTCTCATCCAATGCAACTTCACAACTAATTTCCAACCCCCTCTTCTAAACCCAAGAGCCAAAAAGAAATAACTGTATATAAGATTTCATAGTTTATTTCTAATAAGTGATAGACTTAATAAGAGACTTTCAGAATTATTGGTCACTATATTTGATAGCACATAGAATCCAAGATTCTGTATAATTTAGGTTCTGTATGATTGAGGTTTTGCATGACAGACAGAATTTTCCTTTAACTAATACAGCTAACTCTTTCTCTGCCTTAAAAGTAAATAGAATCTAAGATGGAAAAAAGTGCTGTGAGAAGTCTCACTGGGTATAACTAGTACAAAGCCTCTGATTTTCACTAATAGTAAAAATGCTTTTGCTACAAGAGATATGGGCTCTTTATACGTGTTGAGTTGCCTTAGTATTATGAAAAGTATGACTCCACATTGATAAAGGTGAGATAGCAGTGGAGGGAGAGTGGAAGTGACCACATATCACACATTCTGGAGCAATTGGGATGGGATGTGTTCTTCCAATTCTGTCTGTCCATGAGTCACTAACTAGAAGGCTGCTGCCATCAGCACTCACAAGAATATAAGCTTGTGCTAAGGATCTTTCACCCTAGACATTTATGACTTGTCTATACTGGCATAGCTTTTTATTCATTCATTTACTTCGCATAGTCTTGGCACAGCAGCAGTGTGATTACTGGCCACTGTATTGTGCCTTGCTTCTGTCACATTAATATTTGTTATCAACAGTAGGCAGACTTGAAAAGGGATTAACACCCTTTTAATCATAATATGTTTGAGGGTATGATAGTCTGATTTTCCTATTATTACCATCAATCTGCAAAGGAGGAAAGATTGAATTGAAGTAACATTAGCATGTCCTTGCATAATCAAAGCTCAGCTACTAAGAAAAGATTTGATTCATACTTAGGATCCCCTTAGTAATTGAGGAAAGAAGAAATCAAAATATCAAAAGAGGAAGACTGGATTAACTGTGGCTACATTTCTTATGTTTACCTGCAAGAGGGATGCAGCGTAGTGCTTTCATTTTTTGAGGAAAGGAGAGGTATGTGGGTGGTGTGTGGTGGAGGGGTGGAGTGGGGGTGGGGAGGAGGGAGTTAGAGGGAAAAAATAGAGAAACTGAAAAAAGGGAATGGCTTTCTAAGTCTTCCTGCATATATTTTCCATAGTCTCTTCAGAAACTGTACAGGGTAATATGTTTATTTTCTGTTAGACAGTCACAAATAGTTGTAAATATTGTTGCAAGTATGCAGTTTGTACATAATAGAAAGATGTCTAAGTCCAAGTACTAGTATCTTTGATCCATACTAAAACCTTAGATCTACCCGGTATCCTTAGATCCATACCCAAACGACTTTGGTTTCAATTTTCCTGTGTATTACATGAAGAAGAGGATTATAAACTCTCCCTAAGTCCCTTTCTGGCTCCAGCATTCCCTGGAGCCAACCAAATTTTAGCTCAAAATATGTAAGTGGAAGCTACATGACTAAGATATTTGAATTTTATTGGCCCCTTGTATCAAACTTTGAGTTGTCTAAGTTATGAAGGGAATCAGCAAGGCAAACAATTGTACATGAGTAACCAGATACCATAAAAATTATAACTGAAATGACCAGAATGTTTATTAATTGGGTGATTATGCACAGAAACAATGATAGATATTTAGGGCTAGACTATAATTCAAAAAGTAGCAGTGGATTCTTGTGATACTGAAAAATGGACGGAATGATACACTTAAACACAAATAGGGAAAAATCTGTTCAGTACACATGGTACATAAATGTAGTTTCAGAAGGAATAGTTTTTTTATGGAATATTTAAGATGATATAAACAAATTATACTTGATGTAAACATTTCAGTAACTAGTGAGTTATGCTCCTACAAAGGCATTAGTGACAGAATCATTTTACCAGTTTGGCCCATACCTCTGTAGTGTTCACAGGAATAGTTAGGCTTAAATTCCTATGATGATTACAGGTACGTCTAACACTGGATATGTAGACGGGGTGACCTGTTAAAATATTTTCTTCTCTTTTTGTTTACAGTGCCCAGACTATGACAATTACTAATTTAGGCTCAGTATCTTTGCTACTGTGATGAAGTTAGCATGCTTTCTGTAAGAAAACTCCACCTTTATGTGCTCACTCCACATCTTAGTCTCTTTGAGGATACATGAATGGGTGTGACAGAATACAACCGTATGTCTCCTCCTGGGCAAAGCTGAAATTGTTCTTTTACTCATATAATACCCAGTCGTTTTTATTTTTCTGCCAATAGACCACTCTTTGTAAAAGTTGCTTACAGTTTTCTTGATGTATTTTAGTGTCCTCTTTTTGGTAATTATGAATATGATCCTGTTTTGGAACTTAGCAATTTTGAGCCAACTTTGTTTCTGCTCCAGGACTTACTTTGTTATAGATAAAATGAAATCAACATTTTAAAGTGCTGAGAAAGACTAGTCAAAGGATTTTGACTGTCCCTTCATTTTCTTTCCATCCCTATTATGTACCACTTTTAAATAATGCCCATACTGCTTCCATCCCTCTGCTGAGGGCAAAATTATTACAACTATCTCTCACTCTCAACTCTCCTGTATTTTGTTAGTGAAGTCTATTGGCTGAACCTTCTAAATATACCCTGAATAATTATTATGTGTTACTGATTTTTTTCCTAATCATCTCTCACTGAGATTATTATAACATCCTCCTAACTAGTCTTCCTGCTTTCATTTCTCTTCTCTACCTTTTAATACCCACACAGAAACCAGATCATGAATCATAAACCATGACATAAGTCAGATCATACCTTTTTGCTCAAAACCTTCAGTGCTTCACATGTTTCTTCAATGAAGTGCCAATGGCCCATATGGTCGCTGTGATCTACAAAGAACCTATGAAAGCAGGCAATTTTGTCTTTTCTGTTCAGCAATGTATCCTTATTGCCTTAAGCAGTGTGGGCAAAAGGTTGGTGCTGAGTAAATATTGATTTAGAAATAATGTCTGAGCAGTTACTAAATCCCTAATCTGTCTTGGACCACCAGGACACACGGCTAACATAGAGGTTTCCAGTGGTAGGGAGTTGTTCTGACTTCTTTTATTACCTCACTTAGGGTAGCTGCGATGAGTGCATGAGAATACACAGTCCAAACATCCTCACATCATTTGAGTTGGTGTTAATAGTGAACACTAATTCCTATTTTGTTACCTCCTTTGGGATGCTGATGGGCAAGTATCTTTAATCTCTGATAGAAGCTTGATGGAGCAAGTAAACATAGTTTCTGTACAAAAAGAAACTTCTCATAGGAATTTGGCAACTTGAAGTATTTTATATTTGCAGTATATGAAATTTATTATTGGGAGAGGAAAGGCAGACAATACATCTTGCATAGTAGTCACAGGTGATTAAATCTATCATTTTTTTAAGAGAAAGGGAAAAAACATAATTTCAAGGTGTCTTCAGTGTCTTAAAGAAGTACTTTACCTAGTGTCTCACATAACAGATCCAGAGTTTCTCTGTTTCATTTTACTTCAAGTGAAATCTATAAACTGGGTTGTTATGAAGAAAAATGTTTCCGTGTTTAAACTCTATGTATAATCTAGAATTCTAAGAATAGCACAGGTGACAACCTCAATGATAAGACTTCTAAGTTTTGTAAGCTTTGAAGACATTTTTGAAAATACCAATCCGGTTTAATATGTTTAAATGAAAGCACATTTTTCAAAGAGCTGAAATCACCTTCTTTTTTTTATATAATCAAGAAAAGATTAGTGCTGGGGTAAATTTTCCAATAAAAAGGCTTGTATTTGCTAGAGTCAAATGTTTTGTTCAATCTATCCGAGCATCTTCCAAAGTGAATTCACTGGTCAAATTTACTATTCCTTTTTTTAAACAAAACATTTGGTTTTCCTATAACAAGTGTTTTTCCCTTGATCCCAAGCTTAGAAAATAGAATATATTGTACTAGAGTACACTAGGAAATAAATTAATGATATTCCGAATACCTCAACAAGGTACTATCCACAAATTATTCCTAGCCAATGAGTAGGCAGTGGAGAAATTTTTTAAAAATAATGAAATTATGATATGAGATTTACTTTTATAATGTGAAATCATCTAAATTGGGAAAATATTTTTTAAGACCCAAAATAAATGTATTATTGCCTAAATAAAAAAATCTGTGTACTAAACTTATGCTTGCCAATCTTTAGGTTGGGTGATTGAGTTTAAGGTTGAGTTACATATATTGTACAGTAAAAATGGTGCCCTGCCATGATGCTCTATTATTATCCAGGAATGAAATCATACATTCTTCCTTCCCACTCCATTTTTCCTGTGCTTTTCCAATTTGTTCAAGAAGAGCACAGTCTCATCAGGTTTAAGTGTGCTCCTGCATAGATGTAAGAAATAATACATTACCAGGCCTCTCCCTTGTAAATATTTCCAAAATGTAAAATTTAAATTATTAGAGAGTTTATGGTGAAAATATGACCCTTATAAAACTAATTTAATACCTCATCACTATAGTGGAGCAAAACCAGACACACACACATAGACTAGACATTGTGAAAATGCAAATTTACTTAAAGTAAAAGATACATATATAGAACACCTTTTTAAATTTTTTTTTTATTTTAACTTCTCAATATACATTGTAGTTGATTTTCATGACCCTTTACCTGTTCCATTTTACCCCCTCCCTCTCTCCCCACACCCCCCATCATGTCTGGAGAACACCTCTTTGAATGGTTCCTTAAAGAACAGTTCTTTCCCTCTGTCTCACCTTGTCTATTTTCTAATGCTATTTTCACAATGGAAATTGCATTTACTAAAACATGAACATTTCCTATGTACACAGAATATTATCTCCAAAATTTATTTTTTTCCACTGTTTAATTATTCTAACCATTTTCATAGTAAAATGTATAAATAATTATTTATAAAGCATATACTATTTTTATATTCCATAAATATATGAAACATCTAAAAATGTCTTTTAAGTTATTATTCTAGCTTAAAATGAACAAAACACACATGAAAATACAATTCTTTCACGTTTTGTTATCTTCTTGCTTCCATTTTTTACCAAGATTTTCTAATACATTTTCAATGTTTTCTAGAAGTGTTCGCATGGTAAGTGCAATGTCACAGGCAGATCACTTGTAAATGTATCTTGGCATAGTTTGTCCAATTGCTTCCATGTATATTTTTATTTCACTTTAAAAAAATTTCTCCCAATGTCAACTGTGTGCTAGAATGTGCCAGATGTTGTGTATGCGGTCATTAGCAAGACAGTTTTTGTTTCCTACCCTCACAAAGTGGTTTCTAATTAATATGAAAGACATGAAATAAACAAGTACATATCGTGAAGGTTAATTCTAGATGTCAACTTGGTTAGATGAAGGAATGCTGAGAAACCTGGTAAAGCAATCTTTTCAGGTGTGTCCATGAGGGTGTTTCCAGCAGAGATTAGCATGAGAATCTGAGTGGCCTGGATGTGAAAGACCCAACCTCAGTGTGGGTGGGAACCATCCAATCCACTGGGGGTCCAGAGAGAACAAAAGACAGAGGAAAGAGGTGAAGCTCTCTCTCTCGATCTGCTGGAGCTGGGACACACTCTTCTCTCCTGTCCGTGGACATCAGAGCTTGAGACTCCTCAGCTTTTTCGTTTCAGAACTTACACCAAGGACACCATCAGCTTCCCTGGTTCTGAGGCCTTGGACTTGGACTGAGCCATGCTACCAGCATCCAGTTTATAGACGGCCTACTGTGGGACTTTTCTTCTAGCCACGTGAGCTAATTTTCCTAATAAATCCCTCTCGTATAATTATAACATATCCTATTGATTCTGACTCTCTGAAGAACACTGACTAATACACATATATAAAGAATAATAAGTGTTACAAGGGAAAAAAGTACACAGTGTTATGAGAAACAATAATAATGGTAATTCACCTAGTTTACAGGTCATTTGAAGTTTTAAGCTGAAATGTAAAATTCACAAGAATATTAACATTATAACTTAAGGGATTATTATTTTATTAACATGTACCAGCACACAGTATACTATACATCTGATGTATAGTAGGCAGTCAAAAAAACATATAGAATAAAGAATGGAAGAATAAAAGTGTTTAGCAAAGAGATCTGGCAGTAAGTTAGGTGCAAGTTCACAGAGAAAACAGAAATGTGAAGGACTGAATGTGAGAGAATGTAGAAGAAAGAGGTTCATCATTACTGGCTGAAGAATGAAAAGATGAAGCTGGAATGTTAGATGAAAGCCATATTCTCAAGGGTTTGTGAAACAATTAAAACCAACTGAAATTATTTAAACAAAGATTCACATAGTTACATCATCAAATTGCATTTCTGGTTGCTCAATGGAGAGTAGATTTGAGGGGCCAAATCTGGTGGAAGAGATTGACTTAAAATTGTAAAGTTGGCTAGCTGAGGTAGATGAACTCACCTAGCTGAGAAAGGATGGTACATCAGACTAGTAAGACAGCTGGGTTTTTGAGAAATGTAGACATATTCCTGAGGTACTTAGAGACATGTTAAACCTTAGTAATGGATTAGAAGTGATAATTGTGGGAGAGGGTAGTGTCAAGGAGGATTCCCATATTCTAAGAGAACTACAGTACCAGACAGTGGTAGTTTAGGGAAAAATAGGCCTGTGCAAAAAGAATCTGAGATACTTGTGTGTCATATACAAGAAGGTGTCCAGTTGACAAATGGAAATAAGGGGTACAGAGATGTTATCATTTTTCTTGTCCAGAAAATAATATATACTTCTAAGACGTAAATGTATCTAGAGATTTGAATATCTAATTTGCAGGGAGGTAATTGACTATTTTTGTTGAGAAGTCACTTCTGAGGTTTTGCTCTCAAAGAGGCTGCAGAGTTTAGGCTATTGTTGCAATAGTGGCTAAGGTGTGGGATCATGGGATCTACAATAGATAGCTAAGAAAGTGAAGGCTAGAGAAAGTGAGGAGAAATTAACTGATTGTCCTGTTGGGTCAAAAATAGCATTTAGAAGTAATTAACCCAATAATACAGAGGAAGCACTGCTATTGTTCTAGGTTAATTAAACATTAATATGTGGGTTTAAATTTTTTATTTGAAAAATTGAGGGTAAATGCATGAATCTGTTTCAGTACCTCCAGAGAACTTTACTGGTGCCATGCATGTAACTTAATTTCTCCGATGTAACTACGGTGCAAAATAAGCTTTGCCGCCTTTTTATCTTTTATTTCGAAAGAACAAACTAGGGAAATGGATTTCATGAACATATTGGGCCCACACTGTTCAAAATTAAAGAAGGTAAGATATGACAGATGCTTCACACCTCTCCTCGGACTTTTTTGACACTTAGGCCAGGTAGTTTGAGATGTACTAGAGGACCATTTTAGTGTAGGAATTGTTCTCTTAAGGCAAATAAAAGTTCCTGCAAATTCTGTGATCCACTGTCATTACAAATATTTCCTTTTTTGTTTTAATTCTGGACCAAAACCAAGGAATAAAAAAGATTACAGAGCTTTCTTGGCTTGATTAACCACAGACTTATTTTTTATGTCAACAGTAAGAAATTCCAGTATATTATCTGCTCAAGAGAAAATCAATTGACAAAGATATTTTTTGATAAACTCTTACGTTCAGCAGCTTCGGGCAGTTGAATATTACATAGACATTTACTTAATTTCTTCAGAAATTTCCAAAGTTCAGAAATGTAAATGCCTATTTTGCCAGGGAGATAATTTACTGTTTTGATGAGAAATCAATTCCAAGAGTTAATTACTGTGAAATGTAGATTCCAAACAAAAGAAATGTGTAGAAACTTTCTTATTGTTAAAACCAGCATGATTTGTACAAATGCACACTCTATTGGAGAAGGAAACAATAGTTTTATGGAAATGTCCATAAGGATCTGAGCTTACTGTGCTGTGATATTCCTCATTTGTTTCAATTAATTTATTTTTTAATTGACACATTGATTATACAACTCTATGGGGCACAGAGTTATAGTTCAGTATATGTATACAATGTGTGATGATCAAATCAAGGTAATTAGCATATTCAGCATTGCAAAAATTGATCATTTCTTTGTGATGAGAGCATTTGAGCTACTCCCTTCCAGCCATTTGAAAACATATTCCTCATTATCATTTTCAGTAAACCACATGAGCATCCCACAGGTTTTGACATGATGTTTTTTTATTTTCATTGGTTTCAAGAAATTTTTTGATTCCCTGTTTAATTTCTTCTTGGACACATAGGTATTCAGGAGCCTGTTGTTTAATTTCCAAGTGTTTGTATACTGTCCTGAGTTTCACTTGTTATTAATTTCTAGTTTTAATTCATTGTGGTCTGAAAAGATGCTTGGGATTATTTTGATTTTTTTTATATTTGTTGAGGCTTGATTTGTGACCTAACCTGGAGAATGCGCTGATGAGAATGTTGTTGTTGGATAAAATGTTCTGTAGATATCTGCCAGGTCCAATTAGTCTAAAGTGTAGTATAAACCATGTGTTTCTCTGTTGATTTGTTGCCTGGATGATATTTCCAGTGCTGAGAACGGGGTGTTCAGTTCCCTCACTATTACTGAATAAGGGTCTGTCTCTTCCTTTAGGTCTAATAGTGTTTCCTTTATATACCTGGGTGTTCTGATGTTAGGTGTGTATGTGTGTATATGTATATACATTTATGATTGTTATATCTTCATGCTCGATAGATCCTTTTATCAGTATATAACAGACTTCTTTGTCTCTTTTTTAAGATTTTTGGTTTAACGTCTGTTTTATCTGATATAAGAATAACTATTCCTGCTCATTTTTGGTTTCCATTTGTGTGGTATATCTTTTTCCGTCCTTTTACTATTAGTCTGTGTGCATCTTTACAGGTGAGGTGGGTCTCATGAAGGCAGCATATAGTTGGGTCTATCTTTTAATCCAGTCAGTCAGTCAGTCTGTGTCTTTTGAGTGGGGAGTTTAATACATTCACACTTAGGCTTGTTATTGAGAGGTATTATCTTACTCCTACCATTTTATTGCTTTTTGTTTAGATGATTTAAATAACTTTTGTTCCTTTCTTCCCCTCTTATTATTCATCTTTAGTTTTTTTTTTGTTTTATTGAGATGATAAGATTTTGTTTTTCTTTCTTTTTCATTTGCATTTGTGTTTTAGCAGTGTTTTTTTTTTTTTTTCTTTCTTTCTTTCTAGTATGTTTGTGGTAGTGATTCCAAAGCTTACATGGAACAGACTGAAAAGAATGAAGTCAGGGATAGGCCCATATATGATACTTCCAGATAAACTCAGTCAAGAATCAGCCTATTTTATTAAATTTTGAAAGATACACACACACACACACACACACACACACACACACACACACACACATATGTGAGTGTGCATATATATAGTTTTCTTTACATGTCACCAAACACACTTCCTTTTTTTAATATGATAATAAATCAAAGTTTGAATTGGTACTTCAAACACTTAACTTTGCAATATAACTTAAAAAAAAATGTCTTCAAGCTTTAGATTATTCCTTCCATAAGATGATCATCCTCATTTTTAACTTGACACAAAAAATTTTTAAAGCAATTTTATTGAGTTATGATTGGCATGTAAAAAGCTGTATGTATTTAATGTTTACTACTTGATGAGTCTGGGAATAAGCATACATCCATGAAACTATTGCCACCATCAAGGCCATAGACAGATCCATTTGCCCCTAAGATTCCTTCCATCCCCATTATGAAGTTGATGGTGATGGTGATATTTGTTATGAATACAGTGTAAGACCTATCCTATTAGCGTATTTAAAGTATACAATGCAATATCATTAGCTATGGGCACTCCACTGTACAGTAGATCCACAGAACTTATTTATCTTGCATAACTAAAATTTTGTGCCTTTAACCATTTGACCATACCACCCTAGTTTCTCCTTCCCTCAGCCCCCAGCAACCAACATTCTACTCTCTACGTCTGTGAATTTGACTACTTTTGGTTCCACTTATATGTGAGATCATACAATATTTGTATTTCTGTGTCTGGCATAATTCACTTACCATAATGTCTTCTAGGTCCATTCATGTTGTCACAAATGGCAAAATTTCCTTATTTTTTATAGCTGAATAACCATCCATTGTATATTTCTACCACATTTTCTTTATCTATTCATTGTCAATGGAAATTTAGGTTGATTTTATACCTTGGTTACTGTGAGCAATGCTGCAATAAACACAGAAGTGCATGTATCTCTTTGGATTCTTGTTTTTTTCAATTTATTCATGTAAATAGCCAGAAGTGGAATTGCTGCATCATATAATGGTTCTATTTTTAATTTTCTGAGGAACCTCTTTGGTTCTACCAGTTTACATTCACTATGAGAGTGTACCAGGGTTCTCTTATCTCCACATCCTTGCCAACACTTATTGTCTTTTGTCTTTTTGATAACAGCCATTCTAATAGATATGGGGCAATAGCTCATTGTGGTTCTGATTTGCATTCCCCTGATGATTAATGATGTTAAGCTGAGCATCTTTTTATATATCCATTGGCTATTTATTTGTCTTCTTTTGAGAAATATCTATTTCAGTCCTTTGCCATTTTTAATTAGGTTATTTGTGTTTTGGCTGTTGAGTTGTGAGAGTTCCTTATATACACCTTATAAAGATATATGGTTTGCAAGCATTTTTTCCCTCATCCCTTCAATTGCATTTTCATTTCGTTGATTGTTTACTGTGAAAAAACTTTTTAGTTTGATATAATCCCACTTGAATATTTTGCTTTATTTACCTGTGATTTTGGTGTCATATCAAAAAAATTATTGCCGAGACAAACGTCAAAGAGATTTGTCCCTGCTATGGTTCGATTGTTTTTGTATCCTCCAAAATTTGTGTTGAAACTTAGTCCCTAGTGCAGCAGTATTAAGAGGTGTGCCCTTAATTCTTAATATTAGAAGATGATTGATTAGGATCTGCCCTCATAAATGGGATTAGGTGCCCTTACAAAAGAACTTGACAGAGGGAGTTTGACCCTTTTTCACCCTTTACATTCCATGTGAGAACATAGCTTTTGTCCCCTTCAGAGGTTGTAGCAACAAAGCACCATCATGAAAATGGAGACCGGCCCTTATCAGACACCAAACCAGCGAGCGGTTCGATCTTCTATTCCTGCCTCCAGAACTGTGTAGATAAATTTTTGTTCTTTAAAAACTACCCAGTCAGTGGTATTTTGTTATAGCAGCACATATTAATTAAGACAATCCTATGTTTCCTCCTAGGAGTTTCATAGTTTCAGGTCTTACACTTAAGTCATTACTCTCTTTTGAGTCAATTTTTGTGTATAGTGTAAAGATATGATAATGTAGTTTGAGTTGATTTTTGTGAATAGTGTAAGATGACGGTCCGTTTTCATTCTTTTGCATGTGAATATCCAGTTTTCCCTACACCATTTATTGAAGAGACAATCCTTTCACCATTCCTTTCACAATTTTTATACTTGGTGCTCTTATAGAAGATTAGTTGACAATATATAACTGAATATATTTCTGGACTCAATTCTATTCCATTGGTCTATGTGTCTGTTTTTATGGCATGATGATGTTTTGATTACTGTAGGTACCAAGATGTTTTGATTACTATTGGTATGTAATATAATTTGAAATCAGGAAATGTGATGGCTCCAGCTTTGTTGTCTTTGCTTCAGATTGCTTTGGCTATTTGGAGTCTCTTGTGGTTGCATATGAATTTTATGATTATGTTCTCTATTTTTACGAAAAATTTCATTGGGATTGCATTGAATCTACAGATCACTATAGGTAGTAAAAACATTTCAACATTAAGTTTTTCAATCTGTAAGCATAGAATACTTTTGTCTTCAATTTCTTTCATCAATATTTTATGGTTAATGCTGGCCTTTCAAAATTAGTTTGGAAGTGTTCCCTCCTCTTCAATATTTTTGCAAGATTTTGAGAAGGATTGCTAATTCTTTAAATGTTTAGTAGAATTCATCAGTAAAGCTAGATTGTCCTGGGCTTTTCTTTATTGGGAGTTTTTATTACTGATTTGATCTCCTTAGCCATTTTTGATTGGCTCAGATTTTTCTATTTCTCCATGATTTGCAAGTTGTATGTTTTTACGAAGTAATCCATTTCTTGTAGTTAATATAGTTTGTTGGCTAATAATCTTTCACAGTGGTCTCTTATGATCCTGTGTATTTCTGTGGTATTAGTGGTAGTATCTCCTCTTTCATTTAAAATTTTATTTAGTTGAATTTTCTCTTTTTTTCTTAGCTTGTCTAGCTTGCTAAAGGTTTTTTAATTTTGTTTATTTTTCAAAAAATCAACTAGTAATTTCATTGATATTTATGTTAATTTTCTAGTCTCTATTTCATTTATTTTTGCTCTAACCTTTCTTTCCATTCTTGTCCCAACTCGGGCTTACTGTGTTCTTCTTTTTCTAGTTCCTTGAGGTGTAAAGTTAGGTGATTTATTTGAAATCCCCCCCCCAGCCCCGCAAGCATTTATCACTAAAAAATTTTCTCTCAGAGCTGCTTTCATTGCATCCTGTAACTTTCAGTATGTTGTGTTTCCATTTTCATTTGTCTCAAGGTACTTTTCTTCATCTTTAATTTCTACTTTGACCCAGTGGTTGTCCAGGAGTGTGTTGTTGTGAATTTTCCAATCTTTCTTGGTTATTGACTTCTAGTTTCACATAACTGTGGACAGAAAAGATATTTGCTATAATTTCAATCTTAAATTTGTTAAGAATTGTTTTCTGGCCTAACAGATGGTCATGTTGTGAGGTTGTCGCTCAGGAACGGAACCAAACATTTAATTCAGAATTTTAACAGTCTTTATGAGCAGGCCAGCGACTGCCTCCCCTTGGTATTTTGGGAGAACATTCCTGAGACTTGGTCTTGAGGAGTTTATAAAAGCAAAAACCACATCCCATTGGCACACAGGTTTGTCCAGGTGCACAAAGCAAGCTGGGTAGCTAGGTTACAGAAGCCAAAAGTGAGCAATTAAAGCAATCAAGCATAAAAACTTTCATTGTGCGAGTTTCAAGATGGCGGCGGCTGCGGCGGCTGGAGCGGAGTAGCTGAGGTGGAAAAGGTGGCCACTGGGCCTCAGGCAGCCGGGAAACTTGTGGACCTTCCTCTGGCCATCTCTTAAGGGAGGGCTGCTGCTGCTGGCCGGTCGTGGGGGCTCAACGCCACTTTGCCCCCGGCAGGAGAGGCTGCCTCATTTACAGGCAACAGCTTTGAAGTGTGGAGCAGGAAAAGAACTGATTCTTAGCTGCAAAAGCGAGTCTTGAAACAGGGAACACGGCGCCAGGGCTGCTGTGGATGCAGCCAGGATCCCGGAGGCTGGGGCCGCACTGAAGGCGGCCAGCTGCCCTATTCAGGATTCGAGGTTTCAGGCCGGCATTAAAGAAGATTCCTGGGAGCGCCCGAGCGGCGCCGCGACTGAACAGCCCGAGGCGGCAGCGCTGAGAACACGGAAGGCAACAAACCAGAGACAGAGCGAGCGCCCGACCTGGCACAGCACTGTGAGTGATCCCTGGCACAGCTCTGTTCGGGGGGTGGTTGCCCACGCGGCTCTCGCCTGCACCACCAGGCCACTCACTGCCACGGTGCTGCCTCCATTTTCCCAGGTGCGGGCAGCTCCGCCCTGCTCGGCCATCACTGAGCCCATTTGCTTGGCCTGGCGCGGGGCTTTCCGGACCCTGCGGCCGGCCTCCTCTCCCACTCCCTCCGCGGTTCTCTGGCAGGGCTGGGGGTGTGGGGCGTCCCGACCAGTGTTGGGAGGGCTAGCAAGTACGGGCGGGCCGACTGTCACTCCACCACACCCTGGACTCTGGCCCCGGTAAACTTCCTGTTACTGGGAGGCAGATACCATCTCTGTGACCACCAGTTTGGAAAAAAGCCTAACGAATTTCTGGTTGGGAATAGTGTGGTAGGAGAGTTCCCAGGTCCGCTTGAACCTGCCGGAGACCAGGCTGCAGGCGGGCACTAGACTCAGTTTATACCGGGGGGATACAAAGGTGAACAAGACCCGAGAAAGATCTACACAGTGCTACAAAGGCACCCAGAGAGACCGGTCGTCTGTGCCTAGCAGAAACCTGGTAGACTTCCTGGGCGAGGCGGTGCTGAGCAGGGTCTTGAAGGCTCAGCTGATAGACGACGGGTGCAGAAGACACGCCCCAGCCCAGCACAGTGTGCACAGAGGGGGGAGACGTGCGGCCAGGGAGGCGGAGACTCGACAGAAACCATACACCCGGTGGGGTCGCCACTGCACGATCTAACAGCCTGGGCCAGAACACACGGAACGGGGAGAAGTCCTGTACAGAAAGTGAAAGCTCAACAGAGATCACACACCCTGTGGTACGTGATCCACCAGCCCAGCAGAGTACAAGCTGACCAGAAAGGTGGATCCCCGGAGAAGCCCAAGACCCGAGGCAACCACACACACAAGACACTAGAGGCCAACTGAGCAGTCACGGCGGGAGCCATACCAAATTGGCAACCACAGCAACATCCTAGTTAGTCATTAGTCTCAAACCGGTGGACTGTGAAACCCCCTGCCACAATGAATAAACACCAAAAAAAAGACACCAGAAGTACAAAAAATCAAGGAAGTACACCACCAAAAGTTAATAAATCTCATACTCTAGATCCTATAGAACAAGAAGCCCTTGAAATAACTGACAAGGAATTTCGAGTGATAATTCTAAGGAAACTGAATGAGATACAAGAAAACTCAGCTAGACATCATGATGAAATGAGGAAAAGTATACAGGATCTGAAAGAGGAAATATACAAGGAAATCAATGTCCTGAAAAAAAATGTAGCAGAACTTGCTGAACTGAAGAAGTTATTCAGCGAAATAAAAAACACAACGGAGAGTTTAACCAGCAGGCTTGTCGAAGTTGAAGAGAGAACCTCTGAACTTGAAGATGGGCTGTTTCAAATAACACAAGCAGACAAAAAGAAAGAAAAAAGAATCAAGGACATGGAAGAAAATCTGAGAGAGATATCAGACAACCTCAAGCGCTCAAATATCCGAGTCATGGGTATTCCAGAAGGGGAGGAAAATGGAGATTCCATTGAAAACATATTCAACAAAATAGTGGCAGAAAACTTCCCAGGTATAGGAAAAATCACAGATCTTCAGATCCAGGAAGCTCAACGATCTCCAAACGTATTCAACCCAAAAAGGCCTTCTCCAAGACATGTCATAGTCAAATTGGCAAAACTCAGAGACAAAGAGAGAATCTTAAAAGCTGCAAGAGAGAAGCGTCAAATCACCTATAAGGGAGCCCCAATCAGGTTAACATCAGACTTTTCATCACAAACCCTAAAAGCTAGAAAGGAATGGGATGATATTTTCAAAATACTAAAAGACAAAGATTGCCAGCCAAGAATACTCTACCCTGCAAGGCTATCCTTCCGAAATGAGGGGCAAATAGTATATTTCTCAGACAAACAAAAACTGCGGGAGTTCACTACCACAAGACCACCCTTACAAGAAATCCTCAAGGGAGTACTGGGTTTGGTTCCTGAAAAATAACTACCACTGCCATAAAAACCTAAGAAAAATCTAAACCCGCTAGTACAATAAAAATGGCATTCATGAAGAGAAAACAAGCTAACAAAAACACTATCTACAACCTAAGGAACCAACAAACAAAGAAACCAAACAGTAAATCAGAAAGCAAGGAACAAAAGACATCTAAGACAACCAAACAACCAATAAAATGCTAGGAATAAATCAACACCTTTCAATAACAACTCTTAATGTTAAAGGCTTAAATTCCCCAATTAAAAGACACAGACTGGCTGACTGGATCAAAAAGCAGGACCCAACTATATGCTGCCTACAAGAGACCCACCTCACCCATAAAGATTCACACAGACTAAGAGTGAAAGGATGGAAAAAGATTTACCATGCAAACAGAAAAGAAAAACGAGCTGGAGTGGCTATTCTTATATCTGACAAAATAGACTTTAAACTAAAAACCATAAAAAGAGACAATGAGGGACACTACTTAATGATAAAAGGACTGATCCATCAAGAAGACATAACAATCATAAATATGTACGCACCCAATGTTGGAGCAGCCAGATTTATAAAACAAACTCTATTAGACCTAAAGAAGGAAATAGACACTAATACCATAATAGCAGGGGACCTGAACACTCCACTGTCAATATTAGACAGATCATCTAGGCAAAGAATCAGCAGAGAAACACAAGATCTAAACAAGACTCTAGACCAATTGGAATTGGCAGATATCTACAGAACATTCCACCCAACAACCTCAGAATATTCATTCTTCTCATCAGCACATGGATCATTCTCCAGGATAGATCACATATTAGGTCACAAATCAAGTCTCAATAAATTCAAAAAAATTGGAATTATCCCATGTATCTTCTCAGACCACAATGGATTAAAACTAGAAATTAATAACAAACGAAACTCTGGAAACTATACAAACACATGGAAATTAAACAGCATTCTACTTAATGACATATGGGTCCAAGAAGAAATCAAGCAGGAAATCAAAAAGTTTATTGAAACTAATGAAAACAATGATACATCATACCAAAACCTGTGGGATACTGCAAAAGCAGTATTGAGGGGAAAATTTATTGCATTAAATGCTCACTTCAGAAGAATGGAAAGATGGCAAGTAAACAACCTAACACTTCACCTTAAAGAACTAGAAAAACAAGAACAATCCAATCCTAAAGTTAGCAGACGGAAAGAAATCATTAAGATCAGAGCAGAACTGAATGAAATTGAAAACCAAAAAACAATTCAAAAGATCAACGAATCAAAAAGTTGGTTTTTTGAAAAGATAAATAAAATTGACAAACCATTAGCATGGCTAACAAAAAAAAGAAGAGAGAAGACTCAAATAACAAAAATTAGAAATGAAAAAGGCGATATTACAACTGATTCATCTGAAATACAAGGAATCATTCGAGACTACTATAAACAACTATACGCCAACAAATTTGAAAATCTGGAGGAAATGGATAAATTTCTGGACACACACAAGCTCCCAAAACTGAACCGTGAAGACGTAGAAAATTTGAACAGACCAATAACAATAAAGGAGATTGAAGCTGTTATCAGAAGGCTCCCAACAAAGAAAAGCCCAGGACCAGATGGATTCACAGCAGAATTTTACCAAACATTCAAAGAGGAATTGACACCGATTCTTTACAAACTATTCCAAAAGATTGAAACGGACGCAAATCTCCCAAACTCATTCTATGAAGCAAACATCATCCTGATACCAAAACCAGGTAAAGATATAACCAAAAAAGAAAACTACAGGCCGATATCCTTGATGAATATAGATGCAAAAATCCTCACTAAAATACTAGCAAACAGAATACAGCAACACATACGAAAAATTATTCATCACGATCAAGTGGGATTCATCCCAGGGATGCAAGGTTGGTTCAACATACGCAAATCAATAAATGTTGTACACCATATTAATAAACTCAAACACAAGGACCATATGATCATCTCTATAGATGCTGAAAAAGCATTTGATAAAGTTCAGCACTCATTCATGACAAAGACCCTCTATAAGTTAGGTATAGAGGGAAAGTATCTCAACATAATTAAAGCCATATATGCCAAACCCACTGCCAGTATCATCCTGAATGGGGAAAAGCTGAAAGCTTTTCCTTTAAGAACAGGCACTAGACAAGGATGCCCACTCTCACCACTCCTATTCAACATAGTGTTGGAAGTACTAGCCAGAGCAATCAGAGAAGAGAAGGAAATAAAGGGCATCCAGATTGGAAAAGATGAAGTCAAACTGTCCCTGTTTGCAGATGACATGATCCTATATATCGAACAGCCTAAAACCTCTGCAAAAAAACTGTTGGAATTGATAAATGATTTCAGCGCAGTAGCAGGATACAAAATCAACACACAAAAATCAGTAGCATTTCTTTTCTCCAATAGTGAACATGCAGAAGGAGAAATCAAGAAAGCCTGCCCATTTACAATAGCCACCAAAAAAATAAAATACTTAGGAATTGAGTTAACCAAGGAGGTGAAAAATCTCTATAATGAGAACTACAAACCACTGCTGAGAGAAATTAGAGAGGATACAAGAAGATGGAAAGATATTCCATGCTCTTGGATTGGAAGAATCAACATAGTGAAAATGTCCATACTACCCAAAGTGATATACAAATTCAATGCAATCCCCATCAAAATTCCAAAGACATTTTTCTCAGAAATGGAAAAAACTATTCAGACATTTATATGGAACAGTAAAAGACCACGGATAGCCAAAGCAATGCTCAGCAAAAAAAATAAAGCTGGAGGCATAACACTACCTGACTTTAAGCTATACTACAAAGCTATAATAACCAAAACAGTATGGTACTGGCATAAAAACAGACACACTGACCAATGGAATAGAATAGAGAATCCAGAAATCAACCCACACACTTACTGCCATCTGATCTTCGACAAAGGCACCAAGCCTATTCACTGGGGAAGGGACTGCCTCTTCAGCAAGTGGTGCTGGGATAACTGGATATCGATATGCAGGAGAATGAAACTAGATCCATACCTCTCACCGTATACTAAAATCAACTCAAAATGGATTAAGGATTTAAATATACACCCTGAAACAATAAAACTTCTTAAAGAAAACATAGGAGAAACACTTCAGGAAATAGGACTGGGCACAGACTTCATGAATACGACCCCAAAAGCACGGGCAACCAAAGGAAAAATAAACAAATGGGATTATATCAAACTAAAAAGCTTCTGCACAGCAAAAGAAACAATTAAAAGAGTTAAAAGACAACCAACAGAGTGGGAGAAAATATTTGCAAAATATACATCTGACAAAGGATTAATATCCAGAATATATAAGGAACTCAAACAACTTTACAAGAAGAAAACAAGCAACCCAATTAAAAAATGGGCAAAAGAGCTAAGTAGGCATTTCTCTAAGGAAGATATCCTAATGGCCAACAGACATATGAAAAAATGCTCAACATCACTCAGCATCCGGGAAATGCAAATCAAAACCACATTGAGATACCATCTAACCCCAGTTAGGATGGCTAAAATCCAAAAGACTATGAATGATAAATGCTGGCGAGGCTGCGGAGAAAAAGGAACTCTCATACATTGTTGGTGGGACTGCAAAATGGTGCAGCCTCTATGGAAAATGGTATGGAGGTTCCTTAAACAATTGCAAATAGATCTACCATACGACCCAGCCATCCCACTGTTGGGAATATACCCAGAGGAATGGAAATCATCAAGTCGAAGGTATACCTGTTCCCCAATGTTCATCGCAGCACTCTTTACAATAGCCAAGAGTTGGAACCAGCCCAAATGCCCATCATCAGATGAGTGGATACGGAAAATGTGGTACATCTACACAATGGAATACTACTCAGCTATAAAAACGAATGAAATACTGCCATTTGCAACAACATGGATGGACCTTGAGAGAATTATATTAAGTGAAACAAGTCAGGCACAGAAAGAGAAATACCACATGTTCTCACTTATTGGAGGGAGCTAAAAATTAATATATAAATTCACACACACACACACACACACACACACACACACACACAAACCGGGGGGGGGGGGAAGAAGATATAACAACCACAATTATTTGAAGTTGATACAACAAGCAAACAGAAAGGACATTGTTGGGGGGAGGGGGGAGGGAGAAGGGAGGGAGGTTTTGGTGATGGGGAGCAATAATCAGTTACAATGTATATCGACAAAATAAAATTTAAAAAAAAAAATAAATAAAAAATAAATAAATAAATAAATAAATAAATAAATAAATAAATAAAAAAACTTTCATTGTGTATGGTTCCTGTTCCCATGTAACAGTTCACTGTGTATGGTCCCTGTTTCTATGCAACTGTTTTTGTTTCTATGAGAAGGTCAATAGTTTCTCACATGGGGGGTAGTCTGACAATGAGAATGGAGCACCTATCTAAGATGGCGTTGGTATTGCTCAGGATTCTCTGCTACAGTCTGTACTAGAGAACATTCTGTGTATGCTTAAGAAGAGTGTGTATTCTTCTGTTATATGAAATATTCTGTTTATGTCTGTTAAGTTTGGTTTCTTAAAATTTATTTTTGAAACATTGGTTGTGCATATTTATGTAGTACAGAGTTATATTTCAATACAAGTGTACAATGTGTGCTGGCCTATTCACGGTAATTAGCATATTCTTCACTGCAAAACAATCATTTCTTTGTGATGTGCACATTTGATCTCCTGCCTTCTAGTCATTTGGTAATATGTAGTAAATCACTGTCAATTAAGATTTCTGGGCCAATTGTACAGCAACAGGACTTATTTTTCCTATCTAGCTCTACTATTGTGCCATTTAAAGCAACTATTTTCTTATTGGTTTTATGTCTGGATAACCTATCCATCATTGAAAGCTGGTTATTGAAATCCGGTACTATTATTGTGCTGCTATTTATTTTTTCCTGCATTTTTGTTAATATTTGTTTTACATAGTCTAGTACTCCAATGTTAGGGGCATACATACTTGCAATTGTTATATCTTCTTTGTGAATTGACCACTTTATTACTATATAGTGATCTTCTTTGTCTTTTGTGACAGGTTTTGTCTTAATTAGTTTTTGTCTGTACTAGATTATGTAAACATAGCCACCCCAGCAGTCTTTTGGTTACAATTTGCATGTATTAGCTTTTTTTATCCTTTTACATTCTCTTATGTGTGTCTTTAAATCTAAGTGAATCTCTTGTAAGCAACATTTAATTGGGTCGTTTTGTTTTTTAAATCATTTTAGCCACTCTGTACTAATTGATGTACATTTAAAGCAATTATTGATAGGTAAGGGCATACTGTGGATGTTTTGTACATTTTTTTCTGACTGTTTTGTAGTTCCTTTTTTCCTCTCAGCCTCTCTTGCTGTCTTCCTTTGTGATTCAAAGATTTGTAGTGGTATACTTTCAATTCATCCTCCCTTTTTTATCTTTTGTGTATCTGTCATAAGTTTTTGCTTCATGGTTACTATGATGCTTATATAGATCATCTTATAGTGATAACGGTCTATTTTAAAATGATAACTTAAGTTTGATGGCATACACATACTATTCCATTTTACTCCCTCTTCCCATGTTATATGTTATTGATGTCAAAGTTTTCATATTTTATATTGTCTATCCATTACCAAGTTTTTCTAACTATAGTTATTTTAATAATTCTGTATGTGTGTCTTTAACATTTGTATTACAGCTAAAAGTGATATACACACCAACATTACAGTAAAAGTAAGCTAGAAAAGACTATATACTTACCTTCACCAATGGGTTTTATACTTTCAAGTCTTTTCATGTTGCCAGTTAACATTCTTTTCTTTCAATTTAAAGAACTCTCATAGTATTCCTGTATGGCATGTTTGGTGGTGATGAACTCCCTCAGCTTTTGTTTTTTTGGGAATGTCTTTCTCTCTAACTCATTACTGAAGAACAACTTTGCCAGGTAAAGTATTCTTGGTTTGCAGCCTTTTCCTTTAGTGCTCTGAACATACCATCCTACCTTCTTTGGGTGTGTAATGTTTTTGTTGAGAAATCTGTTTGTTTATAGTATTGTGGATGTTCCCTTATATGTGATTTACTTCTTTTCTCTTGCTGCTTTCAAAATTCTGTTTGTCATTTACTTTTGACAATTTGATTAAAAAGCGTTTAGTGAAGAATTCTTTATGGCCAATCTATTTGGAGTTCTTTGGGCTTCATGAATCTGGATGTCCATTATCTTTCCAGATTTTGGAAACTGTTCCGTTATTATTCTTTTTTAATAAGCTTCCTACTACTTTTTCTTTCTCAGTTTACTCTGGAAATCTCTTAATGCATATATTGGCTCACTTGATGATGTCTCGTATTTCCCTTTTTTCCTCCCTGACTGGATAAATTCAAATGGTCTTTCTTTGAATTTACTGATTCCTTTTTCTGCCTGATTGAGTTTGCTGCTGAAGGTCTCCATTGAATTTTTAGTTCAGTCATTGAAATACTTAGCTCCAGAATTTCTGCACGGTTCTGTTTTCCAGTTCCTATCTCTGTTGAATCTCTAATTTTTTTCATATATTCCTATCCTGGTTTTATTTTAGTTGTCTTTTTGAATTCTCTTATAGCTCAATGAGCTAATTCTTTAAGATGATTATTTTGATTACTTTTTCAGGCAATTTATAGATCTTCATTTTTTGAGATCACCCCTTTATGTTGTCATTATTCTTTAACTTTTTCATATTCTTTGAAGCCTTGCATTGCTGCTCTCTTTTATTTCAAGAAATAGTTATATCTTCCAGTCTTTACTGATCGGCTTCAAGAGAGAAAGACCTTTACCAATTTGTTCAGTTAGAAATTCTGAGGGTCTCTCAGATCTTTTCTCTGAATACACCCACTCCACTCTTCCTGTTACCTCTTAGGGGAAGTTATAGAATTGTGTGCCATCTCTTGATCCTGTATATCCAGGCTGGGTGATGTGAGCCTTCCATTTATTTTAACTATGGCAGTGCCTTGAAGCATTCAAGGTTGTGCCTCCTCCCAATACTTCAGAGCCCAGCCAGCTGCTAATATCTCTCTGCTGTCTTTAGAGAACTGCTTGCATGTGGCATCTGTGGAGAAGAGCACACCATCTGCTGGAGAGTGTCGGTTATAGCTATGGGGGTGGGGGGAGTGCTGAGGCACATTTCAGCCAGTTGAATGGGTCTGCAGGTGAGATGCCCCATGGGGCTCATGGGAAGAACTCTTGGTGGGTCTGCAAGCTTACCAGTGGTATCTGAGGCCATTTATTTATATTCACGAACCAGCTGTCCATAAGCCTTCTCCACTATTTTCTCCTCCTAGCTGCCCCCAGGAAATTGAGCTGTGCTTATTCCCTCAGTGTTTTGGGTAGGGTGAGTGTTTTGGGTAGGTGGCTTTCTAGGCAGCATCTTTTAAGGATGGGGAAACCAGGTGTTCAATTAACACTAACTTTGTCTCATGGAAGAAACCATGGGTCATGGAGGTTTCTTCTGTACTTAGCTGTACTATTTTGGGAGAGGTATGACATAGGCAAAATGATATATATTTTTTTTTTTACAATCTTCAATATGTCTATTCACAAATTTTTTGCTCCACTAAGATGTTGGTACCTCTCAGTTAAGCTTCTAGACTACTATAAAAGTATTCTTGTCTATGGGTGGTTTTTAAAAATCAATGTTTCTGTGCAGATTTGGGGGATGGAATCTTCTATTCTATGACCTTGCTGATGTTTAATAGATACATGATTTAATAATATTACATACTTGCCATTTTCTGTGCAGCTAATGCCAGGGATTTCTAGTTTCTGGTCTGACATGTGAAAAGCTTGGAAGGCACCACTCCATTCTAATAAGAAGTAAAAAGTTGAAAAAAAAAAAAAAACCTAAAAACTCAACAAAATTATTAAAAATTTGTCAAAGAAGTGAGGTCACAGGGTTAATTGCTTCCCTCAAAACTAAACAGAATGATAGTCAAATACAGAGAAATATAACTTACTGGAAAAGAAACCTCTGTGGAACCTGTGCTAAGGTAGAGAAACCTGAATTGCAGTTGATGAATTACTCAAGTCTTTGCGTGGACAAGTCTGAGAAATTAAAATTTCAGGGGAACCTGATCATTGGGGGGCCCCATACTTTATGATTAATACCTTGTGGAATTCAGGTTCTTAGAGTGAATATTGAAGAAAAATCCTTTCATGATTCTGGAAAGGGATGATAAATACATTTTAAAATGTACCAAAGTATTTTTTTCTCAGAGCCTAACTGACCCAGGGGAAAGGGAACATCCAATTCCAGATCCCTCTAGCCTTCCACATGGGAGAAAGAAAATAACGAACTTTGGTGCCCTCTAGCTACTCTGTCCTACTTGAAGTTGGGTGGAGTACTGAGAAGCACATGTGAAGTTCACTGTCCAGAGACACAGGCTTGCTTAAAATCTGATATTTAATCTTAAGATATAATGCTTCTCCTCTCCCTACATTTAATCACCACATTAGGAAAAGCCTATTTATAATTCTTTATTTTGCCCAGCAGATCCTGTGCAGCTATCAAGATAAAATTACGAGGCATAGTAAAAGGCAAATAACACAGTTTGAAGAGACAGATTAAGCATCAGAATCAGACTCAGATATAACAGGGATGTCAGGATTATCAGATTGGGAATTTAAAACAACTATAATTATATGCTAAGAGTTCTAATGGATAAAGTAGACAGAATGCAAGAAAAGATGGGCACTGTAAGCAGAAATGTGAAACTTCTAAGAAAGAACCAGTATGAAATACAAGAATGAAAAACAATGCAACAGAAATGAAGAATGCCCTTGATGAGTTTATTAGCAGACTGGACACAGTTGAGAAAATGATCTCTGAGCTTGAAGATATCTCTGTAGAAACCTCCAAATCTGAGAAACAAATATAAAAGCAACTGAAGAAAACATAACAGAATACAAAAACAAACAAACAAAGAAACAAACAAAAAACTATGGGATAACTATAAAGATGTAACTCATGTGTAATGGGAATACCAAAAGGAGAAAAAAGAGAGAAAGGAAAATAAGCAATATCTGAAATAATAATGACTGAGAATTTCCCTAAACTACCGAAAACTACAGATACAGGAAGCTCAGAGAATATCAAGCAGAATAAATGCCAAAAACTACATCTAGGCTTATAATTTTCAAACTATAGAAAATCAAAGATAAAGAAAAAAACCCTAAAAGAAGCCAGAGGAACAAATCACTTTACCTTTAGAGGAGCAAAGATAAGAATTACATCCAACTTCTCAGAAACCATGCAAGCAAGAAGAAAGTGAAGGAATATAATAATTTTTGAAAGGAAAAAGAAAAAAAAACAAAAAACAAAAAAACCCCACCAACTGAGAATTCTGTACCCTGTGAAATTATTCTTAAAAAATGCAGACAAAATAAAGACATACTAAGACAACCAAAAATTGATGGAATTTTTTTGTCAGTAGACCTGTCCTACAAGAAATATTAAAAGTAAAGAAGTTTTTTAGAGAGAATGAAAAAGATATGTCAGAAACTCAATATATATAAAGAACAGAAGAACATCGGAGAAAGAATAGTGAATGTAAAATAAAGCTTTTATTTTTCTTAACATTTCTTAATTAATTGAATAGATAATAGTTCATTCAAAATAATAATAGCAATAATATATTCAATTATATTTGCTTATGTTTATACTTATGCTTATATGTAAGTAAATTAAATGACAGGGGAGACAATAGGAAGAAATTAGTAGTATTTTGCTGTTGTAAGTTACACTACCTGTGAAGTGGTATAGTGTTGTTTAAAAGTGTACTTGGATCATTTGAAAAAGTATATTGAAAACTCTAGGACAACCACTAAAAAAGGTAAAAAAAAAAAAAAAATGAAGTATAACCAATATGCTCAGAAAAGAGAGAAAATTGAATCATATAAATGCTAAATTAAAATCAAAATAGGCAGAAAAAGAGTGAAAGACAAAAATAAATTAAAGGGGCAACAAATAGATAAGAATAACAAACGTGGTAGATATTACTCTTAACTATTTAGTCACTTTGACCATAAATGGTCAAAATGCATTGATTAAAAGACAGATATTATCAGAGTGGATCAAAAAACAGTATCTAACAATATATTGTGAACAAAAAGCCCACTTTAAATATAAAGACTCATATGGATCAGAAGTAAATTCATGGGGAAAGATAGACCTCGCTGACAATAATCAGAAGAAAGTGGGAGTAGATATATTAATTTCAGGTACTGCAGACTTCAGAGTAAGGAAAACTATCAGAGATAAAGTGGGGCATCACATAATGGAAAATGGCTCCATTCTCCAAGAAGACATGACAATGCTTACTGTGTATATGCCTGATAAGATGGTGTCAAAATATTGGAGGCAAAAACTGATAGAACTGAAAGGAATAATTCATTATTATACTTGGAGACTTCAACCTCATTATCAGAAATGAGCAGATCCAGAGATGGCAGAAAATCAGCAAGGACATAGTTGAACTCAACAATATCATCAATGGACTGGATATAATTAATATGTATAGACTACTTCACAGAATACACATTATTCTCAAACTCATATGGAAAATTTACTAGGATATTACACATTTTCTCAAACTCATATGGAAAATTTACTAGGATATTACACATTCTGGATCATAAAACTCACCTTAAAAATTTTAAAAGAATAGAAATCCTACAATGTCTGTTCTCAGATCACAATGAAATTAAACTAGAAATTAATAACAGAATGATGGTTGAAAAATGCCAAAATGCTTGTAGATTAAACAACACACTTCTAAGTAACACATGGATCAAAGAAGAAACCTCAAGAGAAATTTAAAAAATATTTTTTAATAAATGAAAATGAAAACGCAAGTAATCAAAATTTATGTGATACAATGACAGCAGTGTTTAGAAGGACTTTTATAGCATTGACTTCATACATAAGAAAAGAATAAAGATCTAAAATCAATAATCTAAGCTTCCACTTTAGAAAACCAGAAGAAAAATAAATCTAGACTAATTAGAAGAAAATAAATAATAATAATTAGGCAGAAATCAATGAAATTGAAAACATTATAGCAATAGAGAAAATCAATAAAATCAAAAGATGGGTATTTGAATAGATTAATAAAATTGGTAGGCCTTTAGTCAGGAAAACAGAGAGAAGTCACAGTTTACTAATATCACATAAAAAAGGGGGCATTACTATGGATTCCGTGGAAATTAAAAGGATAATGAATACTATGATCAACTTCAAGCTCACAATTTGATAACCTAGTTGAAATAGACCAATTTTTTGAAAGGCACAATCTTCCAGAACTCACACAAGTCTAGACAATCTGAATAGGCCTATAGAAATTAAAAAAAATAAATCAATAATTAATAACCTTCCAAAGTAGAAGGATCATGCCCAGATGGGTTCACTGGTGTATTACACTAAACATTGAAGGAATAAGTCACACCAATTTTCTATAATCTCTTCCACAAAACAGCAGAGGAAATACTTTTTAACTCATTTTATGAGGGCAGTAGTGCCCTAATACTAAAACCAGACAGAGATTTTACAAAATAAAAGAAAGCTAGAGACCAATATCTTTCCTGAAATTAGGTGCAAAATTTCTTAACAAAATATTAGCAAATTCAACCCAACACTGTATAAAAAGAATTATACACCACAACCAAGTGGGATTTATCCCAGGTATGCAAAGCTGATTCAACGCATGAAAATCAATAAATGAAATCCACATCAACAGACTAAAGAAGAAAATTCACATGGTTATATCAATAGATACAGAAAAAGTATTTGATGAAATCCAATAGCAATTCATAATAAAAACTCTCAGGAACTATGGATGGGTAAGAAACTTTCCTAATTTGATAAGAGTACCTGCAAAAGACCTACAGCTAAATTTATACCTAATGGTGAGAAACTTGAAGTTTTCCAACTAAAACCAGGAAGAAGGCATGGATCCCCCTCTCAGCACTGCTTTTCAGCATTGTACTGGAAGTCCTAGCTCATGCAATAAGATGGAAAAGGAAATACAAGGGATACAGAGGAAAAAGACCCAGAATAGACAACATAGTATTGGAGAAGAACAAAGTCGGAGGACTGACACTACCTAACTTCAGGACTTCCTATGAAGCTGCAGTAATGAAGACAATGTGGTATTGGCGGGGGAAAGAAAAAAAAGACAAATAGATCGATGGAAGAGAATAGAGAATCCAGAAATAGACACACATAAATCATAGTCCACTGATCTTTGACAAAGGAATAAGGGAAATAAAATGGAGAAAGGATAGTCTTTTCAACAAATGGTGTTGGAGCAAGTGGCATCAACATGCAGAAAAGGGATCTACAACTTTTGCCTTCCCTGCTTAGAATGCTCTTAAGTCTAGTTGCTGTTGCCATGCTGTCAGAAGCCTAAGAAGACCCATTAGGAGACCCACATGGAGAATGGGAACAACTCCAGACCGACAGCTTCAGCTGAGCTCCCAATCAGCAGCTAGCCTAAGTGAAAGCCTTATAAACAACGCCATTTGGAAATCCCAGCCATTACTGTGCCCCATATGATGTCACATGAAGTTGAAGAACAGCCTGGTTCACACATAGAATCGTGATAGATAATAAATAATCATTGTCTTAATCCTCCAACTTTTAGGATGATTTATAATGCAGCAATAAATAACGTAAACAATGAGTCATGAAAGGTCAACAAGTACTCAGAAGTAAGTGCTTAAATATTAAATGCTGTGTGGGGTCAAAATATACTTGACTTGCAATCACTATGCAGATTTTAAGTTCTAGATGCTCATTTGCTAGCTGTGGGATTTTAAACAAATCACTCTCCTTCTTCAATATACTGGAGATTACAATACTTGGCAAAATTTTGTGACTTGCTAAATAAGATGATGCCTATGGAAACAAACTTAAAACACATAGTACTGCAGGAATGAAAGACAGTGTTGCTATGTTAATCATAAATAATCATTGTTACTTTGTTATTAAACTTGAAATATAACAATATGTTTGATTAGAATGATTCTCATTAAAGAAGAGAATTTTAGAGAAAGGTGGAAGTTGCAATTGATTTCCACAATATTTTATTAATAAAATCTTTTAACTTCTATCCCAATAGGAAAGAAAAGTCAATTTCTAGCTTATCAAAGTACAATAAGTACTTTGTACCATATCAAGAAATAGCCCTCTGTGTTCACTGAGAACCCGTAAAAATGTTTTATCATAATTTTATTTTTTGCTATTTTAAAGTTTCAAAGTCTACTTTGCTTTTACCATTAAATTCTCATTAGTTTTCCTGTTTTTGTTCATTTTCTTTGTGATATGAGTAATGTAAAGAGGATAACTCAAAGTAACAAAAGGCTTCTGTCTCTTACCATGATACCAAAAGAAAATGATCCCCTTGGCCGAAGGGTCTTCAAGAGAATAGTGGAAAAGGGGATGTTGTGTATTAAAAAGATAAAATGAACATGAGATCTGAAATCTGTTGTGGTTTTTTTGTTTGTTTGTGTCAGAGAATTTTTTTCTTATTTTTCTATTGGATTGGTAAGCAGAAATACTGAATCATGAATTGTTTAATTAAACATTCAATAAGACTTTGAACAAAAGGTTAACCTTCTAAGGTTCAGGTCTTCCTATAAAAACAACAATGAAAAAATATCAAAGGAAAGGCGTAGTATTTAAGAGCATAGGGAAAAAAAAAAAGGCTGAGATTTTACCAGACAATCTTTTTCACATTTAGTAAAATGCTGGAGCATTTTTAAACTTATTATAGAAGACCTATTAAATTTTACTGCTGAAATTGGTGGGAGGAAAATTACACACATGGGGGTCTTAAACAGGTTTTGTGTCTAACAGCTTTGACACTATCCCACTGATTTTTGTCCCTGCACTGATGGGTAGCCTTGAGAAGTGTCTGCTGTCTGGAGTCTAATGTCACAGCAATTAAATTCCCACAGGAAGCAGCAGCTTTAGGAGATGTGATTAGATTGGAGACACTGATGCTTGTTTTGATTTTGAAAATGCATCATCGATCATGGCTACTGATTTCAGCAACAGCTCCAGCTGAGGGGAGGTGTGGGCTAAGCATCTGGCTTTATATTTAACTTCAGGGCAAATGAAGTCTTCCCCTCCCTGTCAAGGCTTTTCTCTGATATGTAGCCAACACCTTTAGCAGATAATCCCAAATATGTCAAATAACCTTTATTTCCCAGAGGTCATGCTGATTTTTTTTTCTCATTCTGACCTCAGAACATCCCTATTCATTTTACAACTGACACCAGACCATGAGAAACAGAGTATGTTTTTAGCTTTTTTCCATGGATTGTTGATTTGCTTTTTGTTGTTGCTGCTGCTAACATGTACCCTCTCCCCAATGTGGGAATGTGTTTGGTGTGTGTGTGTGTGTGTGTGTGTGTGTGTGTGTGGTTGTGTGTGTGTGTGTGTGTGTGTGTGTGTGTGTGTGTGTGTGTGTGTGTGTGTACCATTATCAATAGTTCAAGGCACGTCAAAGAAATTCTAAGCACGTCATTCAAGTCAACTAATTTTTAGGAACAAAGGAAAAACATCATTAATACTAGGTAGTATCCAAATGAGACAAGATAAGAATTCCCGGAATGCATTTTTTTGTTTGTTTTGGGCTCCATTGTAAGCATTCCTTACTTCTCATGTTATCTGCCAGTAATATTTCAGAGAATGCCAAGACCGATATTGGTATAAGGGCAAACAATGCAAAAAACAATGGACCATAGTTTGAAAGAGAAAAACTGTCTTCCCGCACATGTTCCCCTAAATGATCAGCAAGCTTATAGTGAACAGGCAAGACTTTCTAAAGCCATCATTCTGGAGCACATTTCTCCCTCCCATGACACCAACCACTTGCATCCCATAAGGAATTCTTCAGTGGGCCTGGGCATTTGAACATGATGTTGAATGATTCCAATCATAATATTAACTGTATGATTTTTATTCAAACAAAATTGTCCTGTAATATATAGGGGTCTCCACAAATTGGTCACAGGGTACTGAAATTTAATCATCCGAATAGTATATACAATGAGCACGCACAAAAAGTGAATTGTGGAACAAAGTGATCATCTGGCCAATAATGTAAGTGAAGTTAACTAATTTGTACTATTGAAAATTCTCTAGCTTTCCCCTAAAAGATCATCAGAAATATTCTTTTACTTCAACTGCGAAATTATCCTAAAATTGATGTTTGTCTCATCATTATTGTTACCAAACTCAGTTCTGGCTGCCCACCCCCTTGAGAAGGAAAGAAAAAAAGACTAAGAAGTCAAATGGCTGGTGTTAAAAAAGCAGATGTATGAAGCTGAAGGAGATGGTAGGTTATCTCATCTCAAAGACTTACATTTACTGAGGGGTTTTTAAAGGAGGGGTTGAGGGAATGGAAGGTGGGAGGTGAAAAACAGGAGAGCAGGAGATGCGAGCTATGAGTGGTCCATGTCCATGTGTCAGGCACAAAGTCTTGCCAAGGCCTCCGCTGGTTTCTGTTCTCCTTTTTGCTATTATCTTGTACTGTGCAAAATTTTGATTTGCTCTAGTGTAGAATCATCTTTTCTGCAGTCTTTTGTGTAGTTTCACTTCGCAGAGCTCTGGTTGACTTGGCTGGTGCCCAAGGTCAGCTTCCAGTCATTTGGCCTTGATCCCTTCTCAAAACTCTGCAAATCTCAAAGAAAGAACTGTTAGCTCTGCAAAGTACTGATTAGCTTCTCAGCTTTGTTCTCCTATTTTGCAAGCAAGATAAGAAAGTTAGAGTAGGAGTGGGAAGAAAGAGTGGAAAGGAAGAAAAAAAAACAAAAAAAACCTGTTCTTTTAAAAATCCCCCCTCCCCTTGCAGCCTAGGCAGTTTCAGTTCCCAACATGGCTTTAGTCCTGCTCACTCCAACATTATTTCAATATTATCTTCTAAACAGAAAATCAAAAATTTAAAATCTCCTTTTTTAATGGTAAATAATATTAGGGATCTTTATGTATTTGGGACATAATTATTAGATGTGTGGTTTGAAAATATTTTCTTCCATTTTGCAGTTTGTCTCTTCATTCTGTGGATTGTTTCCTTTGCTGTGCTAAAGCTTTTAGTTTGATGCAATTCCATTTATCTATTTTTACTTTAGCTGCCTGTGCTACCTGTGCAAAAAAAAAAAAAAAAAATCATTGCCCAGACCAACATTAAGAAACTTTTTCCCATTATGTTTTCTTCTAGTAGTTTTACAGTTTCAGGTCTTAGGTTTAAGTCTTTAATCCATTTTGATGATACATATATGAGGAACTCAACTCAATAACAAGAAAACAAATAACCTGATTAAAAAATAGGCAAAAGGACCTGAATAGGCATTGTTCAAAAGAAGACAGAGATGGCTAACAGATATATGAAAAGATGCTGAATATAATTAATCATCAGGAACATGCAAATTAAACCCACAATGAGCTACCACTCCACATCTATTAGAAAGGCTATTATCAAAAAGATAAAAGATAACAAGTTCTGATAAGGATGTGGAAAGAAGGGAATCCTGGTACACAGTAGGTGGGAATGTAAATTAGTACAGCCATTATGGAAAACAGAATAGAGGTTCCCCCAAAAATTAAAATTAGAACTACCATATGATCCAACAATTCCATTCAGAGTATATGTGCAAAGGAAACAAAATCAGCATGTCAAAGGGATACCTGCACTCCCATGTTCGCTGCAGCATTATGCACAATAGCCAAGATACGGAATCAACCTGTGCATTCATGGATGGATACATGGATAAAGAAATCATGATACACTATTCAGCCTTTAAAAGGTAAAAAATCTTGTGGGACAACATGGATGAACCTGGAGGAATTACACTAAGTGAAATAATCCAGGCACAGAAAGACTGCATAATCTCACTTACATGTGTAATCTAAAACAGTCAAACTCATAGGAGCAGAGAGTAGAATAATGATTGCCACGGGATGAGGAAATGGGGTGGTGATGGCCAAAGGGTTTTGGTTAGACAGGATGAATAAGTTCTGGAGATGTATTGTGTAATATGGTGACCATAGTTAGTAATAATGTTTTATATAGCTGAAAATTGCTAAGAGAGTAGATCCTAAATGTTCTCACCACAAGAGAATGACGAGTATGTGAGGTGATGTATATGTTATTTGCTTGACTTAATCATTTCACAATGCATACATATATCAAAGCATCACATTGCACACTGTAAATATATATAATTTTTATTTGTCAAATATACCTTAATAAAGCTAGGGAAAAACACTTAAAAGGAAATACTGAAGAAAGATTCTCTATGCACACATACAAGCACAAAAGAATGTTGGGAAAGTACCAGTTTAAATTAGTCAGCCCTTCCTAAAATATTTATATTGCATTGAAATATATATTCTTCCTTACATGAATGCTGCCTCTCAAAAAAAAAAAAAAAGGATAATGTATTTACAAATGAGGATAATATAATGTTTAAGCCTGTGTATTTTAGATTTACATGGATATGGCTTCAGTAGCTGGCTCCACTATAGCATTTTATGATTTTAGGAAATGTACATAATCTTGTTAATCTTCAATTGCTTTAACTGAAAATAGGGATTATAATAATACTTAGCTCACAGGGCTATTTTGAGGATAAAATTAGATAAGACATGTGAATCACTTTACCTGAGTGAATGATACATAGTATGGAGTCAGTAAATATTAGTGACTGCCAGGTTAGCTGTTGACCCCTAGCCCTTCCTAAAGGAAGTGATGACAAGCTGTGTAAGGGAAGATGAGGAGATACAGATGAGGGAGTCTGACTCATAAGAATCTTCCAGATAGAGAGGCTGTTAGCATGAACAAATGCACAGAGGTGAGAAATATCACAGTGTGGGGGCAACAACTGAAAGCCTGAGACAGAGAGTGCAACAGATCAGAGCTGGAACATCAGTCAAGGGTTGGTCACTGAAGACCTTGGATGTCCTGTTATGATGCTTTGAAGTTACGTTCTGGATGATCTGGATGATGGGAAGCCAGCAAGCAGCAAAGAGATGTGGTTGAACTTTGCATTTTTAAAAAATTTTATTTTTTATGTAACATGACTTGTTTCCAATGAATTTTGTTATTTACTTATTTTTTATTTTTATTATTTATTATTACAAATTATGATTTTTCTTTGTGCCATTTACTCGACCTATTACTTTGCATTTTAAATAGATCATTCTAGCAACAAGGGAATAAATGTATTTACGAGAGTCTCTGAGATAGATTTAGGCTAGGTTCTTAATCCTTGTAATAGAAAATGATTTAGGTCAAGAACCTGAGTAAAATAAAGGGGTTAAATTATTATATCAGTCCCATTTTTGAAGGGAGCTGATACAAATGTCCCTTTCTTTCATAGCACACACACTGTGATTGCCCCTCTTCCTCATCAGATGCTATTTCCATTATACCTCAAACCATCTCTATAATTAACTGGTTTCAATGATGCTACTGTAAGAAAATTAAGACTTCTAAAAATTTTCTCAGACTCTCTTCAAGTGAACTCATATCACTGTATTTAAACTTGAGCCCATCCTAGAGAATAACCCTTATGGTCATGTTACATGTGCATACAGATATATACAGATAAATGGGCATGAAATTGTAAAAAATGAAAGTTCCAACTGGAAAAGAAAGAGGATAAGTTTTTGGGGTTTTTTTGTCATAGGAAATAAAAACAGAATGAAAGAATTAGGATGAAGTGAGTTGATGGTGGAGATGATCTTTAAGTTTGCACTGATATTGAAAATGACAGATCATCTAGGCAATAAACCAACAGAGGAATAGTTAATCTATCAGATGGAGAAAACAAATCTATGGTTATTAGAGGAGGAGGGAGGGGGGACAGGGGGAGGGAAGGGGAAGGGGAGACATTGAATAAGGGGCATAAAGAATAATTTGTAACAATGAATATGCTAATAAAAAAGAGCAAAGAAAAAAGAAAGGGAAAAAACAAACCAACAAAGAAGATACAGTATGCCATTTCATTAGTAAACTTGCCTCACCAACTTTTTCTGTGATTAAAAAGAAATAAAAATTGCTCCTTAAAAACAAACAAAGAGAAAATGAGATTCATCCATCAAACATATGTAAAGAAGTTAGTTCAGCATGTGGCCAAGAAGCTTTGATGGGTGTGATACCAAGTTTTGATCAATGCTAAACATTTATTTTTTCAACCATTCAGTATACGTTAGTTTCCAGCAATGTTTGTGTATATAACAATGAGCAGATGGTTTAAAATAAGAGACACTGGTTTATGATCTCAGGGTTAATGATCTCAGGATTCTGTGAGAACTTTACCCCTGGGTTTAAGAGATAGAGAAGTCAGGACATTAAATATATATATATATATATATATATATATATATATATATATATATATATATATATACACACATATGTATATATGGATACGAAATCAAGCCTACAATCCTGAAATAATGAGAAAGTGAATTGTGTGATATTCTTGAATATTTTACCTGTTGTTAAAAAGATATTCAATAATACTACAGTCATCATTTGTGGTTGTGATTAGATTATGACATACGGACTAATGTTTTCAAGAGTGCCACTTGATATACAGTATTGAAAACATGCTACAACATCATAAAACACATGCACACACATACACACACATTCTTTGAGAACCACTGCTGCAAATGCTTCTAAAATTCTCCCCAATACAGTGCAACACACTAATAAATTGGGGAGTACAGATGATGGCAGGTTCATGGAGGTAGGGGAAAGAAATGGGAAAAAATAGTGTTTGCCTTCAGAAGTGAAGATCATTTAGAAATAAGAATTTTAAGTGTTCAAGAATGATCTAGTGGTTTGGGGAAAATAATTAAGTCATGAGTTATAAAAAGGTTACATCTCAGTGAAGGATTCCAGAGTCTTTTGAAATGTTGAACCCAGAGAAACACCCTTCTCTCTCTTTCTCTCTCTTTCTGTATATATATGTTTATATGAGGATACTTCAAAAAGTTCATAGAAAAATGGAATCGAAAGATAATACAAAATTTTCTATGAACTATCTGAAGTACCCTCACACACACACACACACACACACACACACACACACACACACACACACACAAACGTACACACACACGTACATATGGTCAAAAGACATTTGCATTATTTTTTTTCAAGTAGCAGTTATTTTTGATGAGAATATTTAGTAAACAATGACAAAATCAATAAAATACTGTTTAACTGAAGACATCCTAACAGAATAAAAAGAAACGAAGGTATATTTAAACTGCTGGATTTTTCCTTATGAAATGGGAACATTGATGTTATTCATATATAGCAGTAAATACACCTCCTTCAAGTTTAGAAAAAAAAATATTAGAAGGCAGTGAAGTACTTATTAGTAAATAAAACTATTAAAAATATATGCCTGTAGATGTAGGATAATTTCATTATACTGACTACTCTAGTAATTGGCTATTTTGGTATTATTTTCTTTTGTTTTTAATTGACATATCAGGTGACACTAACTTCCATTTGAATGTAATAATGATTATGAAATATAGGCTATTCTATGCATCAAATATTAAGAAAGAAAGGAGAGAGGGAGAAAGAGAAGGGAAAACAGAAGAATAAATTATGAAAATGACGTTTTCCAGCAAATAACGTTCAAATGCGATGCACATGTTTTCATGTAAGTACTGTATTACAGAAGAAAAAAATACTGTAAGCTTAAGTACAATCTCAAGATTGTCCGGAGAACTGATTAATTTTGCTCTCATTCCCTTTTTCTCAACAATCTTTGTCTTCAGACTGGATAAATGCAGTGTCACTCTGGGTTCGCTTGGCAATGTTAAAATTGTCACAAGAATGGATTGGGTGCCATTTCCTCTTCTTGTTACAATCTCTGTCATGAGCTCTCACAGACCCTTTAATGCTTGATATGCTCTCATTCTCATTACATATTCTCACTCCCATAACAAAGATTATAATGAAAGAAGAAAATGTCATAAAATTAATCCATTCTCATAACAGTCTGTAACGAGGGCAGAAAATGGAGCAGAATTAATCCGTTCTCATAACAATCTGAAGATTGTAATGAGAACAGAAAATGGCATGAAATTTATCCTTCTTGTGACAATCTTTAAATTGTAGCAGGGCAGGAATAGGATTCAAGATTAACAAGCCCTTGAGACAAAGGCTCCAACTATAACTGAAAATCATGCAAAATTAATTTTGGTTTTGTGTGTGTGTGTGTGTGTGTGTGTGTGTGTGTGTGTGTGTGTGTGTTTGACAAAGGCCTGAAAATCTAACATTATAATACCTGATTCCATTGGGATGTCATATTATAATCAGTAACTATTTTCAATTGTCTTAAAATATTCGAGCCTGACACCTTTGCTAAAATGGTAGATTAAAACAAATATGGACATTCACTCTTCAAGTAGTCCCTGAAGGTAAACTGTTTAATAAGTACAGTAGTAAAGAAAGTGGAATTTGTCACTAAACTCATGAATAACGCATCTGTTATCCAATAACTTTAGTTTAAAAATCATCATTTAAAATGAGCATCATTATATTTAGCTTGATGTAGAGCGATATATCAGGAATCTCAAAACATTTGTATACACAACTGACCCATGTGTCTGTGTGTGTGTGTATACTACAGCCTAGCATATAGTGGCTCACTTCCACTGGCAAACATTAGTGGTCAAATTTCCAGGTTTTGGGTTTATACTAACTTTTCTTTATAGTTTACCTAATGTATAATTCCTTCACTTTGTCACATAATGAATTGAATTTGTGATTGCCATTCACAGTGTTTAGGTTTTAAATATCCTCAATTTCTAAAAGGAAATAAGGTCAGACAACACTTGCATAGGGTTGCAAATCTATTCAAACAGAACATGAACAGCTTTTTATTTGCCTTCTTAACTGAAGTCTAAACAATGTGATGAATTAATGTGCTAATTATTCTTACTTATTAGGGGACACATATTTGTGTATGGAATGTATGTTAAAATTCTTATTTAATGCTTATGTTAAAGCATGGAATATAAATAGATTTATGAATATATGCACACTTTATAACAGTTATAAACTTTTTTCCAGCATTACAGAGCTTATTACAAAGTGATAATTTCAATTGCTTAAATAACAGCCCATTACTTTAAAGAGATATATATTAGGAGCTAATAATGAATGGCAATAACATCAAATATTTCAAAAAGTTTTATTTGTATAACACAAAATAAAGTCTCCTTTATATTGTTGTTTTTCCTCTTTTAAGAGTCTGCACTTCCAATGACATTTCAGAAAATTGCAAGTATATCAGTGAAATTGCAATAAATTATTGAGATAGAAAACAATTTCATGATATTTCCCTGATACTTTTAAAGGAATTATCCATTTGAAAAACCTCACTGTTATATATAATTATTTCACTGGTTGAGAATGCATTATTGAACTTCAATTGTCTTAAACATAAAAGATAGTGTTTCAAAAAATTGGAGGTATAGTTAACATGTTTAAATAATAGGCTTATTTTTAGTTGCAGCTATTAGGTTTTCTCTATCTGTAGTCTAGGCTTGAACAATTTGCTAAACTATATCTTCTACTATTTCTTTTGACAAGAAGAATATACAATCGTGACTACAATTAAGAGTGCTTTGATGATAAAACTTGAGTCTGATTGCAAAAAGCAAATCTGGATACAGTCACGACTCCATATTTTGAGAAACATGCAGGGCCTGGGCTTAAATTGCCACCCATTTTTCAACATCCAGAGAGAAGATAAATATAGTGATTCATAGTACTTGTGAAAACCTTCAGAAAGTAAACCTTTTGCTTCATGGAAAAATGAAAAATTTGGGAGGTTGCACTTTTCATCATCAACAAAAGCTATTTTTGCGGACCAAAGAAGAAACGAAAAACTTTTCATTTATTTAGCTGTTCCTAGAAAGGTTGTAAAAGGTCCTATCATGAAAGACGTAAAGGAAGAGCTGTTCATAGAAAGCTTTTAAAGAACAAACATCATAAGCACAGATTCATATGGTAGGTGGAATATTGTAGGAAGGTACAGGGGGTGAAAGCACCAGGATATTATCCCAGAAAGAGGAGACTCTTCTCTGTACTTTTTCTATTGTTCCCACCTTTTATATACTTAGCTATAGGTATGTTTCAATTTAATTCACTATTCTGTGTGAAAACCCATGTTTTCAGAAAATAATAAATAAATAGAAATTCTCTTAAAATTTAATTTTACTAAATAGTACTCCATGGTCCAGCTTTAAAAAGTATACTTGTATAATTCCAGTGTAATACGTGCCATCATCAAAATGGGCTCGTTATTTGAGATAGTCTCCTCCAAGTTGAACTAGTATGGTACTCCAAAGTCTTTTCATCAAATAACAGTATATCTTATTAGGAAGTAAAAATAGCCATTTCTGACATTGGCAAAATTTACATGCTAAACCCTTTTTGGTACATGAAGATTTTCATTATATTACACAACAATTATTAAGAGACTTTCATGTGTAATATATGGAGAATGTTTTGTGTTTTTACCAGTGATTTGAAAAGGCCTTTGCAGGTGTGGAGTGTAGGGTAGGTGCTTAGAGATTGTGCTAACTAGAGTAGCAGATTAAAAGCAGCCTTTGGGAAGGAAAAAGGAAGTAAAACTACAGGATAGGGAAAAGGTGGGGCACTGTGAACAGAATAGAAAACCTCTACACAGCAGTGGGGTTAAGGAGAGATTTGGGGCTTGATTAAATTGTATTGTCTATTTAGTACAAATGTTTTCCTCTTTGTCATCTACATAATATTAAATAATTTATACATTGCTAATTATTCACTTGCATAAATGGAATTTTGTTTGAGGAGCTGGAAGGACAGGGTAAAGTGATACTGATGATATTGATTTACACATAAAAGAAATGGAGAAAAGCTAATATCCAAAGGCAAAATAAAAAAAATTATAAAAACTATCCTGTTAAAGCCAAATGATAACTACATTCAACCATTTTTTCCTATTACATCTCTATTTCTCCCTTATAAAGGTAACTTTTTCATTAATAATTATTTTTTAAAAATCTGTGGGTATTTTGAAAACTTGAAAATATCCTGTTCTTCAGTAATGTTTCTCCCATTAGCTTTAAGTTTCATTGATAAAGATTTCCAAAGGGAAACAACAATTTTTAACAAAATTGCTACTTATTTATTTATTCTTTAAATAATTTTTTTTGGAGAGATGGATTTTCCTGCAGAATACTAATACCTGGAATATTCAAAGATCATAAAGGAGGTCACTGTGGCTGGAAGGGAATAAACAATGAGGAAAAACAGTAGAAGAGGAAATTAGAAAGATAGCACAGACATGTTGGGGAGATAAGGTAGGGTTTTGTAAGCTACTGTAAGAAATTCATCTTTTATTCTAAATGAAAGGATGAACCACTGTAAAGTTTTGAGTAAAGTAATGACAAAATCTTTAATATTTGTTAATAAAGTCATTTTGGATGTTGACTGTAGATTAAGGGGAATTGGGGTAGAAATATCAGTCAGGAGACTATTGTGAGGATTGCCTTACAAGAGATAGATAATGCCGGCTTACACTAGGATGGTAGCAGTGGAGGTGATGAGAAACGCTCAAGTGCTGCATATAGTCAGAAGAAAAGAGACATCATGGTTTCTAGATAGATTGGACATAAGTTTTGAAAAAAAAAAAAAATAGAAGCATTGCAGAGATCTTCAAAGTTATTGGCATGAACAACTGCTTTTTCCATCTTTCTATTTTTCCAATCTGCCTGCTAGCATATGTCCTTAGTCTTGCCCTCTCATGACTGCAAAATGATTGTTGCAATCCCAAGCATCACATGCTTGAACAAAATTATTGAAATGTAGAAAAAGAATCCTCACCTCTTGTGTGATTCTGCAAACGGAGGAGGTAAAAGTCTCAGAAGCTACTCTATCAGACCACCCACATTCACCCCTCATCCACCAGAATTTCAAAGTCCATCACTGGCAATATGTGGTTACCATGGTGCTTACCCCTTTGGAAAGGAGGGTTCTGCTAGTCAAAGTAGTTGGGGGAGTTATTCAGGCAGCCAACAACTTCCGTCACAAACAGAAAACCCTTATCTTCAATTAAAAAAGAATTACCTGGCTCTTATTCTATCCTAAAACTTATCATGACCTAGAATTCAGCACACATGGGCAGTTTTTACCCATTGGTCCAGCTATGCTTGTTAGAAACTTCAGCCGATCAGAAATAAGGTGAAAAGCAGCTGAGTAGCAAGACCCTTTAATTATGGGACACAAACTTCTCCTGGTACTGAGTATTCTTCTTAACAGATCTATACTTAAACTAAAGTAGCAGCTGATTCTTTAATGATAATTTTTTCCTAAATTTCCTATGACTGTATTCTGGATTACAAGGGAGTTAAACAAAGAGAGATTATGAAGAGATGCAACACTTCCACATTTACCAGTTTCCTTACTTTGGACTATGATAATATGAGTTAATTTACAAATCCAACTTTTGCAACTTTTCAGAAAAATACTAATTAAGACAGTGAAATATTTAGATGTGATTTGTAATTTTGGAGGTAAGACATTTGGAAATTAAAATAGTTAATTGACAATTAACATAGGGATACTGATGATAATAATATGTGCCAAACACCTTTTAAGTAATTTATATGTATTTACTCAATTAATTCTCATAGATAACCCATATGACATAGCACAGAAAGTCTAGGAAACTTTCCCATGGTCTCACAGACAGTATATAGAAATTTTATTAAAACAGAAAATATTGTACTTGGCATGTAGCTGTGTTTCCTTATTAAAGGTCATCACTCAATCTGGGAATGCGGATATGATGCGAGATAATTAGTAGATTGTTTACTAAGTGGTCTTAGGAAATTTCCCCCTAATTTCTCAAGGGCCTCTTATTCTTGGGGTTGCTCCAGTTTCCTCCACATTTTCTAGGCAGAATCATTGCTCCATCCCAAGGAAACCCTTCCCGGTGGGTCCATCTCCTCCCACCATTGCTAATAAAAGGAGTCATTATCTCCAACCTTAGATAGGCCTTGCACACCACTGGTGTTAACTCCCTACTGTGAAAGCTGTCTCCCTAGGACATGCAGTCTTTCTTCTCTAGTCTAGAACTATGGGTGAGTTTGTCCACCTACCTCTTATTTTACTGTATACGATGTTTCCATGGTCTGTAATTGTTTTACAACAAGCACATTTCTCAAGGACCTAATCTTGGGCCTGGGCTCTAGGGCAGAAAACTGAGACATATTATTTCCTCATTCTTTCCTATTTGTTTTCCCATACCATTTTGTCTATCATTTTAGTTTACGATAGTGGTAGAGGTTCTCTCTGAGCTCGTTTAGTTTGTCCTTTTTTGTAATCAAAATTTAATTTTTAATTTTTTCTATTTACCAACCACCATATTTTGAATTATGTTTAGGTTTAATGCTCTGTGAATCTTTCAAACAAGGATGTATAGACTTTTTACGTGTTATATCCCTACGTATTGAAAAATGTAGTGTTATACACCCCCCTGATAGAACCCAATATATTCAGCCAGTAAAATGATTGTTGTGTATTTCTTAGCAACACTAAAATCATAAAATAGTTGTACTCTATGCCTTAAGTAGTATGAGTAATTTCCCCAGAATTTTACTGGTGATGTGCAGCATTACTCTGATACTTCACTGATAAGAAAGGTACAGGTGGCACATTGAGTCCAGCAACATGAATGAAGAGAATGTGCTTTGTTAAGACATAGCAGAAAAATACCACTTTATATGTAGACATTTATTTAGCTTTTATATCAGACATTTTAACAATTGTACCCTGTCATTTCTGACAGCTGTTTCTTATAAGCAAAGCCTGTCTTGAAAACTAATCCTGAGTTCTAATAGTTCTGAGACCTCGTATAATGCTTTATAAGAGATAAGAAAATAGGCATGAGAACTAAAGCTGAAGAGAGAAAAAAGTCTCAGGAGGACAGAGGTGGGCCACAATTAAGGAAAAGAAAAAGATCAGGAGGGATCACTTTTATTGGAGTCTCCAGATGTTTTCAGGTTCTAATATAAAGCCAAAGTGTAACAAAGAGCTCCTGCTTTCTGGTCTCTTTTTTTTTTTTTTTTTCCTCCCCCTACTGTTGTAATATAAATTGATTCTGGGGGTAGAGAGTTTTAAAGTTTTTGGACTGAATAACATTTTTGCATATATTTCCACTATTAGTCAATGAAATTTCTTTTTCTTGCAGAATTATCTTTAACATCATGAAAAAACCTTTTTTCAGAACTTTGTTTTAAAAAGGCATCAACTGATCATAATAAAAAATAGACAAGTACATATAAAGAAAATGTTCAAATAATAGTTCAATTTGTTTATTTATTTTCTTTTTAATATCTTTGAGATAATAAAATAAATTATTATTATTTTTTTAATCCAGTGATGATTTTTCTGTAGTCAGTAAGCAGTTTTCTCTCTCTTCCTCTAGGTACAACGAAAATTCAACCCATTTCAGAGTTATGTATACCAGGGAAACTGAGAAAATAAAAAAGTATTTTTTCAAAATACTTGCAATTTGTTTTAAATAGGAGGATTGGACATTCCACATTAGCTATAAAATAATTAAAATATTTAGTTGAGCATAAGTTAGTTGAAATGGCAGTTTATCATTTTTCTATCTTGATTTGTACAATTTGAGAATTATACAAAGAGGAAGGAGGATGTGAAACCATGACTAATATTGTCAATTTATTCAGCTGATTTTATTTATTTTTCGATGCATAACCAAAGGTTTCAAACTTTTCACATTTCCAGTGTTTCTTAATTATTACTTCCTTCAAGTTCAGGGATCCTTTTCCTCCAAAAAATAGTCATTTTTTAATTTTTAATTTTTTTATTTCAACATTTACTTGTATATAGTTGTGAGGTAAACTGTGTTGTTTCAGTACAAATGTACACTGCACAATGATTCATTTAGGGTGGTAGATAGCATAGTTTCGCACCTGTTACACACAAACAAACATGCACATAATTTAAGGGCCCCTAAATATAATTGAGACATAAATGTCTACATAATTCAATAGAAATTGAGGTTATGATTATAGAAGTCCTATCCTTAATTGTCTTTATGGTTCTTTTAGCAATGTAGTGATAAATTCAACAGTTGATATTATGATAAAATAGCTTCAAAAGCACTCTGTATTGGCATCTTGTGATCAGGCATTATTGGAATCTAGATATCAGTTCTGTGGTTCTATATTTGTCCTGACTACATTATTTAGACTGAGGAGATTTATTTATTTATTTATTTACTTATTTTTATTGAAACATAATTGATTGTATAGCATTGAATATCCATACCTATGTGTAATACGTGATACTAAAATCAAGATAATTAGTATATTCAACAATACACCATGTAATCTTTTTGGTGGCCCTTTACCAGCTTCTTGCTAACCTCGCCTCCCCTTCTCCCTATCCCACCTCTGGTGGTCTCAGTCCTGTTCTCTCCTTTTAAAAGTTCAGCTAATTATTGTGCTTGTTGTATCTTTCTTTCTCTAATTTTAAAATTTATCTGTTCACTTTTTTAGCTCCCAGTTATGAGTGAGGATGTGGTATTTCTCTTTCTGTTCCTGTCTTATTTCACTTAACATAGTTTTCTCTAAGTTCATCCATGTTGCTGTGAGTGGCAGAATATCATTCCTTTGTATGGCAGAGTAGTATTCCAATGTGTATATAAACCATAGTTCCCTTGTTCAGTCATCCATGGATGGGCATTTAGGTTGGTTCCAATTCTTGGCTATTGTAAATGGAGCTGCCATAAGCATGGGAGTGCAGGTATCTCTTCGACATGATCATTTCCACTCTTTCGGGTCTACACTCAGCAGTGTGTTTGCTGGATCATAAGACAGTTCTATCCGTAGTAGGTTGAGGAACTTCCCTAATGTTTTCCATAATGGCTGCACTAATTTACAGTCTCACCAATAGTGTAGAAAGGTTCTTCTTTCTCCTCATCCTTGTCAACATTTATTATTTTCTGTCTTTGATAATAGCTAGGCTAACTGGGGTGAGATGATGTCTCAATGTGGTTTTGATTTGTACATCTGTGATGCTGAGTGATGTTAAGTATTCTTTTGATATGTCCATTGGCCATTTGTATATCTTCCTTTGAGAAATGCCTATTTAGTGCCTTTGCCCATTTTTTAATCAGGTTACTTTTTTTTCTTTTCTGTTAAGTTGTTTAACTTCCTTGTATATTCTGGATATTAATCCCTTGACATATGCATAGCTTGCAAATATTTTCACCTGTACTCCCATGTTCATTGCAGCTCTGTTTACAATAATGCCTTGTTTATCCTAGGTCCTTTGCATTCCATACAGACTTTATAAGCTCCTTGTTAATTTAAACAAAAAGGCACCTAGGATTGTGTTGAATCTATATATCGACATGGAGAGAATGGACCTTTTGAAAATACCCAGTTTTTCAAACTAACATTGCATTTATTATGGTCTTGAGTTTCTCTTAGTAATTTTCTATAGTTTCCAGTTTTAAGGTCCTGTTTATTTTTCATTATATAATTTCCAGGTGTTTTATATTTTGTGGATAAGTATAACCAACAATTTTATTTTATTTTTCTTTGCTTATTGTTCATGTATACAATACATAATAGATTTTTTGTAAGTAAACCTTATATCTGGCAAACTACTCAAATTTAATTGGTATTGTCAATATTTTATATTTTGTATTCTCTGTGTATAATTTATGTCATTTAAAATAAAATGAGTTTAGGTTTGTGGGTTGGTTGGTTTTCCCAATCATAATCATTGGTTTGCTTTTCTTACCTTATTTCAATGGCTCAAACTTTCCATACAATTTGAATTGTAGTGTTGTAAGTGGATTTAATTTTTTACCTCAGTGAGAAAGCATTTAATGTTTCATCTTTCAGCGTAGTGTTAGATACAGATATTTTTGGCAGATTATCTTCATCATATTAAGAAAGTTCTGTTCTATTTCTATTTTCATGAGAATACTTTTTTAAGCAAGAAGTGTTTTTAAATTTTAGCAAATGATTTTTCTGCTTTTGATTTTATTCTTCATTCTGTTAATGTGGTGAATTTAATGAACTGGTTGTCCATAGACAAACCCCACTTTATTATCAGGCATTAACCATTTGATATATCACTGGATTATATTTGTTAGCATTTTAAAAAAAGAATACTTGTGTTGATGTTCATGGAAATATCTGTTTTTCAATTTTCCTTTAATTTAATGTTCTTATCAGGTTTTGGTATCAATATTACACTGGTTACATAAGATGAGATATGAAAAATATTGCTGCGTTTTTATTTTCTATGAAAGACTTTTTAAAACATGGTGTAATGTCTTCCTTAAATATTTTGAAGAAAACATCAGTAAAATCATCTGACCCAGGTCTCTTCTTTTTAGCTGGAATTTTGTTTTAATTAATTTATATTTTAATTAAATTTCTCTTGTGGATGTGGGATTATTCCGATTTTATATTCATTTTTGTGTCAGTATTGGTAAATTAGATTTACAAGAATTTTGTCTTATCAAAATTTGTATTTATTGGTGTAAAGTTATGTATAATATCCTACTACTATATTTATAGTATTTGAATTTTTACTCTTAATACTGGTGATTTATATATTCTCGTTTATTTTTGATCTGTTATGCTAGGTGTTTATCAATGTCATTAACCTTTTCAAAGAGCCACCACCTGGTTTTATTAATTTTTCTGTGTTGCATGCCTGTTTTTATTCTTTGAAATTTCCTTATTTTTAAAAATTATTCTTTCTTTTTTTAATTTGACATGAATTTGCTGTTCTTTATCTAGATCCTTGAGTTGGAAGCTTACATATTTTTTTTAACCATTCTTCTTTCATAGTATATGATTTTAAGGCAACAAATTTCCATAAAAACACTGTTTTACATATATTACACAAGTTTTATGTCACATTTTCATTATAATTCAGCTTAGAGTATTTAAAATAATTCTTAATCTTTCCTGTGTTTTCATTGCTTTTCTTCCTTCCTTCCTACCTTCCTTCCTTCCTTCCTTTCTTTTTTTCCTTTCGTTATTAGTTTACTTTAATTTCCAAACACCTGCAGGGAAATTTCATAGTTATCATTCCACTAGTATCTTAATTTATTTTTCCTCTGGCCAGATAATATACACTGTGCAAGTTTATTTCTTTTTAATTGCTTTCTTGACTGAAAACTTCCAAAAATGGGAAATAAACTGATAAATATGAGAATTGACAGATTAAAATAACAATAATAATTTATTGTGGAATTTAAAACATATGTAAAAGTAAACCAAAGAAGGCAATAGAATACATGGTAGTTGGAAAATGAATGGACTTTAATTATAGCATCACTTGAGAAGTAGGTAATGTATTGTTTTAAAGAAAATTTTAATAAAAAAATGAATATTGTAATCTCAGGATAGCAACTAACAGTAAAAATATAGGAACAATCAAAGCTAAAAAGTAATAAAATAGTAAAACAATTTAAAAACTGAATAAATAAAAGAAAGAATTAGTACTAAAGAAAGAGCAGATGTAACAGATTCAAAAAGTAGCAATATGGTAGACTTAAACCCAACTCGATCATTAATTATGTTAAATGAAATGGTATAAAAATAAAACACGCCAATAAAACATTATTCAAAAGCAAAGGCAAAATAAAGAGGTTTTACAAAAGAGAAAGAGAGAAATAAAGGCCAAATGATCTTAAACTATAAGAAATTCTAAAAATAGTTATCTATGCTGAAGTTAAAGCATGTGAGATGGAAACATTGCACTACTTTCAATGGTATTGTTTTTTGTTTGTTTTCAAAATTTGTAATTTTATAACTGGATGCTTTTAAGTGTTTTCTAGTTGGATTTGATTTTTGGAAATTTTATCATAATAGACATATCTGTGCTTTTCATTGTATTTATCCATCTTCATCTTCATGTTTATTGAGTTACTTGAATCTATTACAATATGTCTTTCATCAAATTTAGAAAATTCTTGGTCATATTTCTTTAATATTTCTTTCGATATTTTCTTCTTGTCTCCTTGTTATACCACAATTACGTATTTTGGATGTTTATCTTTTGGTCCTCAATAATTTTTTCCAGTGCTTCAGATTGGATATTTTCTATTGACCTTTTTTTCAAATCACTGATCTTATCTTCTTTGGGGTTCAGCTTTCTGTTGAACCCATTCATCAAGTCCTTAATTTCAGATGATAGTATGTTGTATTTGTGAATTGTACATTGGACTTTTGTATTGATTCCAAATATATTCTGAAATTCTATTTCCATTCACTTTGTTCATCTTTTACTCCATTTAAAATTTTTTTTTACCATAATTATTTGGATGTTTTTACCTGCTAAATTCAATACACACACACACACACACACACACACACACACACACACACTCTGGTTCTGCTATTGCATAATAAACATAGTCAGCAATATTTTGTGTACTAAATTTATGTGTCATATATTATAGAATCCTGGATTTGTTGGTTTTTCTCCTAAAATTTATTAAATTGTCTTCTGTCATGCACTTAAAATTTCACATAGATTACCTCGATTCTATAAAATGCTTTGTATAATATTTGTCAGGGAAGGTCTATTTCAGGTTTACTTTTAATCCTGAGTTGAAAACATTACTCTTTGGGTGAGCTTTTTATTCACGGTCCATGGTCTTTCTGGAGTTTCAGTAGGAAGTCCAGAATGTTCATCAATGTTACTCCATTCTGCCTGGGCTTGAACTCTGAATTCCAGTTCTCAGCTTTCTACTGTCTCTAAAATATTTTTGCATTTTCTTGGCCTCTAAATGGATAATTCTGCTCAACAAGCACAGATATTGGGGGCTGTTTCTCTGCGGCCTTGTCCTCTCCAAGACTGTATGCCATCAAAGGTCACCTATCTGGACAGCTTTGATATTTAATATCTTTCTCCTCTGCCCTTTTAGGTCTCTCCTCTTTCTTTTCGGGCCCTCTTTCCCCACATTGATTTGGACATTGCTCTCAAGGATAAAGCTGTTGTGAATGTTTGCCTCATCTTCCATGTTTTCTTCTCTCAAAAACTGTGACCTTGAATTTATTATTGCCCAATGTTTAAACAGAGTTCCTTTATATATTATGAAAAATTAAAAAATAGCTTATTATTGATATTACTAGTTGGTTCTTTTTAGAGTGAAAAAATAAACCTGATACCAGCTTCTTGATTATGACTCAAAATGGAAGTTGTGTTGGTGAAAGTTAAGAAGGATTTTCTTCTCTATTCATGTGGAAATGCAAGTTTAGCTTGTTGTACCCAGGTCACAAGTGAACATCAGAAGTTCCTTTATAGTTGCAAGTATTTCTTGTTTCAGCTGCTTTATTCCCTAGATCAGTTCTTCCACTCACAGAATTAGACTTGGTCCTGACACTTAAAATTTAATTCTCCCTTAAGCAACATAAGGAGCACTGCCAAAAATTTTGCACTGCCTCTGAGCCTGCATGTTCTCTTGTGAGCAAAATATTTCAGATACATGTGGTTCAGCCTCCAATGACCCAACACGACAATCCCTTCTTTCACACCTTATTAGAATAATCTGCTTCTTTGTTGATTTGCTGTTTAGGTGGAATTCCTTTTTTAGCTTTATGTAATTACAATACAAACATGCTACAAGTATGAATATATCAACTGTGTATTTTAGGGTAGATGATAAAATAAAAGCAAACATTCTGTTCAGCCCCTGTGTTTTACAACATTCAAAACACAGTCAATTAATCTGTCAAGATACAGGATTCTTCATCCAGAACTCTCGCTGTCATTTCTAAAACTGAAGCATCCTCTTACATAGCTCCTGTTCATCTGACATGGAGGTGTGCTTTTGTTTGTTTTTAGTTTTCATCCAAAACAAGTAATTGTCTACGATAAAGATTCTAAGGGGTTCTAGTCATGAAATCTCTGATTCTCATGAACCTTAAATTAGAGCATTCAGAATGGAAATTAGAATTTGAAGACTAAATAATTAGAAACTAATGCCGATAGTAGGTAACATAAACATGGAATGTTCTCTTTCATTTTACGTTTTTAGCGTTCCATGGAACAGTTTCCTCAACTTACACGTAGGTTAGCAAGCCAACACTGAAGCTGTTACTCTCAGACATGAGAGAATTTGTCTTCGGGTTCATTCAGTTATTGAAAATTACATAACACAATTTTAAAAATACATTTATTTTTCTTTTCTATGCCTGAACGTTTTGGGCATTAATTAATAAGATTTTATACTTGACTTGATTTCCAACAGAAAAGTATACATAACATAATAATTGTTAGTTTAAAATGGTGTATTTTTCCAAAACATAATTGTAAATATTAAAAAGGGATATTAGCATATGCGTGATACTTTAATAACATCACTAACCAAATCCTCCTAGAGATATCTACATTATTTTAAGCCTTTTTGCTATGTCTGGAAATAATACAAATTCTAGTAAGAATCACTGAAATACTATATAATAGAGAGATCTTACCCCAAATTATAAATTTTGGTGACTGACTAAATTTTCTGGGTGCTGGTTTATAAACAGAATACTACTTAGAAATATAATGGTTTTTAAAAAGTAAAACTCCAGCTTAGGGAATCTCATCTTTTTAAGGAGCAGGCAGACCAAAGTAGGACAGATATTGTTCCAAGCTCCATGTGAACCTGAGTATTTACAAAACAAACAGAAAAACATAATACCTACTTTTCTTTTTTACCTGTACAAGCTCTTTCAATATTTTTTGGGCTTCCCTAGAACTGGTCTGCTGCTCAAAAGGTGCTGTGTTTTTGTTTTATTTGTCTGTAATCTAATTGTTTTCAAACAGTATACACAACAATGACATAAAGTGCTTGTTTGAAATGTATGTCCTTTGGCTTCAATCTCAGAGATTATAAATACCAAGTCAAGAGTAGGGCTCAGAAATGTGCTTTATAATACAGTAATGGAAATCTGATGCACGTGGTCCAGGGAACACATAAGACAAATACTTTAAGCACTCTAGGTGCTCCGTGGTGTTGAGAGCATTGCTTAAAAATCGCAACACTTGATTTCCCATATTTTAATGGATGGAATAGGTGATCTAGCCCATCTTTTAGATACATGGAAACGGTGGCAGTATTATCTATTTCTATATTTAACGTCAATCAGCAATCACAGAACCTGGGATGAGGTAATGATAGGGTTACCTGTGCATTACATTTTATGTATATATATCTAGGATGTTTTAGGCATGTTAGCTTAATTACTGCAATGCATACACACACAAACATACACATGCTCAAAAGGAAAGAATAATACACACAAAAAAACACTGTATAGATGAAAACATACCAAGAGAGAATACACGACTTTTAAATTGAGAATACAAAAGAACTGAGGTGGTACCTGAATCCAAACCCATTCATTCTGATTCTAAGCTCAGTGCTCTTCTGATTACACTGCAGTAATACATCCCTATCATTGTAGCTGATTATAAATAATCAGAGGAAGAGTTTACTCATCCATTCAGCTAATATTTATTAAGTGATGACTATGCAACAGGCACTATACCAGATGGTAGATTACAACAGTTAATGAAGCAAACAAAGATTCCTGCCTTTATAAAGCTTACATTTTAGAGTGGAGGGGAAAAAAAAAAGAACAGAGAGAGGAGAGTGTGTGAACCATGTGTGAGTGAAACCATGAGGTGAAAAAATGCCTAGCATGTGTGAGAAAAACCAAAGAAGCTAATGTGATTATGATTAATGAGAAAGGAAGAAAGTAATAGGAGATAAGATAAAAACTCTTGGATAGCTCTGTAGACCATTAATAGAAATTTGGCTTTAAACATGAGTAATATAGAAAGTAATTAAAGTTTTCTGATTAGAGTATTATGATCTGACATGTTTATCAGGTTAATTTCAGTTGCACTTTTGAGATTAGTATAAAATATGTAAGTGCAGAAGCAGGAAAAAACAACCAGAAATTTATTTCAGTAAGTGACAAAAGTGGTGGCAGCCAGTTTGACAGTAGTAGAGATAGCAAAAATGTTATCAGATTCCCTATTATGAGGTAGAAACAATAACATTTGCCCACAGATTAGGCCCTGGGTTTAGGAGACTGGGAAAAGTCAGGAATGACTTCAATGTCTTTCCCTAGAACATCTGGAAAAATAGATTTGCCATTCAATAGAGATGAGAACTACTGTAGAAAGAGTATTTTTAAAGGACTTTTTAAGTTTGAGATGCATAAAAGCCATCCAATTGTGCTTCCTAAGTACGGAGATGAATTCAAGAGTCTAGAGTTCAAGGAAAAATTCATATTGAAATAATAAATTTGGGAGTCTTCCACATATAATGATATTTACATGCATGAGACTGAATGAGATCGCCAAGGGAGTAAACAGAAAGGAAAAAAGAAAAAAAAAAAAAAAAATAGATCCAAGGACAGAGGTTGAGGATGTGAGGAAGAACCTGAAAGTGAGACTGAGAAGTACCCAGAAGTGTAGCAGGAAAGCAGATATGTGTGTTGTCCTGGAGAGCGCGGGAAGAAAGCGCTTTGAGGAAGAGCACATGGTCACCTGTGTCACCCGCTTCAGATAGCATGCAGAATTTAACATTAGGTGTATAAACCTTGAAAGTCAGTGTTGACCTTGGTATGAACAGTTCTCACAGTACAAAAAGTCTGATTGTAGTGGGTTCAAAAAAGAGTGGAGAAAAGGATTTTAAACAGCAAGTTTAATAATTTTTTTCACAGAGTTTAGCTTTAAATGAAAGAACTGAAAATGGACAGTTTTAAGAGGACAGTAATGTTCAGAAAGGGTTTATTTAATATGGAAGACAGACAGGGAAGCTTCTGGTGAAAAAGAAACAACAGAGAGAGGGGAAAACAGTGCACTGAAAGAATGAGAGCAGGGGATTGCCGAGTGGCTTTCTGAGAGGGATGGGGCCTTGTACACAGAAAGGTGACACCCTTGCTCAGAAGGACAGGGGTTTATTCACAGTTATGGAGAGAGTGGAGAGATAATGGCCTTAGATATGGGTGAGGTATAGGAGTTGTACTCTGGGAGCTTGTGGAATTTCTCTCCTGGTTTTATCTGTTTTCTCGGTGAATTATGCAGCAAGGCTGTAAAGTGACTGCGAAGATGAGGGTGAAGGTGTTGGTGAGTTGAACTGAGAAGAGGAGGTCTTTAAGTGTGGAACTGTGAATGGATTATGAAAATCCATTAGTCTGGGTCCCCAGTAGCTTTGTCTGGACAATGGATTTAAACTGAAACCAGTCAGCATCAGTGACGTAGGTTACTGCTTACTTTCTCCAGGCAATGGTTCAAACCTTAGTTTCATTGTCCCTTTCCTATGCTGGTTTGAGTTTTTCTCGTGCATGTGTCAGGTATTAGTCTGAGACTCGTGGAAGTGGTTCAGATAGGAATTCAGAACTCTTAGCTTTCGAAACCTTGTTTTTGGTCTTCCCTGGACATGAGTGATTAAGGCGTGAGGGTTCATACACAGAATAGAAGATGCTCCCACGGGTTATCTCCCTTCAAGGACTGCGTACATTCTACTTCCTGCTGGGTCCTCATTACTCCTGTGTCCATACAGATGGGGCCTCTATCAAAGTTTTATCTTCCTTAGCCTCTGTTTCCATGATACTCTGTGACTAGGATCACATTAAAGGCAAAACCACAAAAAACAAACAAACATAAAAACAGGAACACTGCCCCTGTTTCAATATTCCGAGGTTTGACTCCTTATCTCAAGTCTCCCATCCTTTTGTACTTTTTAGTGTTCTTTATTAGTAATTTTGGTTTTTATTTGTATTTTATCCAGAGTTGTACTTTTAATTAGCAAGACTTCTGGGCTATATTGAGCTTAGACTACCAGACTTAACCCAGAATCTCCTAACTTTATCTTTTGGGTAGAAGTGATATAAAAATTTGTAAACTTTGACCTAGCTACATTTTCTATGATGTAAACTGGTTTTAGGAAAAAAAAAAAAAAAAGAAAGAAAAGAAAGAAAAAAAAAAGAAATAGAGCAGAAATACAGAAAAGTGACCAGATGGACAGAGATAATTTTTAATTCTTGAGTTTCTTATAAACTTGAGTTAATAGATCCATTTGTTTCTGAGAACCAGCCATAACCTGGCCCTTGGGTTTCATGATATTTTAACGTCTTCATAAGATATTACCTCCTTCATACTTAATTTTATTCTTGGTGGATTCTCTTATTTATAATCTGAACGGTCCATGGTAAGATATAAAAACTTTAAAAATTATTTATTCTGAATTCCAGCTGATTTCAAGCCCTTTCCAAAGAGAAGCGACTATGAGATGAATCAAGCACAAAAGGATATTCAGGGACACATTCTCGGCCTATGACTCTAGAAGTTTGAAGTTTGAGGAAAGGAGGAAAAAAAAAATTTTAGAAAGACCTTTTTTATTGAATAGGCTCTCATTTGTATTTCTTTGAAGTCATCTTCCTGTGTTGATGGCACGGAGTCATTTTATTATAAATTTAGCATCTTGCAATTCACATCCTGTGCCATGCAGGTAGAGTAGATGTGGGCCACACACACAGAAACACAAGGTTGAAATTTTTCTTTCTTGTGGGTGCTCTTTTTTCCACCAAACGCCCAGAAAGACTGTAATCTTTCGAGCTGTTTCTCTGGATATTCTATAAGATAAGAATCGTCTTAAATGGCATTCTGAAGGAGGCTTCAGCCTACTTCTCCGACATTTGCAGATCTAAAGCATATCTTTTGTTCTCTAATAGGAATTAGACTCAAACTTCAGAGTCAGTTTGAAAACTTTGCTGGCCCCATGTGTCAGCTTCTTCTGAGAACTCTGGTTTTGCTTTCTCTTCTCATTTTTGGCATCTGAATTCTTCTTTATTTCTAGCTCAACTTTGTATTTTTTTTCTTATGCTTTTTTCCCTCTAATTTATGTTGCTTTTTTTCATGTTAATGAAGTGTTGACTTATCAAAATCAGTTGGATTCATATGGTATTTTCCTGGAATTCTTTAAGAAAAATCTACACGTCTGATTCCAAAATAAACAAAATGTAAAATAAAACCATGTCATGGGACAAATCTTCTGACCTAAAAATAAACATGCTCCTTTTGTTGTGCTAGGGATTTTAAATAGTTCCCCTGATTTAGCAATCTCCTTTGGTGGGTGAGTTAAGCTGGTAGTCCATGGGAACTCTTTGGCACAATGAGGTCATGAAACTAAATCTTAAAATTATGTTGCTAAATTGCTATCATGTTATAAAAAGTTCTTTTTTTTTCCTCTGTTCTTTTTACCTTTGCCAGAAAATTCTGGTGTTGTTTGAGTCTTCAAAATTTTGATAAATTTTGAACATGCCAGAATGCAGGTGGGGGTATAGTCAATTATGTGTCTTTCTCTGTGAGAACCATGATCTGATATTCTTAGCACCTGGACAATGGGCTGTTGTCTAACTCTCTTTCATTAACCCTACTCCTGCTTTCTGGGACACATAGTAGTAGATTGAGGCTCTACAAATATTTGAAGTTTATATCTCCGTTTGTTTCCCTTCCATTTGACTAGCAAGAATGCCAATGAAAACTTTCTGTCAGAGTCACCAAGATGTTCAATTTTTCTTTTTCTTGGCATACAGTCACTACAAACCTTACCACAACCTGCAGTAGAGAAACTGTAAACAGAAATTTAAATGATCAGCCCTTACACAATAGAGCTCCATTGCTGTATGGGACATTTCCCTGCTGGAAGAGTCTAACCTCTCCTTACAAACAGTGAATCTTCTCAGATTACCCCCTCGAAGCATATTGCACTTTCTGAGAGAATCTGGGAGTTTGAGAAAGTCAAAGGCAAAAGTCATATCCATTGGGGAATAAAGCAAAGACCTGAAATGGGCAGAATAGCTGTGAGTAAAGAGCTAAGCATAGGCAGGGAACTTGGTGCTCACTCAGTGCATAGTAGCTAGTCTTACCATTACTGAAATAAATAATTACAATTTATATTGGTGAATGCTGTAATATTTATAAAGTGATTTCATATAAAGCAATTGATTTTGGTATGTGCAACAAATGGTGGGTATCTGTCGGGCTAGGGCTCACAGACCCTTCAAACCTGTTGTACAGACTGGGTCACAGACCCTCACACACAGGTCACAAACTAGGTAATTGGGAAAAGATCCTGGGAGCTGTTGGCAGAGTTGACATGCTTTATTCCGATGCGAGCTCAGTCCTCAGCTTCCTCAGCAACAGCGGTGGCCTCCCAGGACACTGGCAACAATAGCTTGTAGCAACAGCCTCCAGCAGCAGTAGCGGCCCCCTTGTGCCCCCTCTTCCCCAGGCATACCGGGGGCTGGGGGTGCCTTGTGGATCAGAGCCATTCGTCCTTTATTCTCAAGTCTGATAACTCAGAACACCTGGGTGCAAGTCAGACAACCCAGGAACACCTGGGTGCCCATGAGTACCCACAGCAGACAATAACCAAGGAACACCTGGGTGCATGTGCACAGTTACATTTACATCAAATAGGCTAGGTCATGCTCAGCAAGATTCCAAACATCTGAGGGATTCTGACCATTTACTTTCACTTTCCTTACAGTATTTTTATCTTCACTTTACCAGAGGAAGCTAAGGCTCAGAATTCAATGCCTCCTGCTTCTTTTCCATTTACCACGTGGCCTTCAGGACAAAAAAAAAAGATCAGGAGAACTCAGTCTCCTGATTCTCACAGTTTCTTCATTCAAAAAGTTGTTATATGACTTATCCTGGTCTAACCAATCAAGGATAACAACAGGAAGCAGGTGATAGAGAGCCCCCATTTCAGAAAAAGAGCAAGAGAGAGAGAACTTTTTTCTTTAGCAACCAGAGTTGACTTTCCTCTGGGGGATAATGTTTTAAAGGGAGATAAAGAATTTCCATAACCTCTTTCGAGTATAGACAGCTTGAGGCCACACTCAGATATTCACTGAAATATGGCATTATTAATTAGCCCTTGAAGAATAAAAATTATGACTGGAATACATGGAATTCTTAATAAACACTATAGGTGGGCTGAAGGGTACTTCACAATACATGTGAATTTATAGGCAAAGAAACAATTTCAGTTCTACTTTCTGGGAAGACTTCAAGGGCCTAAAGTTAAAGTCTGTGTATTTAGTCAATATGATGGAGAACTGTCCTGGATGCTGATCCTGGCCCTTCTCCATTTTCAATGTTTTCTTAGAACCAACACTGTTTGGGATCCAAAACCAGCAAGAAAACAAAAACAAAAACAAAAAACAACTAAACAAATAAAACCCCTCGCCTGTCTCTTGGGGTTCTTGCTTTCCATACTTCCCCACCTTGGACTGCCTGCCTCGCCCCAGGCCCCCTCTTCCCTGGAACCTTTGATAGAGAAACTCTTTAGATTCTGATCTAGGTAACACAGGGCCTGGGTACACATACATGTTTTATTGGTTTTACTCAAAAGCGAATTGACCTGCATTTTAATTGCAGCTTTTCTTATTTTAGAACAGCTGGTATTCTTTATGCTTTATTGATGCATTTTGCTTACCTACTTATTGTATAATTATAATAACCTACTTATTGTATATATTATAATAACTAAACTAGTTATTTCTTTATATCCTAGAAGTAATATATATGTTGAAAAAAATTCATTGTGTACTGGTAGCTAATATATAAAAATAGCAGCTGCAAAACCATTTTTTTATATTTTTAATAAAATTATAAATATATAATCAAATGAGAATTCTTTGCATAGTGCTTACATTTTTGGGTTTTTACACCAATATATCGTTGAAAATTTTCCAATTTTTGTGATATATAAGTTCTTATCTTAGTGGAATTACATTTATCATTATAAATAGAGATGTATACCACCTCCTCACTTCAGCTTTGACACAGGTTTCTTATACTTTAGGGTTTCATATAAGATTTTGTTTGAACAAAAGTACCTTTTTTGGTTAAAAAAAAAAAATACTGTATCTCAGGCTAGGGCTCACAGGCCCCTCAAACCCGTTGTTGGGCTGGGTCACAGACCCCTCAAACCCATTCTGTGCGGGCTGGGTCACAGACTCCTCATATGCAGGCCACAAGCCAGGTAATTGGAAAGATCCTGTGAGCCACTGTCAAGGTTGACATGCTCCATTCAGATGTGAGCTCAGCCCCCGGCCTCCTTGGCAGCAACAGCAGCAGCCTGCAGAAGCAGCTTACAGCAGATCCAGCAGCATTGGCAGTGGCCTCCCAGGGTGACCTAGGGGCACTGTGGATCAGAGCCATTTGTCCTTTAAACTTAAGTCAGATAACCAAAGACCACCTGGGTGCACATGTGCAATTACATCAGACAATAACCAAGGAAAACCTGGGCACATGTGCTTGGTTAACACATTAACATTTAAACAAACTAAGTCATGCTCAGCAAGATTCCGAACATCTGAAGGAGCCTGACCATTTATTTCATTTTCCTTACAACGGTCCTCTTTTATTAATTGAACTTGAAATTAAAATCACTGCAATATGTCTACAGACTATATTTACAGTCCCTCATTAGTAGAAATCTATACCATAAATTAGAGCCATGTTTCCTGTTCCCTTCTCATGGTCCATTCTTTCTGGCTTTTATTCTACTTTCTTCTTCCAGAAATGTCTTTAATGTTCTTATTTTATAAAATTTTACGTGATTTGAAATCAATTTTCAAATGCCATTCCCATTTCCATGCCTTCTCTGATCACCTACCCCCATAACAAATGTGTTTTCTTATGACTCTATTTTCTAACCCTTCCTAGCCTTTTGTTTGTACAGTTCTTAAGTAAATTTCTATTTTGCAAAGCTGTTTTACATTCTATTCTCAAATATATGTAATTTAGAGAAAAAAAAAAAACTTTCTCCCTTTTCTAAAGGTACGAAAAGAGGAAACCACATAGGAATTCATTAAATATTTATACAGAATTGTCTTAGACTGCTATTATAGACTTTTTGAGTGGATTAGAATCAGAAAACTCAGTTTGTATTCTAACTCCATTACCTAAAGTAGCATTACTTTTGATAAAACTTCCTGAGATTGTAATATTTTTAATTTTCAATTTGTTCTTCTACAAAACAGATTATGTGAGAATACTTCCAGGTTCATGTGAGATTAAATTAAATAACTTAAAAATAAATCATTTTTGTAAGAGCACTTTCTATATTATACATTTTAATCAAAATCTCCATTTTTATTATGCTCATCTGAATATAAAATTGGATGGATAAGCATTCAACAGGTTAAAAATTTTTGCATAATTAAAGTTATTTTTCTTTAACAATTGATTGATCGCAATTGACTTGAAATTTATCAACATATGTTGTTCTTAGCCATTTATAAAATTTTATAGGTCATTCAAGGATAGAATCCATTCTGTCCCCTAAATGTGTCACTCTATCGAGTTATACTTAGAACTAAAAAGCTAGCAGGCACTACAGACTGTTAATTAGCTACAGAGGTCAAGTATCTGTGATCCAAAACTTAAAAATTTCAGGGTATCTAGACTTCAATCCTAGAATTGTAAATACCCAAGAAGCGTATGTATGGTACATCCAATTAATTTACTTTCCAATCATAGTTCATTTTTATCTTTCTGTGAAGGGAATGGAGCTAAATTTCTGGTGAAAATGCTGAATAAAGGATAGATGTGATTCCATGTTAACTTCAAGATTTGGAATTTAGCATGTATCTTTCTCCTCTATCTGCAAAAATCTTTTTCTAAGGAAACAAAACACTCATTCACATGAGAGTAAACTCTTAGAGCAACCTCCATCTCCATCACCATCTGCTGCCTCACCCAACTTGTCACCAAATCCTATCAATTCTCCTTCCTAAGTTTGTCTACCTTCCATTCTCTGTCTATGCTGCCATGGTCTTTTTTGAGTTTTCATCTGGTATTTATTATAATCTCCTAATTGATATAATTACCTCTAACTTCTTTTTTTTTTTCCTTACCCCTTCTTCTCAGTGTCACTAAAAATGCACACTGAATCATGTTTCATTCCTTTCTTACATACACTCATTTGCTTTCTATCCCCTGTATTCATATAACATTTATACCCCTATGTAAGCTCTGCAATGCTACTCAGAATCTTGACACAACATATTTTTCCAGTTTCTGCATTATAAGCAAAAAATCCTCTTAATAATTAGATTATCTGTTGTACACACACAATCACATACCCGTACATTATATATATATATAATATATATATATAGCTTTTTTTATTATGTATATATAGCTTTGGATGACTTGTTTAGTTGGAATTTCCTTTCCCCATTTCCGGCCTGACAGCACCCTACCTCTCCATTACAACATACATAAATGTCACTTCCTATGTTAATATTTCCCTAGCCAACTTCATTCCTAGAATTACTTTCTCCTCTCTTTTTGGATCCTTCACATATCAATGTTATCAGTGTTTCTCTGATTTGTTTTGCAATCGCTCTTATTACTTGCCTTTACAACAAATTTGAGACTTTCAAAAATCAGACACCATGTCTTTCCCATAGCTGTACCTTTTAGTCCTTGGCACATTTTTGGCCCTCTATGAATATTTATTGTTGTTTTGAAAAAGAAATAACAAAAAGGAGAGCTCAAATGGTCTGTGAAGAAAGGGGAGGAGATAGGGCATGTGAAACAGAATCCTTCACAGTGTAGTGTTTTTCATTCTTCTCCCACAGCTCACTTGCCATTTCCAGTAAGTCCCATTACTCATGGGCTGTTATTACCCAGGTCTTCACAGGAGAAATGTTATTCTATTTCTGGCTGCTCTCTGCAGCACTTGTACTTCATTATTTCTCCCCAGGCTTCAGTGTCCTTCAGTTTTTTTCTTTTTTTCATATTCCTTTTTTCTTCAGTGGTATCTGGGATAAAAGGCTGATGTCAAGTAATCAACCTCACTTCTTTTGAGAAAATTTTTTAAAAAACCCAGTCTGAACTGATGGTTTATTTTATAGACAGAAGTACCTCTCCATATTCTGTGCAAAAACCTCCAAACATTTCAGCACAATGTGGTGTGATATGCCAATTGATGAAATGCCAAAGCTTCATAATGGAAAAGTAAGAAAAGGATCAAAATTCTTTTCACCTATGAAAGTGCTATTAGCTCAGCTAGCACTTAACTGGTGAAATGAATATGCCCTGGAGCAGAAGTCTGATCTTTGGCAGCTGCAGCACCTAAGACCCACTGGCTGTCCTTTGTTCCTGCTTAGTCATTCTTACTTCCTAGGGAGGATGATATGATTTGGATTAAGTGCCTCTTATCCTTTTTTTTTTTTTTTTTTTAAATCACACAGTGATATGTTGGGTGGATCATACCGGGTTTTCCCACTTGCAAATTCATCGTATTTAATGTGTTGTCAGTTTAGCTTACTGACAGCACCTTTCATGTTCTGCCATCCAGATTTATTCTACCAGAGTACATTTCGATGGCATAGAACAGAAGAGGAAACGAGTGTGGGCATGGGATTGAGGAGGCAAAACAAGGAAGGTTGGCACATGGTAATGATCATTCGAGTTATGTAATTATGTCCCCCAGAATAAAATGTAAAAAAAAAAAGAAAAAGAAAAAAAATTGCACCTTAAGGTGTCACTATACAAGAAAATAACAAGCAGCAAGATATCCTGAGTTCAGAATGGTGTTGTAGCAATTATGCAGTGGAAAGGTTTCTGATAATTTCTTAATAAGTTAAAGTTGGGTAAAATATATACATTTTCTGTCTACATCCACTTTGGTAAAATAGAATAAATTCTGAAAGAAAGGGGGCAGAAGGCACTCCTATGTAATATGTAGCTAGATTGTGTGGCACCAGATCAATGAAATCTCCTCAAAGTACCTACTGCCAAATAGGAGTGGTTCTTTCCTTTATTAGCTATTCAGTGGATGTTTCATTAATAGGGTTGACAAATTTAGTGAATAAAAATAAAGGACAGTGAGTTAAGTTTGAATTTCAGGCAAAAAACTTTAACAATAGTATATTCCATGCAATATACTAAAACATTAATTGTTTATCAATAATCCATTTAACTGGGCTTCTATATTTTAATTCGTAATGCCTTTTTAGCAAGTTACAAGTTTTTTTTAAATAGGCATAGCTTTTCTCCTGTTTTAGGAGCATGCATTAACATGAGATAAGCAAAGAATACTAGATATACCTGGCATAGAGTATAATTTACTCTAATCCTCAGAGGTCTTTAACTAGAGGGAATATTGTCAATTATTCTCTGGCCTTCTGAGCCCCGTTATGTTAGAGCTAGAGAGAATCACACAAGACAGGCCTCTGATGGGTACATGCTTACCCTGGGACTCCAAAATTACACAGCTGAGCCTCTACCTTGACGGATCTCTTGTATGTGAACCAGACAACATATCAAGGACATTTATAGCAGTGTTGTTTGCACAGGTAAAAAATTAGAAACAATGAGTTGTCTATTAATAGGAAAATACAGGTCCAGGGAACAGAATAAAGTTATTTATAAAGTTGTAACTATTTTATTAAGAAATTATAAAGGCAAATCACAAAAAGTCTAAAACTTGCCATATGCATTTTAAACAAGACCATCATGTCAAGGGCGTTTTACTATTCCAACTTTAGAGATGAGAAACTGAGGCTAAGAGAGAATAAGTAATTTGCTGACTGTCACGCTAGGAAGTGACAGAGTTAGGACTCATGTCAATGTCTGCCTTCCTCTGCAGCTTATTCTCTTTTCATTTCACTTAGTCCAACCCAGTTCTACAAATATATGTCTGTGCTAGTTATTATAGAGTAGTAATCTACTTTTAGAAATTGTATTCTTTTATATCTAGAAATTTGTTGAAATTTTGAAAATTCTGAATGATTTAAATATATATGTTTTCAGGTCCATCCAGCTTATTAGCAGAGTTTTCAGGTGGCCTATCAGGCAGTCAGGTAAATAGAACATAATTTAAAACATAGAGGGAACTGGTAATTCAGCTCAGCATAGTATTTGGGATCAGGATCTTTCTGATATGTGGTATTTGAGTCTAAAAGCAATAGCACACGAAGTCCTATTTTAAAATAGAAAAAAAGTGCATTAAACTATATTCTGTAGTTATAGTTTAATCAAATGTTAGATTAGTTTCAGACTTAGGGTTTGTTTCTGAAGTAGGTGCTTCTGATATTGCAGAAAATATTCTGGTTAATGAAGATTCTGTCTAGTATGCAACATAACTATCATGTGCACTGCATGTATCCATAAAATACAAAGAATGAAGCTTATCCATGAAGTCTAGATGCAGAAATTTAAGCATGTTTAAAAACCTTTTACATAAATACAATCAAATTTTCCATTTCTCAGCATACAGAAGGCTTATAACCATGAACTTTAATGTTGGCGACAAGGAAAATTTATCATATTCCGTAAGCAATATCTAAATACGTAATCTTCTTCAGATACAATATTATAAGAGGTGATGGTTAAAACGTCTAAATCTGTAATATTCAAGATGAAAGGAATTACTCATTACTTGAGAATGAAGATAAAAAAGAGCAGAAATGTCCAGTTCCTTAGTTAGTTTTGAATGTTGGTGATAAGGAGGAAATTTAATAGTGTAATGAGTAATGGGCCAAATTTTCTCACATGCATTATTTTTGAATATTTTCCAAAAAGCTTATCACAGTGAGTTAAACTTTTGGAATGGGATAACTTCTAGGAAGTACTGAAAAGATAAATATATTTTAATATTGGCTCATTTGTGTTATGTTTCAAATTCTGTCTTTGAATAAAATTATTGAAGATACCCTTGAAATGTTTCTTCTTCTAGGTTTATGTGTTAGTGAAAAAAAAATTGGATTTCTTTTTTAATATATTACCTAAAAATATTTCAAGGGGTTTGATGTTGTTAGACTTATATGTTTAATTTGTTCATGAATGTTAAAATCTATGTTTATGTGTGACTAGCATTAGTGTATTTTTTTTAGGACAACTGTCTATAGTGTATGTTTTAATATAGCTGACATTGAATATGAACCAAATGAAATATGTGTATAAAAATAAAATAACAATTATGTTCAATTATGTTTCTCTTTGTAAATACTTTAAAAATTCTTTTACATAAGTGAGCATTCCACATCATGCCAAACACAGAGTAGGAGGTAGTGGGAGACTAGGTAAACTAAATTATTCATGTAAATAACTTTTTATACTTAAACTAATGTTTAATTTTTACCTTGTAAAATCTGAAAAAATGGAATTAAACTTTATTTTGATAAATTATATACAACTTATAGAACTCAAAATACCAAATAGATTGAGTTAAATTATAAAATATTAGCACATGTATATTTTTGGTGAAGAAAGTGAACATTTATCTGTCAAAGTATGTCATTTCTTATAATCCATGAAGAAAAATATTTTTTTATAATTTAATTGAACCAGAAAAGAATTAATCTATTTATCAGAGCTGTAAAGTGAAATTATAGTTTTCCTAAAAAAAATGGACTTATAAAAATGTAAAAAAAAAAAAAAACACACACCATAAAACCACTTGAGTAAGAATTAATCTACTGGACTATTTAGTACCTGTTGTTTTTCACATTACCTTTATGCATTTCTAAGTTTTCATTTAAAAAGTCATGTATGATATCTTTACTCAGTTAAAAGTAGGTAAAAAATGAAAAGTAAAATTTTCCATCATTAGTTGGAATATTTAAACTACTATACCATTTAAATATATTTAGTGTTTTATTATGTTAAGATAAACTATTTACCGTGAGTTTTCCACATCAACAATCATTATCTTTTTTCTTTTGTGGTGTTTATTATTGTTAACATATAGTATAGTTATATGCCAATATTTGTACTGTATCTGCTCTTTACCTGCCTCGATATCTGTGAGTGACTATTAATATACTGTAGAGAAAATAGTATAATACATTTTATAGGAAAAACATTTTAAATGTTGTATTGCCCCAAAAATGAAATCCTCTTCATTTGAATCATTTATTAAACTTCAAAATAATGGTGGCTGATGAAAATGACCCTTATCTCTTAATGACCAATACCAAATTAAATTAATGTATAATTATAAAACATTACATAAAATACAACCATACAATTTAATTCTATGTTATATTAAAATAACTCAGCTTTGGCATAAAATGCTTGAAAATATGCAAGGTCAAACAGTATATTTTAATAGGTTCAAATATAACAAAAATGATATAATTTCTGTACTACAGCATAAAGTATGTATGGATGATTGTATACAATCAGAATTGTGAAGTAATATAGAAGTAAAACTGTAAAAAAAACCTTAAATATTAAATGTTTAATATTTAGTACAATATTAAGGGAAATACTACATTAAATATATAAGGGAAATATAATATTAAATATATAACCATAAAGTTACACAAAATACTGGTCATCCTCACAAAATTTCTATGGAATCCTAAGTAATAAACTTATGAGAAGAGACATTATATTTGTGTTTTAATTCATTATTACATCTCCAACATCTGGTACAGGGCTTGATGCAAACTAGACATTCAATACATGTTTGTTAATGAGTAAAGGAAATATATAAATCAGAGCTTTCCTAGTCTTGCTTATGTTCAAATTCAGACACAAAAAAATGGTTTCAAGTTTAAACAGAGCACACAGGAGAATGATTTTTTTAATATACATATACTTAGTTGAAGATTAGTTGTATAAAATTCAAAACAATATTAATAATTCTCATTGTGTGAAAATATATTTCTAGATTTGTTAATTTTCTTGCATGAAGTCTTCCCAATCATAATCAAAATAAAGACCAATATTTTTGTAACTTGGAGGTCTATTTTGAATGTGTGAAATTGTACAATATATGCCACATTTGGGGGGATTCTTTAATAGACACTTGGTGATGGACCATTATTATTTATTTAAATGAAATCATAGTGTGAGTTAGTAAGTAATCTATTTAATTGCAATTCCATATTAGTTCTATTAATGAAATATATCTGTGCATAGTGTCACTGTGCTTAGGCTGTGATTGTCCATTATAACTCTCTTACCAACCTGTGAAAAGTTGAGTTTGGCTAATTAAATTTCATATTTTAAGGCGTACATTAGTAAGTTTAGACTTGTGTTTTTATAGAGATAATTTCTTGATTATTTGTTTAGTGCATACTTAAAAAGCAAATACACAAGAATCAGAAAATTTTGTTTGCTTTCATAAACAGACTTTAAACACAATCAAAACATAACTGAGGAAATGAACTGCAATAAAAAAGAATGATTCATATTGTGATAATATCTTACTGACCTTTATTTTATTTATTTATTTATTTATTTTTTTTTTTTGTCGTTTTTTCGTGACCGGCACTCAGCCAGTGGGTGCACCGGTCAGTCCTATATAGGATCCGAACCCGAGGCGGGAGCGTCGCCGCGCTGCCAGCGCAGAACTCTACCAAGTGCGCCACGGGCTCGGCCCCTCTTACTGACCTTTAATTTACCTTTTTTTAAAAAATAGAAAACAAATTTACTACGGAAAGATCAGAAACCACGTTAACAACTGCACTTATAATTGTGATTAGTGCAATTTGCAAAAGTGCAATTTGCAATAGTGTGGTATCAGTGGGAAAAATCCTGGATAATGACTACTCACAGTGATCAAGGGTATATTTTCGTATCTTTATATTAATTTCAGCAATTCTAAACACAAACTTTTAACATTTGTATATAGCCTTCTCTCAATTTTGATCTTTTATAGTTCTCTAAAATATGTCCACCCATACCACAAATTCAGGGGATTGTCATTTCATTCTAAAACAGCCTTCTTGGAATTTTTATTCTTCATACTTTCTCACAAGGGTATGAAGAAAATCTGAGCATAATTAGAATGATCTGGTGTGGTATAGGGTATATCATCAATTGGTTCTTTTACAAAATAGGTGGTACAGCCACCATTCTCAAATATTTGGTTCAGGAATAAATTCTTCATTTTAAGCCTGTATGAGAACTAAGGTCCTAATGGTTGTACTTCACAAGTCATACAAACAGAAAAACTATAACAGAAGAAAAGCATCTAAATGAGAAAATTCAAATAATTATTGCCATCAAAACAATACACAATTAAATACCTTTAAAATCCTGCGTTAAGGAGGAACTCGTAAGAAGCATCATTTGAAAGTTCAATTGCACTGAGGTTGTTTTTTGAGCTTGCCAGATAGTTTGATTTTGAACATCAATTTTATTTCTGCCTCATATCCATTTTGTGTTAAATGAACAATATTTTCAACCACACTAATATATCAAAGCTATTGATTCTTTCAAGTGAGTTGCATAAATGTTTCACTTCAAAGCATTTTAATACATACATAATACTTCTCAGTCTTCATGCCACGAATAACTAGTGACCTTTATGCTGCTGCTTGTTCCAATATTGCTTTCACTTCACAATTAGGTACAATTCCAGGGAAGGCTCATGTAAGTGTGGATGGTCCAATCTTTGGAAACTATACACACAATTAAAGTCAGGGCCACCTCTCTGTCATCCAAGGTAAAGAGAGATACATTAAAACTAACAAAGCGATAAAAGGGGCTTGAAATTGAAACCGTTTAAAAAATGACAGTTTAATGAAAGCAGTGTAAAAATACTATCAGTCTGATGGAAAACATCTGTCCTCCACGAATCTTGAATGATGGAAGGTTGTGAAGCTCTTAAGGAATGTGCTGCCAGCCTATGGTTATATCAACAGCAGGTCAGACATGGACTGTCTCTCTAATATCATAGTTATGGCTGTTCAAATATAAACCATTGCAACTGATACTTTGTCTTCAGCATTGCAATAGGTTTCTTTAAATTCCACTTTTCACTGATAGTTGGGCTTTTTCAATGGAGAGTGGGAATAATGCCACTGAAATATAAGGAGGAAAAAAAAATCCTAAAAGAGCAGATTTTAAATGTCCTCACCTGAAGAAATAATCATTGAGAACTGCCTAGCTATTTGTATGGCAAAAAGCTTATAAATTTTACAATTCTAGATATTACAGTAATCAAAAACAGAGATGTCCTGTTATTTTCCCTTAAGATTTAATTAAATCATGGTTGTGATCGACAGTTCATGATTTCTTTTGTTTTTATTTTAACAGCCTTCACCACTCCCACTACCAAATCATTTATAACTGGAAAGGAAAAATTTATGTGGTCAGGTAAATGTTTGTAACAACTGTGAGATAAATATCATCATTGTGTTAACAAAGGGTTAATTTGTTTCTCCATAGAATCTAAACTATTATGACAGACTTCCACATGAGAAAGGAGAAAATTTATGTATCTTCCAAATTGGCTATAAGTAAGAGGGTTAGTCTTCTGCCCCAAATTTGGAAAAAAATGGAAGCTAATACATTCATTTAAAAATCTCTATTTTTTTTTCCTGTTCTCTCATTCATCAGGTAATTTTGAATTGAAATTTTGCAGGTGAAAAGCCAATAATGTGGAATAAACAATTTCCTCAGAGATAAGAAAAAAAAAATTGAATTGCTTCTCACCTGCAAAAGTAGTTAATTCAGGTGTTATTCAGACATGTTAAATGTTTAGTTACACGTGAATTTAAAATAAATGTGGAAATTTCAGTTCTTCAGAACTTTGACTGTTTATTCCATTGATGTTTTTCCATTTTTTTTTTTCCTTTTAGGTTAATTTTTATCAAGTCTATCATGGAAATTTCAATTATTTAATCAGTCTTGTCTTCCTCATATCTAGCATTATATTCTGCTAAGTGTACATGATTAGGGGGGCAGGGGCGGTAGGAAAGGGCAGGAAAAATACCTATAGTCACTGTGTACAAAATATGACTTCTCTATTTGTGTCTGTCAGTACTTTTTTTTTTTTTAACAAAGCGTGAAAACTGATATCCTAATTGTACTGGTTTTAGATTATAAGTCACTTTCTATAATTCACACCCCAGTGTTACAGAAGGAGGGACTTTCCCCTGAAAATTGAAGCAAACTCACAAAGTGCCTGGGTAACTTTGGGTTACCATAGATTGCACCAAATTTTTTCTGGTGCTCTGAAAAAAATCTCATCTTGGTGAAAACTTTATTTCAAAGGAAAGTTCACTTGAGTTTTCCAGCTTATATAAAATAGTGATTTATATCTTTACAATATTTGATGAAATAGAAGTTATTTGGAGACCTCAATATTTTTAAATATTACGTAGTAATTTTTTTCTTTTCTTTTCTTCTTTTCTTTTCTTTCTTTTTTTTTTTTTTTTTTTTTTTTTTTGGTAATTCTTTATGCTTGGGAATAACCCAAGTGTGAACTTGGTCAAATTTTATATAAACTCACTTTATTTCTCTAATCCTGACCATCTATGTATTTTCCAAAACACATCTAACTTAATATTGAGTACAAATTACCCTTCATATTTAGGAAAGAAAATTTCTATAGAGGATTTAAACATAAAAATCCATAATAATTTTTCTGACATATACTGGTAAAACTAATTTTTATTTAGCACTCTCCTTTCTAATGATATTTGAAGGTTCCTGGTATATCAGGAGGAAAAACATCACTGAGTGTTAAATATATTTAAAAACACTCTTTAATACATGAACTTTAGGTCAGGGCAGTTTACTGTATTTGTCAATTTAAATAACATGGATTTTCTGAGAGCTTGTCAGTCAATAATATAATATGTCCAGTTTATAAATAAGCTATTAGCTTACAAAGCTATATTTAAACATAAATGATAGTGAAGAGAAAAAATCTACAAACTGGTTAATAAATGAAACTCTATGAGTGCCATTTCAATATAATATTAAATATAAAAAATGATAGTTAAATATATCCTAAAATCTTATTATTCCATCTCTGCTTCAGTTATATTAACATTTCCATCAGAATTTCATTTCTCAGTAAAAATTGCTGTCTTTTCCTCTGCTGATAAAATGATGTGAGTCAATTTGTCACTTGGCCCTTACCATTTAGGATTCCCCTTTACATAATTAAGGATTCTTAATCTCAATTAAACTCAATATATCTTCTTTCATTCTAAGTAACGTGTAGTTTAAATTTATACTTTTCACTAATACGTTAGTCTTTACAGTGACACTCTCTCTTTGAGTTTTCTTTCCATTGGTTATAAAATTGAGAAATGTTTTTCACAAATCCTGTCTTCACACAGAGCTTGTATGGTATAGAGTGTGTAGTTTTAGTCCAGTATGAGTACACCTGGCTTAGAATCCTAGTTCTCTCCACTGCGTTAATGCAGAGCCTCTATACATTAGGTTCTCCTAGTTTCAGTCCTTTTCCTCCACTTCCCCACGCATTCATTGCTTGCAGGGTTAAGACACAGTCTTGCAGAGGTCCACACATTCAAAATAACCTATTACGACAGTGTGATTTCAGCACCATCAGAATAAAAAACACAAAGGCATGGAAGATGCAGTTTTAGTTTTCACTGTAACATTAACACAAACAAAAAGAAGTATTATTTTCCAATTCTTATTTTGCTTTTTAACCCTAAAAATTTTGAATAATATTTGAGGTTTTAGCCTTATCTCTAACAAAGTTGTTATAATAACTAACCTCCTTACTAATATTATGGTATTCACTTTCACAGTCTTCTCTGAGTCTACTGATAAGTAAGCGATTTCCATCTGCACTACTATGCTTTGTTTCCAGGAACCAGGTGTCCTATGGAGCATCCTCTGCTTAATCTAAGGAGATTAAGACAGTGAATATCACATTGCTTGTTGCCAATCCAGAATCACTTTTACCCATCAATTATTTACAGCAAACACATAGACCCAAACTGCTCTACATGAGATTCCAAAGCAGAAGCTCCGATAATCTCGAGTCGCCTTGCAGGACGCTTCTGAAGCAAACACTGGAGAGCAGATACAGACAAGCGGGAGCACGTTAGACCTCTGAAAAGTAGAAACATCAGCTGCAAGGACATTTTTACTTGTTTAAATTACTGTTTAACTCTGTCTTAAGAATGGGTAAGGCCCCAGTTTTTAAAATAACTTCTATCAAATTTCACAGCAAATAATATGCCTAACATAACTAGCCATCCAAGGGAACGTGGGAATAGAAATTAAATAAAAAATAGAGACTAGAATAGTTTCCATTGCATTTGGACCTTAAAGTAAGGCACTTTATCACTGGGAAATTATTTTTAATGCTTATACTCACTATTGAGGAACAATTGCTATGGTTTTAAATTTATAGGATTTTCTTTATTTCACTTTGTATATAGATTTTTTTTAAAAAACAGAAATATAATGGCACAAAGTTCCTTATATTGTTTTCTCTTTCAATAAGTTATTTAACAGTATGTAATAATAAAAAAAAATTCTTTTCAGCTGATTAGCTCAGTTGGTTAGAAAGTGGTGTGGATAACACCAAGGTTCAGGGTTCAATCCCTGCACTGGCCAGCCATGAAAACAAAATAAACAACAACAAAATTTGGTAACCTGAAGGAGATTTTAGTCAATCATTGGAATTCATCCCATATTTTATGATAGAAAAGTGTTGGTCATTCAAGATCCATTGTATTCCTTCTTAATTTATCTGTTTAAATTATCCTGAATAAGTAATAGGACTGTAATGTTTTGAAGGGTTATAGGCACCTCTTATTCAATTATCCTCTTTACATACAGTTATTTATCATTTTTGGAGCTTTACTTCCACCTTGGAAAATCTTATGGCGTGTTGTGCATAAACAAATTCTATGAGCACTGCACCTGGATTAAATCTCCACATCTCTTGG